>NC_140989.1:19020384-19460777 GCF_052327205.1 Somniosus microcephalus
GGTCTTTCAGGGTGGATGAGCTAGGCTGGTTTCTTCTATGTATCTTGGCATTTTGCAATGCTTTGACAATGTGACAAAGTTTTATATAAGTATTATTATTTATTAATTATATATAAATAACATACACTTTTTTAAAATCAATGTTTTGCTGCAGAAGATAAGAATTTAACCCATGCTCCTTGTTACTGGTCACCTGACAGCGGAACAAGCTATTACTCTTTAGTGATTCCAGTTCTGACGAAAGGTCATCGACCTGAAACGTTAACTCTGTTTCTCTCTCTCCGCAGATGCTGCCTGGCCTGCTGAGTATTTCCAGAAATTTTTTGCTTTTATTTCAGATTCCCAGCAGACAAGGGCAGTATTTTTGCTTTTGTATTACTGTTCAGCGTTTAGCCATTTGAGTTATTGGATAATATCTACAGGTGACCTGTAATTAAAAGGGTGGGGGGTGGGGGGGGGGGTGGTGTGGGGGGTGCAGTCAATACTCCCTCTAATTTGTGTTTTTGGGGTTGCGCGGCCCCTTTAACGGACTGCGTGGCCCATTCAAATTTCCGCAAATACACGGTTTTTCCATTAAAAAGCCGGTGAGCGGTCTGTGTGGGAGCTCCAGACCGCTGCGTGGCCGCACGGAGGCACAGCTTAATGGGAACATTGGGTGCAGGGTCAAGACTGATATTCCACATTTGGCGGACAGGCCTGTGAATTTTTGAAACCATCTTGCAGTGAGACTGGAAGGAAAGCCTAGAGCGAAGCCTTTTCTTGTCCAAAGAACAGGAAACTTTGTGATATCCGGCACCGACGGGACCGAGCTATTACCGTCCCATCAAAACTGCCGGACAAACCAGCGCTAATGTTGAAACATACGGAGCTTTGAGCTCCGTATCTGGCAACAAACCCTGTGCTTCTAAACAGTCGGCCGTACCTTGCAAGCGTCTCTGTAGCTTAGCAACACCTTCAGCGAGACCTTGCAGAGCCTGACTGGTGAAAAAAAAGCAACGAGAAGAAAAAAAACCTGACGAAACGGCTCCTGATTTTTGCCGGTGGATCGAGCATTCCAGACAGTTAACCTCCGGATAAACCAAAGTTTCCTGAACATAGAAAATTAGGAGCAGGAGTTGGCCATTCGGCCCTTTGAGCCTGCTTCGCCATTCACTATGATCATGGCTGATTCAATACCATATTCCTGCTCTCTCCCCGTACCCCTTGATGCTTCTTGTGTCTTTTCTCAACTCTACCTTAGAAAGATATCGGGACGGATTTCCCTTTTTGTTGCGTCTGAGGAACACTCAGTCCCCAGTCGTGTTCCCGGGACGTGTCATCACATGACTCCTTACCTCCAACTGCCCTGCCCCCAGGCTCCTGCCATTGGCCGCCCGGCAGGGCCATCCTCGTGATGCCCCGCCTTCCCAGCCAATTGGAAAGCGAACAGACACTTCATTAGCCAATTGAATGATTCTTGACTGTCAGTCAAGCAGCCTTTCTTTTCCTCATGTCCTATATTTTTGTGACTATTAAACAAAAGTGTTCAAAGAAATTTTTTTTTTTTTTTTTTTTTTTTTTTTAAATAGGACACTATTTTATTGCCCCTATGATTTTTCTCCTGGTTTTTGCTGGCAACGGTGTCCTGGAAATTAGTCTTTGATTCCTGGAGACTCCAGGCCAATCCTGGAGGTGTTGGCAACCCTAGTCCCCAGGACCATGGCTTCAAGTTTCCATCGCCCTCTCATCACTGCCCTGGGATTTTCAAGGGCTTCTGCAAAGTAGCATAGCTGGACCTGCAGTAGGCATAAGCCCAGTGCCCCAATGGTAAAGGGAGCACTCCCAGCATTTCCACGTGAGACTGTTGACTATTGCATGAACCCGTGCAAAACTCGGTACGGGCTTGTGCTGAGAGACTGCACTGTAGGGTCCTTACAACCGTAGCTGCAGTGTGTACCATCTACAAGATGCACTGCAGCAACTCGCCAAGGCTTCTTCGACAGCACCTCCCAAACCCGTGACCTCTTCCACCTAGAAGGACAAGGGCAGCAGGCGCATGGGAACACGAGCACCTCCAAGTTCCCCTCCAAGTCACACACCATCCTGACTTGGAAATATATCGCTGATCCTTCATCGTCGCTGGATCAAAATCCTGGAACTCCCTCCCTAACAGCACTGTGGGATCACGTTCACCACACGGACTGCAGTGGTTCAAGAAGGCGGCTCACCACCACCTTCTCAAGGGCAATTAGGGATGGGCAATAAATGCCAGCGACGCCCAGATCCCAGGAACGAATAATTTTTTTTAAAAGAGAGGGAGGTGGGACTTGCATCTCATCAGTTGGGCGGAGCTGAAAGGACAGTGTTATAATCCTCCACGCCACACAGACCCCTCATGCAGCCCCCCTTATTTAAACAGTTAGCTGTAAGCAAAGCGAAAAGAATCTAATTGGCATTACCATTTCCTGCTGGCGTATTGGCCTTGATTTGAGAGGCAGGGTAGATGTTGGGTGGCCTTCGGCATGGTGTCTTTCCAAACATATTGAGCAGGGTTTTCATCCAATGGGCAGCTCACTGTGGATAAAGGACAGTGAAACTGTGAGAGTGTCAAACACAGAGGGAAATCAATAGTTAACAGCGCTAAAGAAGCCAGACGCAAGGAACGACATATGTGGTAGAGCAAAGGGATTTAGGTGTCCACGTACACAGATCATTAAAAGAGCACAGTACTCAAAAAGGGCTAATGAAATGTTGCCTTTATCTCAAGGGGTTTGGGATACAAAAGCGAGGAAGTAATAGAGTGTATAGAGCCTTCAGTTTTGGGCATTGTGGCCTCGATTTTCGGCTTGTGTGGGGAATGGTCAGATTTCCCCGAATGTGGGGTTTCTGGCACACATTAAAAAAGTGTCAGCCAGCTCCACACAATTTTCCCTCAAGTGGCCAATTAATTCCCAGCATGTGGGAAGCCTTGCTAATTGTCTAATTCGAGTCAGAAATCCCCACAGTATGATGTCATCATTTGTGGTGCTTTCAAGGTCCATAGCAAGTACTGCATCCTCTGAAGGCTTCCAAACGAACCATACAGGATGGCAGAGGAGCCTGCAGCAGCTGTGGCCAGTGCCAGACCCCGAGCTGCCTCCAAATTCGACGAGGCTTCACTGCAGGCATTATTGGATGGGGTAAGGGCCCACAGGGAGGTCCTCTTCCCTAGGTCAGGGAGGAAGAGGCCTCCCACTGAGACCAATGCTGCATGGATGCAGGTGTCAGAAGATGCCAACTCGCTGGGAGTCATCAGAAGAACCTTGGCATTACATCTCTAACTCCTTCCTTTACTCACCCACAGGACCATCCAGAGCCCCCATCCCCACTGTGGAGGAGGAAGAGGCTGTGCAGCCCAGACTCCTCAGAGGAAGCTCCAACCTCTGAGGGCGCAGCATCAGCAGAAGTAAACGCACCCAGCTATTGTGTTTGCAAAGATAATCCAGAGACCGTCAGTGAGTTCAGTTCATGCTGCTTTAATCATGGCTGCCACACACACTCCCAGGCACAAGCAATCGAATACCTATACACAATACAATGATCACAGCACTAGCAAACTCCATGTGCTCAGGCCAAGGCAATCAAGTACCTATCACCAAATGTCAGACATAGCACCAGCACCAGCGCAGACACTCACACCTCGGGGGGACCTTCGGGACATAGAGTAGTGTTGTCACCTGGGTGTTTCACAGCTCACAAGTGAGCCTCAGCAGATTCTGGAGACAGGGACAGCAGTGGAGTCCTCGTCGGAGGGCGCAGGACTCTGCCAGCTCAGCTCAGCTGCGCTGCATGTCGACCCTCTGCCTCTGGGTCCATCCGCAAGAGAAGAGGTGATGGATCTCCATGCACAGATGCAGGAGTCTCTGGCAGGTTTTGTCTCCAGGGTCGCTGCGAGTGTGGAGCGAATGGAGGAGTCTATAGCGATCATGAGCAGAGCCTTTGTGGAGTCATTGGCACATGAATGCATCACCATGGAAAGGTTGGCAACCTCCATGCAGGAGATGACTCGCCAGGGTACGGAAAACATGGTGAGTGCTCATAAGAGAATGACATCTCTTGAGGAGCATTGGCCATCTGTAGAACAGAGAAACCAGATCTTCATGGAAGTCCTTCTGAGTAGGGACTGCCAGTGCAGATACGGGTCCCACTGGCCCCCTAAAGTGCAGCAAGGTGCTCTCAAGCCACTTCCAAGCGCTGGCCCCTTCTGGCCTGTGCAGCTTCAGGTGATGTGAGCAGCAGCCTGGTGCTCCTGGTGCTCATCATGCTGTTCCTGGTTCTGGCTGCTGCCACCTCTGCTGTTGGAGATCCTCTAATGCCAGGAAGGGAAGGTACCAAAGGCCTCCCATGCTTTCTGGCAGATGCCTCCGTTGAGGAGGTGCTGAGTTAGAGTGGGTGAATGGGGCTTCCAGGAGCTCACACTGGAGAAGTGTGTGAGGCTCCAACTTTCTACAGCTGCTCCTAAGGCTTCAAAAAGTTCCCCCAAGGCCTTGATCAACAAGGTCCTGCAGCCTGCAAATGCTGCCTATTTAAATCTCTTCAGCCCTCAGCGACCTGCTGCTGCAAGCAAGCAAGCCAGCTGTTTTCACGCCAGCTCTCAGCAGTGGGGTTCCCCGCAGGCGGGTTTCAGGTGGGGAAAGCCCCAAAGTCGCAACGGCACGGGAAAATCCACTTCAACAAGCAGATAATTGCTTATTAGTGCTCCGACGACCAGTCCCGCCAGCGGCGGCCGGGAGTGAAACGGGGCGCACAGAAACGGCAGTCCGAAAGTCGGATGGGGGCGGGGAATCGGGGGGGGGGGAGGGGGGTGGTCCCGACCCGCTTTTTCGCCGATTTTCGGCCCCCGGCCGCATGAAAAGCCGTCCAACGGCGGCCAGAAAATCGGGGCCTGTGTCTCAAGAAGGATATATTGGCCTTGTAAGGGGTTTAAGCATCGATTCACCAGAATTACGTCAGGGCTTAAAGGGTTAAATTACGAGGACAGGTTGCATAAACTTGGCTTGTATTCCCCTGAGTTTTAGAAGGTTGAGGGGTGATCTCATCGAGGTGTTTAAAATGATAAAGATTTGATTGGGTCGATATTTGGGGAGCTATTTCCTCTGGTGGGGGAATCCAGAGCCAGGGGGACACGATCTTAAAATTAGTGCCAGGCCGTTCAGGAGCGAAATCAGGAAGCACTTTTTCACATAAAGAATGTTGTAAATCTAGAACCCACTCTCCCAAAAGACTGTATACACTGGGTCAATTGATATTTTCAAAACTGAGATTGATAGATTGTCATTCAGTAATTGGTATCAAGGGATATGAAACAAAAGAGTTGACATACAAATCAGCCATGATCTAACTGAATGGCAGAACAGGGTTAAAGGGGCTGAATGGCCTCCTCCTGTACTTCTGTTCCAATATCGGCAATATCACTGGGATGGGCAATACAGTATCACTTCAGCACACTGTGCCTCATAGTGAGACGATGGGCAGGATTGGGCCCAACATGGTGAGATTCTGATTTTAACCTTGGCCTCTATTGCTCCCTGATTGGGGCATGGAATCCATATACAGCTACCCCCAGCCCTCATTGCAAGTGTAAACCTGGGGGGAAAAATTGGGTCATGCCCCCTTTGGGGCGCTAACCTTGCCGACGCACTACTTTCAGCGCCCCAGAAAAAGTTACCGCCCCAGCACCCGAAATTGAATGGTAGTGCCCCAAGCAGGAGGCGGGGGGCTACTGGAAGCGCACCCCCTCCCTCTTGGGGCACGCCCACTGAATATCGCGGCGCTACGTGAAGCAGCGCCACGTAATTACCAGCCTCCCTCCCCTGATTAAAGGGGAGGGGCCTAGCGCAGCGCGCACCAGGGCCCTGCTAGACCACCGGAGAGAGGAGTGCCAGGCTGACCGATCGCGGCCGGCACCCTGCAGGAGGAGGCGAGGGGGGGTCAGGTGCTGGCAGGCAGCCAAAAAAAAAATGCCCCCCCCACCCACCCCTGCCCTTTAATTTGCGGCGCCCCGGCCGAAAACACGGCACCCTGACCCTGTCAGACACAGCGTCCGGCGGTAGCTCAGGGGGGGCACAAGCCAGGTTTGTAGCCAGGACAGATATGTAGGCAAATCTCAGAGAAGTGCGAAAATAATAGGGTAATAATAGTGGGGGATTTCAACTTCCCCAATATAAATTGGGACAGTCAGAGTGTGAAAGGCTTAGAGGGTGCAGAATTCTTAAAGTGCATCCAGGAGAGCTTTTTGAGCCAACATGTAGAAAGTCCTACAAGAGAGGGGGCGATACTGGACCTAATTCTGGGGAATGTAGCCGGGCAAGTGGTGGAAGTGTCAGTAGGAGAGCATTTTGGCGACAGTGACCATAATTCGGTGAGATTTAAGGTGGTCATGGAAAAAGACAAAGACGGCCCGGAAATAAGGGTTCTAAATTGGGGGAAGGCCGATTTTAATATGATAAGGCAGGATCTGGCCAAAGTGGACTGGGAGCAGCTGCTTATAGGAAAATCCACATCAAAACAGGGGGAGACTTTCAGAAGGGAAATAGAGAGAGTACAACGCCAACATGTTCCTGTAAAGGTCAAGGGTGGGACCAACAAGCAAAGGGAACCTTGGATGACAAGGGATATACAAAAATGCATTAGAAATAAAAGGGGGGCTTTTGGCAGTTACAAAAGACTAAAGACAGAAGAAGCCCTAGAGGAGTATAAAAAGTGCAGGGGCATACTTAAAAAAGAAATTAGGAGGGCGAGGAGGGGCCATGAAATAACACTGGCGAGCAAAATAAAGGAAAATCCTAAGATGTTTTATAAGTATATTAAGGGCAAGAGGATAACCAGGGAAAGGGTAGGGCCCATTAGGGACCAAAGTGGCAATCTGTGTGTAGAGCCAGAGGATGTAGGCGGGGTTTTAAATGAATTTTTTGCATCTGTGTTCACTATGGAGAAAGACGATGCAGACATAGAAATCGGGCAAGGGGACTGTGACATACTCGAACATATTAGCATCGAGAGGGAGGAGGTGCTAGCGGTTTTAGCGGGCCAAAAAGTGGATAAATCCCCAGGCCCGGACGAGATGTATCCCAGGCTGCTGTGGGAGGCAAGGGAGGAGATTGCAGGGGCTCTGACACTAATTTTCAGAACCTCTCTGGCCACAGGGGATGTACCAGAGGACTGGAGAACAGCTAACGTAGTACCATTATTCAAGAAGGGTAGTAGGGATAAACCAGGGAATTACAGGCCAGTGAGTCTAACATCTGTGGTGGGGAAATTATTGGAAAAAATTCTGAGGGACAAAATTAATCTCCACTTGGAGAGGCAAGGATTAATCGGGGATAGTCAGCATGGCTTTGTCAAGGGTAAATCATGTCTAACAAATCTGATCGAATTTTTCGAGGGGGTGACTAGTGGGGTGGATGAGGGAAATGCTGTGGATGTGGTGTACATGGACTTCAGTAAAGCTTTTGACAAAGTCCCACATAGGAGACTGGTCAAGAAGGTAAGAGCCCATGGGATCCAGGGTGCCTTGGCGCGTTGGATCCTAAACTGGCTGAGTGGCAGGAGGCAGAGGGTGATGGTCGAAGGTTGCTTTTGTGACTGGAAGCCTGTGTCCAGTGGGGTACCTCAGGGATCGGTGCTGGGTCCCTTATTGTTTGTGATCTACATAAATGATTTGGATGAGAATGTAAAAGGTATGATCAGTAAGTTCGCAGATGACACGAAAATTGGTGGGGTGGTAAATTGCGAGGAGGAAAGCCTCCGGCTACAGGACGATATAAACGGGTTGGTCAGATGGGCGGAAAAGTGGCAAATGGAATTTAACCCTGAAAAGTGCGAGGTGATGCATTTTGGACGGACAAATAAGGCAAGGGAATACACAATGAGTGGTAGGACCCTAGGAAGTACAGAGGGTCAGAGGGACCTTGGTGTACATGTACATAGATCCCTGAAGGCAGCGGAGCAGGTAGATAAGGTGGTTAAAAAGGCATATGGGATACTTGCCTTCATTAGCCGAGGCATAGAATATAAGAGCAGGGAGGTTATGATGGAGCTGTACAAAACGCTGGTGAGGCCACAGCTGGAGTACTGTGTGCAGTTCTGGTCGCCTCACTATAGGAAGGATGTGATTGCTTTGGAGAGGGTGCAGAGAAGATTCACCAGGATGTTACCTGGGATGGAGCGCCTCAGCTATGAAGAGAGGCTGGACAGGCTGGAGTTGTTTTCCTTGGAGCAGAGAAGGCTGAGGGGGGACCTGATTGAGGTGTACAAAATAATGAGGGGCATAGATAGGGTAGATAAAGAGGAACTTTTCCCCTTAGTGGGGGGGTCAATAACAAGGGGGCATAGATTCAGGGTAAGGGGCAGGAGATTTAGAGGGGATTTGAGGAGGAACTTTTTCACCCAGAGGGTGGTTGGAATGTGGAACTCAATGCCTGAAAGGGTGGTGGAGGCAGGAACCCTCACAACATTCAAGAAGCATTTGGATGAGCACTTGAAATGCCATTGCATACAAGGCTATGGACCAAATGCTGGAAAATGGGATTAGACTGGACAGGGATGGATGGGCGGCGCAGACACGATGGGCCGAAGGGCCTCTTTCTGTGCTGTAAAACTCTATGACTCTATGACACGAGCGGGGTGCTGCGCACGGCAATGACGTCATCGCCGGAGGCGCAGCGCCATGGGGTGCAACCGGCTACCGCCGCCGCTACCTCCCGCTGAATTTCGCGGGAGGCGTCAGCGGCGCCACGCCCGGGCGCTAGGGGCTTTGCGCCTCCCGTTAGCAGCCCCTCGAAGCCAAGACAGCAGGTAGCCCCGTGCACGTCTACCCTATCAAAACCCTCTCTGGGATCAATCCGATTCGATTCTTTCAGAAGCTGGGATTGGGGACGATTCTATTTTACGGGGCTCATTCTGGGATTAGGATTGAGTCCATTCTGTTAAGGGTTTTGGAGCCGGGACTGGGGAATGATTCCACTCTGTCACAGTTCTGTCAGTTCTGAGGAAGGGTTTCGACCTGAAACATTAACTCTGTTTCTCTCTCCACAGACGTTGCCTGGCCTGCTGAGTATTTCCAGCATTTTCTGTTGTTATTCCACTCTGTCACAGGTTGGGTCTGGGTTTGACACTGAGTCCATTCTATTATGGGCTGGGCTGCGATTGGGAAGGATTCATTCCGTTAGTGTCTGGAACCGGGATTGAGAAAGATTCCAATCTATTGAGAGTTAAGGCTGGAATTGGGATTGATTATATTCTGTGAGGAGTTGGGACTGCGATTGAGAGTGATTCCATTCTCTTAAGCTGACCGTGCATTTGATTGGGTTCAGTCAGGGGTCATGACTCGCTGTAACTCTGATCTAGCAGAGCCTGACATTGGAATTTGCACATTTTCATGCAGGAAAATCAGCAATAATCTTTGATTAAGGAGTTAAATTGCCACAGTCGGGGGGGGGGGGGGGGGGGGGGGAGGGGGGAGCGGTGAAGCAGGGATTTCTCCCAATCATCCACTATGACTTCAGAGGGAGATCTGCTGAAACCCGGAGAAGCAACAGAGATGCCATTTACTCCAGGAATTCTGCAGATATTCCGCCAAACCTATTTGGACAATTGGGAGAACACTCGATCAAAAACAAATCTACCCCTAAAGATTTAGGAAGAACTGATGAAGACTGGTACTGAAACTGGCAATGGATCTGTTCAGCATTATCACAGAATCACAGAATGTACAGCACAGAAACAGGCCATTTAGCTCAATGGGTCCATGTCGGTGTTTATGCTCCACACGAGCTCCCACCCCTCTCAATCTCACCCTATCAGCATACCCGTTGTGTATGTAATATGTGTGCTACTTTGAACCTATGGACAGGACTGCACTACTTGTAGGGCGTAGTGATACGCAGTACCACTCCTGGCCATAGGGGTATAAATAGTACTGTGGGTACTGATCTCCCCTCAGTTCCCGCCTGTGGGCATGAAGTAAAGACCTACGTGCAGTCCCTACCTCCAACCAGTAAAGACCTGTTTGAGTTATACGTTTAAGTCTTTGTGTTAATTGTTCAATACAATACACATACTTAACACTGGCGACGAGTCGGTTCGAACCCTGCGGCAGTTATTCCACGGCGGCTTCGTCCAAAGACAGGACGTTGAAGAGAGGTTTCAATCCTCAACACCCCACTCAAAACTGAAGGGCAGGAGAAATCCTGACAGCTTCCAGCGACTGGAAGCGACAGGCATTAGGACCCTGAAGCCTCCATAACTTCGTGGGTAAGCCGAGCAGCGTCGGCTGCAAAGACAGGGCCACCGATCGGGAGGTAAGGGCGATCGCAATCCCTGATAAGAGCCGCGGTGAAACGCGCGAGCGGGTAAGCCAGAGCCCAGGAGGGAGCGAGCAAGAGCCGCGCGAGCGGGTGAGCCAGAGGCCGGGAGCCGCTTCAAGTGCGAGGCGCAGCGCGGGCCAGCGATCAGGACCAAAGATAAGGGCCGCACTCGGACTGAAAGGCGCGGCGGCTGCAGAAGCTCAAGGTGCGAGAGCCGCGGTGCACAGCGCGGGCTATCGATCGCACAGAAGATAAGGGCCGAGAGCCGCTTCGGTCGGGAACGACTTCGCGATCCAGCGATCGCATCCGCTGATAAGGGCCGCACTCGGGTGATCGCGGCGAAGATAAGGGCCGCACTCAGGGGCTGAAGGGAGACGGCGTCGGGGGACGGGTGAAGACTGCCAAGCGCGGGAAAACCGCCATATTGTGGGCGGAGGACGACGGCAAGAGCGGGAAGTCGCTATCTTTGATAACAAGTAAAGAAAATAAAATCTGAGAAATTGCAAATCTACAATGCCTAAACACGGGAATATTAGCACCTTTGATAGTGACCTCGAAGATTGGGCCATATATGTTGAAAGAGTAAAAAATTATTGTAAGGCCAATAAAATTTGTGACCAAGATAAAGCTCTAACATTATTAAATTTAATGGGTGCGAAGACATACGGGCAATTGAAACACCTGTTATCACCAGATGAACCGGCGGATAAGACGTTCGATGAGATTGTTACTGTCCTGAAAGATCATCTAAACCCCACGCCGCTGATGCTAGCGGAACGATTTAAATTTTACGACAGAAGGCAGCTACAGCATGAAAGCAATGCTGAATATTTGCTGGAATTGCGTAAATTAGCGAAATATTGCCAGTTTGGAACGGGGCTGACAGATGCACTACGAGACAAATTTGTGTGTGGTTTATTTAAACAGGATACACAAAAGCGACTGCTCGAGGAGAATGAGCTGACGCTTGAGAAGGCGGTCACTATGGCAGCAGCACACGAAGCCGCAGCGAGAGGCACGGCAGTAATGCAGCTACGGTCACCGGAGCTCAGTGCACACAAATTGGGTGTGAGTTCTGGCAAATGTTATCGTTGTGGAAAGACAACGCATGATCAGAACCAGTGTTGGTTTAAAAACCAAGAATGTAGAACTTGTGGTAGGCTTGGACATATAGCTAGAGTATGCAGGTCAGGGAAGAAGACCAGCAACAAGAAGTCACCGCAAGGAAAATACGCAAAGGTACACAAGGTGACCGACCAGGAGTCCGATTCAGACGCTAGCAGTAATGAACTGGCTAGCTTAAGCTGTAATGAACTGGCTAGCTTAAGAGTACTCAACGCTGGTAAGGGTGCAGACCTCCAGACAATTTGGGTCACTCTTCAGATAGAAGGAGTCCAAGTAAAACTGGAATTGGACACTGGATCGGCATTGACGGTCATAAATAAGAAAGATTACGGAAAGTTATTCCAACATATTCCCCTACAGGATACGGGGATTATATTGAAAACATGCACGGGGCAAAGAGTGTACCCCATCGGGAAAATAGAGGTTGCAGTGGTTCACAAGGGCGAAGACAGTCAAATAATGGACTTATATGTGATATCTGAAGGAGGTCCTCCACTACTAGGACGGGAGTGGATTAGGAAAATGAATATGGACTGGCATTTCCTACAAACAATAACGAGTGAGAACTCAGTGAAGATAGTCGGCCCAGACTCTGGAACGGATGATGGTAAGCCCAACTCAGGTGCAAAAGACAAAGTTTCAGCACAGAATTCCACTGAGCAACAACAACATAGTTTAACTGTGGATTCTGAGTCTGGCAAGTCTACTGATGTGCCCATTTCTGAGGGACACCGGGCTCGAACTCAACTCCATTTCAAACTACAACAGCAATTAGAACAAATGCTTCGCCGTTGTGAGCAAGAGTTGAATGCAACGAAAGAGTTCTTTGATATAGAGTTGGAGAATCTGGAAAGACAACAGAAGCAGCTGATGGAGTAAATGGAGCAGGAGCACACAAAACGTCTGATGTCAGAGGAGTTAACGGTCAGCCAACTCCTGCATATGCTGAAGGACAGGACTCTGAAATGGGAAAAACTTGAACACGAACTTCAATATTCAAACGAAAGGGGTTCGGAGCTCTCAAAGGTTATTGGAAGAGCTGAGGTGGCAACACAGACTGAGATGACTGCAACAGAGCAGCCCTTGGATGCCAAAAGTACGCTGACTCACGTCAACGTAGAACAACAGACCGCTGAAACAGCTGCTCCGGTAGAGGGATTGAATAGTCCGATCAATCAATCTCCAAGAAGCAGAAAAGGAAAAGTCGAAACAGAAGATGACCCATCTGAACCATTATTACCTCTACCAGATCACACACGTGGTCCCTCCGAACGGAGCCAATTCAGTTCGGAAGTTCAAACTGTTAAATCCATGGAAGGACTATTGAAGGAGTCACTCCAGCAACGTGAACCGACTACACCACAGAGATTGAATCTGTGAACTGTTTTCCGCAGAGACTGAATCTGTGATCTGTTTTGACATGAAGTTATCTATGTATCTATGTTATTCTGTTATGTAAACCTGAAGTTATATATGTATATATGTTATTACGTTATGTTAAATGGGGAGATGACTGTAAAGCTAAGAAGGGAGGAATGTTGTGTATGTAATATGTGTGCTACTTTGAACCTATGGACAGGACTGCACTACTTGTAGGGCGTAGTGATACGCAGTACCACTCCTGGCCATAGGGGTATAAATAGTACTGTGGGTACTGATCTCCCCTCAGTTCCCGCCTGTGGGCATGAAGTAAAGACCTACGTGCAGTCCCTACCTCCAACCAGTAAAGACCTGTTTGAGTTATACGTTTAAGTCTTTGTGTTAATTGTTCAATACAATACACATACTTAACAATACCCTTCTATTCCTTTCTCCCTCATGTGTTTATCTAGCTTCCCCTTAAATGCATCCATGCTATTTGCCTCAACCACTCCCTGTGGTATTGAGGTCCACATTCTCACCACTCTCTGGGTAAAGAGGTTTCTCCTGAATTGCTTATCGGATTTATTTACATCTTCTCTACATCTACCCTTCATTATTTTAAAGACCTCCATCAGGTCACCCCTCAGCCTTCTCTATTCTAGAGAAAAGAGCCCCAGCCTGTTCAGTCTTTCCTGATAGAAGGAAACCATTCGGCCCATCGTGCCTGTGCCGATTACGTTTTAAGAACATAAGAAATAGGAGCAGGAATAGGTCACTTGACCCCTCGAGCTTGCTCCACCATTCAATAAGATCATGGCTGATCTCGGGCTCAAAGCCACTTCCCTGCCAGCTCCATTAGAAACAATAACCAGACTATTTCAAAGTGAATTCACTTACCTACGGGCTGAACCTGAATGGACTCTATGGAAAGGTTTCTTCCGATGCCTAAAGATGTGCTTGTCAGTCTTTCTTGGACTATCCTCTCTTCTAGGTAAATATTTTTGGTAATATTGTAATACAGAATGGCCAAGTAGTCATACCTGAGGAAGAAACATTAAATGAGAAACGGAAATGCATTATGGCTTGGATCAGACCGCTATTGAGTTTCCTGTGACGGATACAACTGAGTGGCTTCAGAGGGCAGTAGAGTCAAGCACGTTAATGTGAGGACTGGAGTCACATGGAGGCCAGACCAGGTAAGGAGAGCAGGGGGGAAAAATTCGGTATCGCCCCATTTGGGGCGCCATTAGCGGCCGTGCGCAAAGTTTAGCGCCTGGCGCTAATTATCGCCTCCGACGGCAAACTTGGCTTTTATCGCCCCTGGAGGTGATTGGAGCGCTAAATCAGGCGCTTCACACCTGTCTTAAGGCGCAAAGGCCGAGGAGCGAGACGCTACCTCAGAGCACTGGCGAAACAAGGAAGGGCAAATCAAAATGAACCTGCAAAGTGCTGCTCAGTACCCAAAACCCCTTCACACAGCGTTGAATCTCTCCAGAAGTCTCTCTCTCTCTCTCTCTCTCAGAATGCGTGGTGCAAAAATGTCACCAACAAAAAAATGCAGGAAGCGGTCGCCTTTAAATAGCGCTCCCCCAGTCCCTTCCTGACTGCAAAACGCTCCCCTCAACCTGTTGTTGCTTGCGGCAGGCAGTAAGGCAGGGAGCACCACTCAATATCCGGTCCAGGGCGCTACCGGGGCGTTGCGCACTCGACTGACGTCACAATCTGCCGGCGCAGGAGATCGTGGCAGTTGTGTTTAGCGGCGCCGCAAAATGTCTAGTTAATTTTGCCAGCGGCGCAAACATCGCCGCGCCCGGGCGCCAGTTGCTTTGCGCCCATTAGCGCCCTCTTAAGGCGCTAACGGGAGGCGCAAACAACGGAATTTTTCCCCCCAGGTTTCCTTCCCTAAAGGACACTAGTGAACCAGTTGGGTTTTTACGACAATCCAACAGCTTCATGGTCACTTTTACTGATACCAACCTTTTTTGTTTCCAGATTTCTTATAAACCGGATTCAAATTCTCAAACTGCCCGTGGTGGGATTTGAACTCAAGTTCTCTGCATTATTACTCCAAATGTCTGGATTTCTAGTCACATAACCACCACATTACAATAATAAGCAACTATCTAGCATAGCGACCAAGCCATGCCACCCATTTGCATCCGCAAAGAGGCGCGCACCGCAAAGCGTGAAGCAGTTGTTACGTGTTCCATTCTGAGCACTAATGCAGCAATCGAAAGGCAGAGCGCAAGATATTTGTTTCTTACTTTGTGCTTCCGACTGATCTGGAAACGATCCGGCGCATTGAAGTTTTGTTGCTTTCAAGAATCCTAACCAGTGACAAAAAAGAAAGAATTATTGAGCAGAATGTACAGCAAAAAAAAGAGTTGGGTTCTCTACCACAATTCAGCAACGAGTGCCATCCCACAAATTAGCAAATTTATTGAATTCAGTGTCTTAACTTGCCATTGTGAGGTTTGAACTCCCAACGTCTAAGGTGAGTAGCTCCACTCCGTAAACACTACACTAACCATGCCCAGCAAATCAGCCAACATCTCCTGCCGACCACCCCACCCCAGGACTTCCTAACTTCTAGGTTATAGAGAAGAGCAGGGTCTCCAATCTAATCACTAAACCAGTGGCAATAAAGTAAGGAAAATATTTTTGACAATGACCAGTGGATCATTCAGCAGCTCACAAATGTTCTCTGATTCTGTGTAGTTTGGACCATTTTATGCCGGTTCTTTATTTTCTTGCCATGACACTGAGGGGCGTTGGCACTGGGCAATTCAGATACCCGCTGCCAAGTCTAGCCATGCCTCCGCCCCAACTCTGGAAGAGTATCTCACTCTGCACCAGTGTAACACATCCAATTAGTGCCAAATTAAGGGAGCTTTTTGTGTCAAGAGCCTATGCCCATTCGGAATGCATTGAATCTGCCCACAAAGGACCATCACAGCCAAGGTATAAGAAGATAAGAACATAAGAATTGGGAGCAGGAGTCGGCCATTCGACCCCTCGAGCCTGCTCTGCCATTCAATAAGATCATGGCTGACCTTCAACCTCAACTCCGCTTTCCCGCCCGATCCACAGATCCCTTGACTCCCTTAGAGTCCAAAGATCTGTTTATCTCAGCTTTGAATATACTCAACGACTGAGCATCCACAGTCCTCTGGGGCAGAGAATTCCAAAGATTCACCACCCTCTGAGTGAAGAAATTCCTCCTCATCTCAGTCCTAAATGGCCGACCCCTTATCCTGAGACTATGCCCCCTAGTTCTAGACTCTCCAGCCAGGGGAAACCTCCTCTCAGCATCTACCCGGTCAATCCCCCTCAGAATCTTATACGTTTCAATGAGATCACCTCTCATTCTTCTAAACTCCAGAGAGTACAGGCCCAATCTTCTCAATCTCTCCTCATAGGGGGCATCCTTATAAATCGGAAATGAGGAGGAATTTCTTCTCTCAGAGGGTCGTGAATCTTTGGAATTCTCTTCCCCAGAGAGCTGTGGAGGCTGGGTCATTGAATATATTTAAGGTGGAGATAGACAGATTTTTGAATGGTAAGGGAGTCAAGAGTTATGGGGAGCGGGAAGGGAAGTGGAGTTGAGGCCAAGATCAGATCAGCCATGATCTTATTGAACAGCGGAGCAGGCTCGAGGGGCCAAATGACCTACTCCTGCTCCTACGTCTTATGTTCTTATGTTCTCATAGGACAACCCTCTCATCCCAGGAATCAATCCAGTGAACCTTCGTTGCACCGCCTCCAAGGCAAGTATATCCATCCTCAGTATAGACTTCAAAGTGCAACGATTGAGGTCTTCAACATGATGAAGGGGGTAGATGCTGTTCAGGTGGTTAGGTTAATAGGTTTGGATAGGGAGGGGAGGACGAATTTCTAGACCAAGTAAGAAAATCTAGAGACAGGTTAAACACTAGGAAGTATTTCTATTCGCAAGGAGTCATCGGCCTCTGGTTCAGACAGCCCAAGGAGACGCAGTACGTATGGATTCAGGGCTGGCCTTCAGGAAGGCAGATTATTATCTGAATGGCAATAGATTGGGAGAATGGGAAGTGCAACAAGACCTGGGTGTCCTTGTGCACCAGTCGCTGAAGGTAAGCATGCAGGTGCAGCAGGCGGTTAAGAAGGCAAATGGTATGTTGGCCTTCGTAGCGAGAGGGTTTGAGTACAGGAACAAGGATGTCTTGCTGCAGTTGTACAGGGCCTTGGTGAGACCACATCTTGAGTATTGTGTGCAGTTTTGGTCACCTTATCTGAGGAAGGATGTTCTTGCCATGGAAGGAGTTCAGCGAAGATTCACCAGGCTGATACCTGGGATGGCAGGAATGACGTATGAGGAGAGATTGGGTCGATTGGATGGAGCTGGTACATAAGAACATAAGAAGTAGGAGCAGGAGTAGGCCATACGGCCCCTCAGGCCTGCTACGCCATTCAATAGGATCATGGCTGATCCGAACCTAGACTCACGTCCACTTCCCTGCCCGCTCCCCGTAACCCCTAATTCCCTTATCAGCTAGGAAACTGTCTATCTCCATTTTAAATTTATTTAATGTCGCAGCTTCCACAGCACTCTGAGGTAGCAAATTCCATAGACTTACTACCCTTTGAGTGAAGAAGTTTCTCCTCATCTCAGTTTTGAAAGGGCAGCCCCTTATTCTAAGATTATGCCCCCTAGTTCTAGTCTCACCCATCAGTGGAAACATCCTCCCCGCATCCACCCGATCAAGCCCCCTTACAATCTTATATGTTTCGATAAGATCGCCTCTCATTCTTCTGAATTCCAATGAGTAGAGGCCCAACCTACTCAACCTTTCCTCATAAGTCAACCCCCTCATCTCTGGAATCAACCGAGTGAACCTTCTCTGAACTGCCTCGAGAGCAAGTATATCTTTTCTTAAATATGGAAACCAAAACTGCATGCAGTATTCCAGGTGTGGCCTCACCAGTACCCTGTATAACTGAAGCAAGACTTCCCTGCTTTTATACTCCATCCCTTTTGCAATAAAAGCCAAGATTCCATTGGCCTTCCTGATCACCTGCTGTACCTGCATACTAACTGATATACCTATCAATTCATCCAATGAAAAGCGACGAGTTAAGAAAGTAACTATAGGTTTTTATTGGCTAAATAACAGAGCCCACCCTCGTGGGTGATCGGATCCAACAAGGAGGAATACCAGCCAGTCGACCACCTTTATACCTGGGCAGATAGGTGGAGCCATGGGCGGAGTCAGCAGTGTTCAGCCCAGGTATAACAGCGTGACAAGAGGCGACCTCGTATAGTGATACAACAGTGTGAACAGTGATAACGATATAACAGTGATAACTGTAGTGTAACGATAGTGAACGACAAAAGTGGTTTACCACACTAACCTTCTGTGTTTCATGCACCAGGACCCCCAGATCCCTTTGTACTGTAGCACTTTGCAGTTTCTCTCCATTTAGATAACTTGCTCTTTGATTTTTTTCTGCCAAAGTGCATAACCTCACACTTTCCAACATTATATTCCATCTGCCAAATTTCTGCCCACTCACTTAGCCTGTCTATGTCCTTTTGCAGGTTTTTTATGTCCTCCTCACTCACTGCTTTCCCTCCCATCTTTGTATTGTCGGCAAACTTGGATATGTTGCACTCGGTCCCTTCCTCCAAATCGTTAATATAGATTGTAAAGAGTTGGGGTCCCAGCACTGACCCCTGCGGAACACCACTAGTCACAGATTGCCAACCCGAGAATGAACCATTTATCCCAACTCTCTGTTTTCTGTTAGATAGCCAATCTTCCACCCATGCCAGTATATTACCCCCAATCCCGTGATTTTTTATCTTGTGCAGTAATCTTTTGTGTGGCACCTTGTCAAATGCCTTTTGGAAGTCCAAATACACCACATCCACTGGTTCTCCTTTATCCACCCTGTTTGTTACGTCCTCAAAGAATTCGAGCAAATTTGTCAAACATGACTTCCCCTTCATAAAACCATGCTGACTCTGTCTGATTAAATTATGATTATCCAAATGTCCTGTTACTGCTTCCTTAATAATGGACTCCAACATTTTACCAACCACAGATGTTAGGCTAACTGGTCTATAGTTTCCAGCCTTTTGTCTACTTCCCTTTTTAAATAAGGGCGTTACATTAGCAGTTTTCCAATCTGCTGGGACCTTTCCTGAATCCAGGGAGTTCTGGAAAATTACCACTAATGCATCCGCAATCCCCACCGCCACTTCTCTCAAGACCCTAGGATGTAAGCCATCAGGTCCAGGGGATTTATCCGCTTTTAGTCCCATTATCTTACCGAGTACCACCTCCTTAGTGATTTTAATTGTGTTTAGCTCCTCCCCCCCTATAGCCCCCTGTTTGTCCAGTGTTGGAATGTTTTTTAATGTCCTCTACTGTAAATACTGATACAAAATATTTGTTCAGCGTTTTTGCCATCTCCATGTTCCCCATCACTAATTTCCCAGTCTCGTCCTCTAAGGGACCAACATTCACTTTAGCCACCCTTTTTCTTTTTATATAACAGAGTTACATCGGATATACGGCACGGAAACAGGCCATTCAGCCCAACCAGTCCATGCCAGCGTTTATGCTCCACTCGAGCCTCCTCCCGTCTTTCCTCATCTAACTCTAACAGCAGAACCCTCTATTCCCTTCTCCCTCATGTGCTTATCCAGCCTCCCCTTAAATGCATCTATACTATTCGCTTCAACCACTTCCTGTGGTAGCGAGTTCCACATTCTCACCACTCTCTGGGTAAAGAAGTTTCTTCTGAATTCCCTATTGGATTTCTTGGTGACTATCTTATATTGATGGCCTCTAGTTTTGCTCTTACCCACAAGTGGAAACACTCTCTCTGTGCCCACTCTATCAAAACCTTTCATAATTTTATAGACCTCTATTACGTCACCACTCAGCCTTCTTTTTTCAAAAGAAAAGAGACCCAACCTGCTCATCCTTTCCTGATAAGGAATAACCTCGCAATTCTGGTATCATTCTAGTAAATGAGCTGGTCTTATCAACATCCTTTCCCGTATGGTTTTTTTAATGCGTTTATGGGATGTGGGCGTCGCTGGCAAGGCCGGTGACATAAGAAAACTACTAGGCACTTGGTCTAAGCATTAAACAAAGCTTTAATCAACTGTTTTACAACATGGAGGTCTAGTTGTGTCCTTCACTGGTTCCTGTTAAGAATGTCCTGCGCAAGCTGGGCCCGTGCCCGAGTATTTATACTCTCCCTGGACAGCGCCACCCGTAGGCCGCTCAGTATTATTTCATAAGTCTTTCTTTCATGAATGACTGATTCATGTCAGCTGGCATTTATTGCCCATCCCTAATTGCCCTCGAGAAGGTGGTGGTGAGGCACCTTCTTGAACCGCTGCAGTCAGTGTGGTGAAGGTACTCCCACAGTGCGGTTAAGTACTCCTACGGCTCTGGACTGGACGTGAACCCAGCTTCTAGGGGTGAAAGGCCAGTGTTTCAAGTCCTACATCACGCTGTGCAATATTACTAGCAAAAGCATCATGCAAAATTCATCCAGCGCCCAGTTTAACCGGAGGCATTAACCCGCAATCTTATCGGTATCGTACCGCCCGATTTTGGCCATTGGTTTTGTTTACAGAGACGCCATCTCCTCACCTGACACTTTTCACAAACACCGAGTAGTTCCAGTTCTGAAAAGATTCGGTGAGCTGAAACATAAATCGAGAAACAGCGAATCAGTGCACAGGCCGATCCATGAACACAGCCTCAGTGACACGGCCACATAAACATATATTTTTTGTAGCCTTTTCTCAGGTGAGCAAGAGTGTCAAAGTAAAAAACATGTCAAAGCAATTAAGCTGGCCCAGCACAAAGTGGGACCCTCCCGGACTCTACGGCTTAATTGCTTTCTGTCTTAACCAGCTGAGTAATGATGGGGGAGAAGGCCTTGTGGATGAGAGTATTTCTGAGACTCGGGAACAGGGGAGCAGGTCCGTGATAAAAACAGAAAATGTTGGAAATACTCAGCAGGTCAGGCAGCATCTGTGGAGAGAGAAACAGAGTTAATGGGGTCGATTTTCATTCAGCAGTCGGGAAGGAGGCGGGACTACAACTTTCAGGTTTTAGTCCCGCCTACATCGACGTCCAGCCAATCCACACGATTTTCCCTTGATTGACCTTGTTGAGCTCGCCCAGCAGGCTCAGCAGGCCAATTAAGGGCCACCCGGCAACAGGTGACGTCACAGACTGAAATTTCATCTGTCAAGACGTGCTGACAGATGAAATATCAGCGTTTCACAGCTGTTTGAAGCTGTCAAACACTGGCAGTCTTGCTTCTAACCTGAGTCCTTCTACGCAGACTCAGTTAGAACTCTCACCAGCAATGAAAGTTGAAGGCTGTCACTTTTGACAGATCGCAGCCATTTTGCTTTCTGTGCCGGCTGAATGATGGACTCCTGAAACCTAGAGGAAGGAAGGCTGTAAAGGTAAGTACGGGTAATTTAAACTTCTTTACACACTTTAGACACACCAAACACACTTACCTTTGCACTCATGCACCCATCACTCACCTGAACTCCGACATCGCGACCCCTCCAAGTCCTTCAACCCGACGGCCCGCCTGCTCTAATCTGGCGTGGTTTGGAGCCGTCGGGAATCCCACACGACACCCCTCAAAATAGGGATTAGGCTAAAAACTGCCTGTTAACTACCTGTTAACAGGCAGTTAATTGGCACTAATCCCTTCCCGCCTCGGGTCGGTGGGTCCCAGTGTGGGGCGGGTACCTGCCTCCTGTGAAACTTACGTGGAGGCAGGTTTTGGGCGAGATGGTGTCAGGACCCCCGAATTCGGGATTTTTGCCCCCCGCACGCCTAAAAGCCCGCCTCACGGCACACTGAAAATCGACCCCAATGTTTCAGTTCAATGACCCTTCGTCAGAACTGGAAAAAGTTGGAGATGGAACAGGTTTTTAAGCAGGTGTCGGGGCAGGGAAAGGGGGGAGGGGAGGAAAGAACAAAAGGGAAGGTCTGTGATAGGGTGGAAGGCAGGAGAGATTAAATGACAAAAGGGATGATGGGGCAAGGCAAAAGGAGATGGTAATGGGACAAGTTAAGAAACAAAAAGATGGCTCTAGATGAAGAGTCAGTCAGTGATGTTGCACAAGCGCCGAAAAAGACAAAGTGGAATGACCTACCCAGGCCGATACTCTTTGCGTCAGCTCAGCAGTGTCCATATTCCCATTGGTCAGGTCGTAGACTGTAAACTGCGTCCGGTAGAAGACTCCCCCTGTGCGGCGAGAACAGTGCAGAGTTACAACGCAGGTCGCCCGCTCAAATCGCAAGAGGGCACGGATTCCGAGAGTCACTGAGCGCAGCCACGTTGGACGCGCATTTAGAACCTGTTTACAATCTCACTGCAGGTAAGTGAACGTTGGGCGTCTTCACACCAACACGTTTGGGCTGCTGCTACGCAAAGTGCCCCAGAGGAAGTCATGCAGTCCTCACTTCCCCGAGTTTACGGTGAGCTTCCGTGGAACAATGCAAGAGACCGAGGACGGTGAGGTTCGAGTGGGAATGGGGCGGTGAATTAAAATGACAGGCATCCGGAAGCTCGGTTATCGTACCAGAATTGAGGGACTTCAGTTGGAGAGACTGGAGAAGCTGGGATTGTCCTCCTTAGAGTAGAGAAGGGTAAGGGGACACCAGAGAACACTGATTTAAGATAATTGCTGAAAGACCCAGAGGGGAGATGAGGATAAAATTTTACGCAGCGAGTTGTTGTGATCTGGAATGCGCTGCCTGAAAGGGTGGAGAAAGCAGATTCAATAGTAACTTTCAAAAGGGATTTGGCTAGATGCATGAAAGTAATAAATTTGCAGGGCTATGGGGATCGAGCAGGGGAGTGGGACTAATTCGACAGCTCTTCAAAGAGCCGGCACAGGCACGAGGGGCCGAATGGCCTGTTTCTGTGCTGTATGATTCTATCATTCAGAGAATAAAAGAGACGGTGTGTAGGGGGGCAAGAGCCAACTGTTAGGATAGCTGGAGCTGCAGGGGCTAGTTACAGTCGGTAGGTCCCACTCTCTGCTTAGGAGAATGCAAGGTGCTAGCTTTCAACCGACGGATAATATAACAGATGGAAAATAACCTAAAAAAAATAAAGCTTCCTTTTGTTAAAAAATAAAAGGAATAATAAAGCAGTATTGTCCCATTATCTGGTGTGTTAGAATGCACACTGGAATAAAACTTATCAATATATTGTGCGTTTCTGATTCTCTGACGCAGTACTGTAATACACAAAAGTATGCAATCATAAGATTGGTCAAATAACTATGAGCTAAGGGCTATTTAAGTGCCGACTGTGCAGACTTCACGGAGTGGCCTGTAAAGCCAGGCGCAGGGGTAGAAAGGGAAAGGGGGTCAGAGAGGGCAGTGCCCACCTCTGCCCAGTTCCATGCCTGGCATGCATTCCAAATATTGGAACAATTAAATGGCATCCGTTGACTAGACCTTCTTTGCCCATCCTGTTCGGAAACAACCGGGCTCCTGGTCGGTGTGAAGGAAGAAGGGCGAACGAGTGCCAGACGTGGGCAAGCAACAGCTGGGAATGAGGGAGGGAGGCCACAGTCTGCACAGTCCTCACTAGATGGCGCCTTTCGCACTGCTAATGTTGTGCCGTGGTTAGTTATAATCAGAGTTGTGCGTTAGTCTACGGGATTGTGGTCATTTGCCGGGAGAACGTCACTATCCAGCGATAATCAAGCACAGACGGACACGGAATTAACCCTCTGAGGAGGCAGCGAAAGTCAGAGTTCAAAACCAATCACTTGCGGTACAATTTATCTGACAATATTCCTCGTTAGAACTCTTTATTAGACATGTTTCTTCATCCACTCTGTTCAAATCAGTTTCTTTGCAGTGAAAATGCGGCCGATGGACTCAAAGGGTTAATGTGCTAAGTGCTGAACCAAGCGAGTGTCAATCGAAGGCCTGAAATCCAGGCTTTTGTGAAGGTGACCAGCTTGAGCCCAAAACTGCGCTGTGCTCAGTCTCGAGGAGGGCAACGCTTTCTATGGTACCTCACTCAGTAAGCTCCACGCTTCCATCTCACCACAGAGCAGGGCCGAGCAATCCATAGCCACAGCCAAGCAAAAATATACAAAGTGCTTCCTTCACTTCAAGTGAAGCCTGTCGCAGACCCGCCAGAGTTATGAACCAAAATAGTCACAACTACAATCCGTGCATGAACTTCCTCCTTCAATGGAAAATAAATGTTTTTGCTGTAATCAATCAACTGTGAACAAAACTGTAGGAACGTGTGGCCATTCACAGAGAGAAACAGGTTGTTAGTCATTGAAAGAGGAATTTTTTGGTTTATAAAGTGCAACAGCATCTTTCTACTGGAAAAAAGTGGTAACAGAATAACGTTTTTATGTAGCATAGAGAAATGCCCCTCTGACGATGTCTGTCCCTTAAAAGGGGGAGTGAATGCTTGCATATTTTTGCTTGTTTGGTTTGGCTTTGGATGCACGTTTAACGAGAACGTGATTTAATAATTGCTGCTAACACTACTCAGCGAGCCTTCTTGCAAAATGGAGGTGTTCTACCACCATCAAGCTTCAGTGCAACTAGTCATCTCCTCGCGTCATACACCTATTTTATCAACTACGTCTACATATTCAGCTCAACCACTTCCAACACCCAGCGTCAACACCGGTGAGATAACTACTGGCAGTGATTTTTTGGTGACAGTTTCCACTACAGATTTCTACAGATTCTCTTAAGACATACAGTTGGTGACTATGATTCCGCACAAACAGCCTATCCCGTCAACCTCGGCACAGAGACAGGACACGGAGGCTTCGCCAGAGACGGTGGGAGGTTCCCCACTCTCCAAGCTCGTGGAGGGAGCCACGTTGAGTCCTTGAACATCACGGGAGGGAACTGGAGGAGGTGTCACTAGAGCTGATGAAGAGAAGGACCCAAGACTTGACAGGCGTGCAGTGGAGGTCTGAGATGACGGCAGCTGCTGTTCGAGGAGAGTCTTAGCCCCTGTGCTGGTGACAATGCCCCAGGTCGATTGAGTAGGAGGTTCACTAATGGAGAGCGCAGCAGAGGAATCCATTGGTAATGTGGGCACCAGTATTAGTTCCTGAGATCCAGTACCTGGCTGAGGACCTCCTATGGATGTTGAGGTGAACATTACTGATATTCCTTCACTTACTTGAGCTGAAATACTGAATGGGAATGACTGCAATCCCTGATTATAAGTGTGTGGCTCTTCAGCATAATGCTCCGACTTAAGGTACTGCAAAGTCCTTGCATGTTTTTGACTTGTTAAAGTTATGTTTAAAACTATAGTCGGGGAGTCTCTTGGCAGTTGCGCAGAGCTACTGACTGGTTCTGCCTCTGTAAAAATGTCACCTGAATTCACAAGTTGGGGGCTTTTTGTTAGCGGTGGGGTATGTGTACTGAGAAACGCCCACTGTGCTCCCAAATGCACAGGTATCGTTGTTACTACCTGGAGACCTTTTGACGTTTCCAGTACGGAATTTGAATAAGGTTCCCACTTCAATCCGGGACTCCCATAAGTGTACGCCACAGCGCTGTCTGTTCTATCTGGAACAAAACCCAATGATGAACTCCACGTATTTGTAGTGTCCCCAGAGACCTTGGTCAACTGATGCTCAAGTTGGACTTCCTCTTCGCTTTGTGTAGCAGAGGTCACAAATTTCTCTTGGGCCTGTGAGCCAGAAGTCACAGTTGAACTGTTATTTACTTGAGAAATAATTTCCCAGTGGTTCTGAAATCCTTCTGGAACTGTCATTGGAAAACTAGGAAAATCTGTCCCATTCATAGATCCATGAGATGAATTTGGTGTCAAGGTTGGAATTTGTTCAAATTCAGAAAGAACGTCATGATGAAGGGAAGCTGCGTTTTCACTTCTTACATTTGCATAGCCATTTGAAGACACAGGCTGGAGCATGTCTGTCACCTCCGGGATCCAGTCCAAGGGTTCAGTCCATGTGCTCCCAACATTTACGATTGAAGTCTTCAGCGAAGACTCGAGGTTATCAGCTACTGCTGAGGAATCATTCTTCGGACAAAGAGTCTCAGAGGATAAGTCGGGTGAGATGTGCAAGGGCACACTTTCGCCTTTGGCCAACGACCCAGTATCATTTGGAGCCAACGTCTTCCATTTGCTTTCTGTCACAAAAGGTGCACGTTGATGGCTTTGTGTAGTGTGAAGCGTGGTATCAGGCTGTGAGGCCTGGTTATGGTCTTTGTCAGCCCACTTCTTACTGACAGGAAGGAGGTGAGGGCTGGTTGCTCCTGCAGACAATCTCCACTGACTGTCCATACTCGGTGAAGACACTTTTAAAGGAGCTAAATGGCTTGTTTGTGCCAGTGGTAATTCAGAGACTCTCGTCGCTACTGATGCACTACTCATCTTGATGAGCATTTGTGCACCAGGTTGTAGCACTACAGCAGTGGCTGACTGCACCGTACCTGAAATGGAAAGATGGATGCTGAGTTCAAGAGGTCCCATTGACAATGTCTCTGTGTCGTACTGGAAATGTTTGAGACCTTCGCTGAGTTCGGATGTAGAAAGTGTCAGAGGATTATCCCAGAAATTGTCTAGCGTGGAAGGAATATTTACCACATCTGACGTTGGCGGGGCTGAAGGAACACGGGTCAAAGCATCAGGATGGTTCAAATTGCTGTGTGACTTAGCCGATATAGCCAGAGAACCTGTGTGTGTACTGTGCACTGAAATAGGGATGCCTTCTCCTTGCCCTCTTACCGACAACTGGCCTGGAAGCAGTGTAAACTCTTCAGATTGCCTTAATTGGTTTTCTAACTCTTCAGTACTGATGAACAACCTTTGTGTTGATGTAATAGATTCTTTGCCAAAGTGGTTTGTCAAGTGGAGCAAGTCTGTCGCATTGGTCAGTCGGGTGACAGTGAAACTGCTGCGGTCATCCCTTTCGAAGGTTGTACTTGACATGATGGACTTTGCATCATCAGAACCAACCTGTCCTGGAGCAAGTCGTGAAGGTGGCCAACTAGACAAGATATTGCTGTTGTCCTTTGGCAAGGCAGCGCTTGAAGACTTAATATCAGAATGGTACGTGCGGAATGTTAGTTCATGGGGGTCTATAGAAGACTCAATATTGTCATGAAGAGATGGTGCTGTAGTCTCAGTGTTAAGCTGGCCCCTCTGAGGCACATGTAATGTGTTTAATGGATTTCCCATCAGGTTAGAACTACTGGTGGCCATCCAGAGTGAACCATATAATAGATGCTCATGAGATACAACAGTTGTTTGCACACTTACTTTGTGTCGTGAGACTGCTGGAGTGGGCCAAATTGTTGGATACAACACTAAAGCTGGTGTTTGAGGTTGTAGCTCCACTGTTTTTAACAGACCAGAGGACCTGTGACCAATAGTGTGTTGACTTGGTGAGAGTGCAGGAGGAATGCTTTGCTCCAAACTGTACAACGCTCCCAATCCAGCATCAGCCGCTTCTTCAGTCAGTACCTCTTGGCTTTCAAAGGCAACGGACGACATCTCAAAACTGGAGTCAAGCTCATTGTCCTCGGTTACATTATCAGTCGAATTTTCGCCAGCAACCTGCAAGTCCCAGGACTGATTCACTGGCTTCTTTAACCGGGTGATGGGTTCAGAAGCTAAGCGAGAGGCGTTTGCTTCTTTGTTGGGCGGGCTGCCATCTCCAGCACTGGTGGGAAAGAGTTTTGGAGGAAAACGTTCTTTTGCGACAACTGTCTCGCTGAAGTTGCTGGTCGCCCTCTTCAATGCTTTTGAATCCTCTGTACTACCAGGTGGCCGCTTGGTGACGGCCTTGGTGAAGATGATAGAAGCACTGTGTGTGTTAAGTATCCCTGGTTTTGAAGCGTTGGCCATGTTGGGCCTGGGTCTCAGTGGGTACCTCAAAGGCGTGGAGATAATACCCAGTGGGTTCCTGGCGCTTCTCGTTCTCTGCTCTGTCTGCGAGGTAGTGCGTTGCCGGGAGGCGTTTAACGGGCCGCGGTTTGTTCGGATGACAGCTGGGGCCAGAACCTGGAACCCCTGCAAATCTGAATCATTAAAGCTTCCAGCTGTTAGTGGGCAAATCATCCCGTCATTAACTCACCGCGTTAACCGACAGCAAATCCGATTCTTAACAATATGGATCAACAGCAGCTCAATGATTCTCGGGAGGCCCCTGAGTGAGTTAATTCTACATTTATCCAGGAAACACCCCCAATGTAGCAGGTAAGTTATCAAGCCTGTAGCTGAGCTATTCAGATCAGGATTGATCTTGAGTCTGTGCTGATCTCAGCGGCGGGTGAGGTGGGTGGTGGTGGGGAGTTACAAACAGAAAATGGGTTGAGCATTTCACTGCTCCTGACCGCTGTTCAGTGACCCCCTTCTGTGGAGTTCAGAAGAATGAGAGGTGATCTCATTGAAACATATAAGATTCTGAAGGGGATTGACAGGGTAGATGCTGAGAGGTTGTTTCCCCTGGCTAGAGAGTCTAGAACTAGGGGGCATAGCATCAGGATAAGGGGTCGGCCATTTAAGATTGAGATGAGGAGGAATTTCTTCACTCAGAGGGTGGTGAATCTTTGGAATTCTCTACCCCAAAGGGCTGTGGAGGTTCAGTCTTTGAGTATATTCAAGGCTGAGATAGAGAGATTTTTGGAATCTGGGGGAATCAAGGGATATGGGGATCGGGGCGGGAAAGTGGAGTTGAGGTCGATGATCAGCCATGTCCAGTGGCCCCCTTTGAGAAAGGTGGGCATGTGGGCATCAAGCGATGACATGGGTCAGGCTGATAGGAATATTCGGAACAGAAGGAGGCCATTCGGCCCCTCGAGCCTCTTCCGCCATTCAATCAGATCAACTCCAGGCTCACAGTCAAACAGCCAGCTAACATTCACTATCGAGGCTCACACATGATTAATGGCCATGCGGATGCCTCAGCAGCTATGCCAGCAAGGAGTCAACACTCCAATTATTGTATTAAGTTGTAGGGCAAATTTATGATAGCATTACATCGAGCACATCAATTAAGCTGTTGCTGAATATCAAAGCACACGTTAATCTGTGTTTATGTATTATTATCCAACAGGCGGCTCGGGAGTTTGCGGCTAATTAAACGAGAAGCAAAGGATACCCTGAGCATCATCACGACTAACATGTGGGACAACATTCCGTTTCTGTTTATTCTCTACCCATACCATTGCACTTCAACCTATGTTCAAACGTAACCGCAAAATGTACGTTCAAAGTGAACTGCAAAACGTTATCACCGATTGTTGGCGACACATCAGCCCATCCTGACTTACACCTTCAATGCGCACTCTTCCGATTGTCGTGAGAAACATAGAAGATAGGAGCAGGAGTAGGCCATTCGGCCCCTCGAGCCTGCTCCGCCATTTAATGAGATCATGGCTGATCATCCAAATTCAGTACCCTGTCCCTGCCTTCTCCCCATATCCCTTGATCCCTTTAGCCTTAAGAAATATATCCAACTCCTTCTTGAATATATTTAATAAATTGGTCTCAACTGCCTTGTGTGGTAGAGAATTCCACAGGTTCACCACTCTCTGGGTGAAGAAATTCCTCCTCATCTCTGTCCTTAATGGCTTACCCCTTATCCTTAGACTGTGACCCCTGGTTCTGGACTCCCCGACCATCGGGAACATCCTTCCTGCATCCAGTCTGTCTAGTCCTGTTAGAATTTTATAAGTTTCAATGAGATCCCCTCTCATTCTTCTAAACTCCAGCGAGTATAAGCCCAATTGACCCAATCTCTCTTCATACATCTCCCACGCTTCTCTGCACAGGGAGAAGCATTTTCTAATCATTATAGAGCAGTTTTAATTTGATGCACGGGTCGAAATGGTGCCCATTATCACCCGTGGGATGAATTTCCCAAGTTAGTATTCTTGGGGGGTGGGAGGGGGGTGTCATTTTGACTTTGTGCGGTAAAACGGGTGATAACGAGTCAGCATCGCTTCCGGGTTTTTATTTCCATTTGAAGTCAACGGATTGAGAGAGATGTAAAACGGGCGGCTGACTGGCCATCACCCATTTTATACTATCGCATAAAGTCAAAATTACCACCCCCCCCGCCTCCCCCCCAGTAACAGGAGCAGGTCACTCGGCCCAAGTGGTCTGTGCCGGTGTTTATGCTCCACACGAGCCTCCTCCCACTCCTCTTCATCTCACCCCATCAGCATATCCTTCTATTCCTTTCTCCCTCATGTTCTTATCTAGCTTCCCCTTGAATTCACTTGTAAGCTAGCACCGTGCGGGGTGACCTGCCCTGTTAGTTTAAGGCTTACGACAAATACCATGAAAGTAAAAACGCCTGTTGATTCATCTGAAGCGGAAGAGAAACACATTCCAGACTGAAATTCCTTTGTCTGGTATTTTGGATTTGTGAAAACTCTAAAAATGCAGTAAACGCATAAATAATAACATACAGATAATGAAAATATGAAGGGTATTTGGGTAGTCATGGCTCTTCCTGTGAGCGGTGATTCAGAGCTCCCGGCAGGGAGTTTCACTCATTGGGAGAATCGGGAGCACAATGGTGTAATCCCTGGTGATGAATTTCCTCAGGGTGGTCTCCCGATTGGACGCCGTAACATCAACGGAAAACCCCCTTTACTCACGGTCGGCTTGCACATGAAGCAAGGTCACTTGGGTGAGGTACTGAAGGATGGGTCAATACCTCAACACAGGAGACAGGGCCTTCAGGAAAGCAGTGGCGATAATGGGGACCGAGGACGGGATGGCGGTCTGTTTTTGGGTGCCTTTTATTTAATGGGGAATTTCAACACCTGTTTAAGTCCCTGGTACAATGAGGAAAAACCACTTAAAATTGGATGATGGGTCTCTATTTCCATGTAACCACTGATAATCAGATATCATCAGCAATGGGAAGTCTTGCATTTCAGCACTCAGCTTCCTTGTTCCACATCAGCTGTGTTGATGGGAGTGCCATAGCCAAAAGGCCCCCAATGCGCTCATTGAGCGTGCTCGGTTGATTCATTAGATAAGCTCAGACCAGTGCAAGCAGTAGTTGTGGGTTTTGAGAGGATTCGGAGGAAGATGAATCAAAAAATACGGTCTTGCGGGAACACTCCATTTTAAAAATGTATTCCTCCCCCCCCCCGCCAGTCCACACATCATTTCCACTGCAAAGATGCAGAGCAGATCTCAGGGGTGGAATGGTCCACAGTGTGAAGGGGGGGGCCTCTTAGAGTTTTGTCCGCCCCTGCACCTTCAGGGAATCGGCTTGCTTTCACTCTGTCCTTCCTTTTGAGTGCTAGTCATTGGCACAAACCATCCACATTGCCAATCTGTGCTGTGGCTAAGTGGGCAGCGCTCTCGCCTCTGAATCAGAAGGTTGTGGGTTCAAGTCCAACTTCATGAGACGTGGACACATAATCCAGGCTGACACTCCAGGGCAGCGCTGAGGGAGTGCTGCACTGTCGGAGGTGCCGTCTTTCAGGTGAGACGTTAAACCGAGGCCCCGTCTGCTCTCTCAGGTGGGCCTAAAAGATCCCACGGCACTATTTCGAAGAAGAACAACAGAGTTCTCTCCCGTGTCCTGGCCATTATTTATCCCTCAATCAACCTCACTAAAAACAGATTATCTGGTCATTATCACATTGCTGTTTGTGGACAGTGGAAGCCAAGCGCAGGCAGCGCAAGGAGCGCAGGTCAACCCAAGCACCCCACCCACCCGCCCCTTCAACCACCGTCTGCCCCACCTGTGACAGAGACTGTAGGTCCCACACTGGACTCATCAGTCACCTGCAAACTCATTTTTAGTGTGGAAGCAAGTCATCCTCGGTTCCCGAGGGACTGCCCAAGAAGAAGAGAAGTAGTAGTTTGTGGGAGCTTGCTGTGCGCAAATTGGCTGCCGCGTTTCCTACATCACAACAGTGACTGCACTTCAAAAAGCACTTCGGTGGCGGTAAAGCCCTTTGAGACAGTTGTGAAAGGCGCTATATAAATGCAAGTTCTTTCAAAATGTCGCTTCAGCAACACGCTGTTCTACTGGTCTGACAGCAGAGAAAAAGATGATGGGTCACTGTTACACATGCTGGAAGTAGCTCGTCGAGCATTGTGTGTTGCATAAGCTGCATCAGGGCACAAGGGGGTCCCATTCAGCGCCCATTGTTCGTTTCCCCTTTGAAGAAGCTCAGCAATATCTCAGGTGAGGACGTTGGCAGTGGAGTTGACGGCCCTCCATTGCCTCGTCAGGTAAGGCCACCACTCCCGACTGTAAGGCAAGCTGGCACCACCACCACTATCACTACGGCACCCATCCTGCCACCACCACCACCACCACCACCCATGCCACTGTGACCTCTTAGCACCATCGCTAGCACCAATTGCAGTCCAATAGCGTTTCTATACCAAAGCAAAACACTGCGGATGCTGGCAATCCGAAATAAAAACAGAAAATGCTGGAAATACTCAGCAGGTCAGGCAGCATCTGTAGAGAGAGAGAAACAGTGTATTTCCAGCATTTTCTGTTTTTATTTCAGTATTTCTATACCGTTCTATACCTATTTTTTTTTTTTTTTTACACGGCACACGCCACCTGTTTAAAGCGGCAACATTTGGTGGAAAGTTATTTTCCAAAAAGCTTGTGGTTCGAGATTGGGAGAAGAGCCAGGACATGGGATGACCCATTTTCAACCCACTGACCTCAAGTATTTTTTTGGACTCATTTTAAGTCACTGCATCGTGAAAGATTTGCCAAACATTTTGTTTTTTTCGTTGCGGTGAGAACGTTGCCCCTTTAAATGTGAGTTTATGCTCCTCTCAAGCTCAATCATTACCTCGCCCACCCGCCATAAGCTTCCATTGGGTTGGTAGCACCATTCCCATCAGCGACATTAGTAGCCCATTATACCTCGCCATTGAAGAGCTTTATGACATTGTAGTCAAGCCTTCCCTACCTTCACTGCTATTAAAACTGCTGTTTTGCGAGAGTGTAGAGGTCTGCAGACCTAAGTAATGTAAAATACATCGGTTATGCACTCAGTCTTCATAATCAACCACCAACAACATTTATTCCTCGGTTCGCCGGCCAACTGACTCGGGCAGAAATCTGTCACCAAAGAGTCACCGAGCCAAACCACGGAGAAGTCTACACATGTAAAGCATTTTCTTGCCACATTTTCTCTGCCCAAAGGGTCCCCCGACTACCCAAGTTCTTCAGAGGACTTAGGAACAGGTTGGCCATAGGGAAGGCAATGGAACGCCCAGGTGTACGCAAGGTTACTGCTGGAGTATAACCAGGTAAAAAGCAGAAAATATCATTGGGGTGGGTACCACTGCTTGTCTGGCTAGGGCATTGGTTACCTGAAAATCCCAGCCTCTCCAATGGCAGGTTTTCCTCTCCAGGTCCCATTAATAAGCCAGGCTGGATGGTCAATCATCAAGAGTGCCCTGGAGCACTGTGGGCCTGCCTCGGTCGGGTGTCGGACTGGTAAGACTGCCCCAGAGGACAGAGTCAACGCCAATCTCCCATTGTCAGCCATATCACTTTGGAGCCAACTCAACCCCCAAGAGTCTTTGCTTCTTTCCCCCCTTCCATGGATGATAGTTCCTAATTGGCCCGAGGCAATGGTGTGATTCAAGTCGGCTCCATTAGTGTCAGCCGTGGCTCTGTGGGTACTGCTCTCGCTTTGGAGTCAGAAGGTTGTGGGCTCAAAGTCCCACTCCAAGAGACTTGCGCACATAATCTAGGCTGACACTCCAGTGCAGTACTGAGGGAGTGCTGCACTGTCAGAGGTGTCGTCTTTCAGATGAGATGTTAAACTGAGGCCCCGTCTGCTCTCTCAGGTGGACAGGATGGCACTATTTTGAAGAGGTGCAGGGGAGTTATCCTCGGTGTTGCGGTGGCCATTATTCATCCCTCAACCAACATCACTAGAACAGATTATCTGGTCATTATCACATTGCTGTTTGCGGGAGCTTGCTGTGCGCACATTGGCTGTAGTGATTCCTACATTACAACAGTGACTACTTCAAAAGTGCTTCATTTGCTGGAAAGTGCGGTGGGATGCCCTGAGGTGGTGAAAGGCGCTATATAAATGCAAGTTCTTTCTCATGACTGGGATGCGCCGTGAGACTCACTGTATCTGACTGGTGAGGCTGCCATGTGGCCAATCTCTCCTCAATGGTGCGATCTTATATTTACTCGCGTGTATCTATTTACACTCATTAAAGGTTCAAACATCCAGTGACTTACTCGGCTCTGTGGGTTCTCTGGTTCCTTGTGTTGTGACTTCAGTGAGTGGAGGATTTGTGCCTTTGTGACGTAAGCAAATGCAAGATATTGATCACATGGCTAAAAACACAGCCTTCTTTCAAAATAAACCACTCGGTATAGTTCTCACTAATTTTCAGACCTGTCGAGCGACGGAGGAAAGAATCGCTATTGCTTATCAGTATGGGTCTTCACTGCCGGGACTGCAGTGCATGGCTCGCGTGTGGATATGATATTAGTTCAATAACAACAGAGATTTCCAGTAGCGTGGTTGCGAATTATTCTCTGGTGCACTGCCAGTGGTGCGTGCACTGTCTAACGGTTACCCACTCGTGAAAAGTCCGCTTTTCACTTTTGATCTTTGACCCGTGATCTTGCACATTGTGGGAACAAGGGTGGCAGGGAAGCATGACACGGCCCAGAGGACAACTCTCAGAGTGAAAAGATTTCTCCTCCTCTCCCCTCTAGATCTTTTGCCAATGATTTTAAATATCTTGAAAACCTCTATTAGAGAGAAAGTACTAGGCAAACTAATGGGACTAAAGGTGGACAAATCCCCTGGACCCGATGGCCTGCATCCTAGGGTCTTAAAAGAGGTGGCTGCAGAGATAATGAATGCATTGGTTGTAATCTACCAAAATTTCCTGGATTCTGGAGAGGTCCCAGCGGACTGGAAAACCCCAAATGTAATGCCCCTATTTAAGAAAGGAGGGAGACAGAAAGCAGGCAACTATCGACCAGTTAACCTAACACCTGTCATTGGAAAAACGCTGGAGACCATCATTACGGAAGTGGTTTCAGGACTATTAGAAAAACATAACATAGTCAAGCAGAGTCAGCATGGTTTTATGAAAGGGAAATCATGTTTGACAAATTTGCTGGAGTTCTTTCGGGATGTAACGAGCAGGGTGGATAAAGGGGAACCAGTGGATGTGGTGTATTTGGATTTCCAGAAGGCATTCGATAAGGTGCCACATAAAGCGTTACTGCACAAGATAAGAGCTCACGGGGTTGGGGGTAATATATTAACATGGATAGAGGATTGGCTAACTAACAGAAAACAGAGAGTCGGGATAAATGGGTCATTTTCCAGTTGGCAAACTGTAACTAGTGGGATAGCACAGGGATCAGTGCTGGGGCCTCAACTATTTACAATCTATATTAATGACTTGGATGAAGGGACTGAGTGTAATGTAGCCAAATTTGCTGATGATACAAAGATAGGTGGGAAAACAAATTGTGTGGAGGATGCAAAGAATCTACAAAGGGATATAGATAGGCTAAGTGAGTAAAAAAACAAATTATTATTTAAATGGAGAGAGATTACAAAATGCTGAGGTACGGAGGGATCTGGGGGTCCTTATACATGAATCACAAAAAGTTGGCATGCAGGTACAGCAAGTAATTAGGAAGGCAAATGGAATGTTGGTCTTTATTGCAAAGGGAATGGAGTATAAACGTAGGGAAGTCCTGTTACCACTGTATAGGGCATTGGTGAGACCACACCTGGAGTACTGCGTATAGTTTTGGTCTCCTTATTTAAGGAAGGATATACTTGCATTGGAGGCAGTTCAGAGAAGGTTCACGAGGTTGATTCCGGAGATGAAGGGGTTGACTTATGAAGAAAGGTTGAGCAGGTTGGGCCTATACTCATTGGAGTTTAGAAGAATGAGAGGGGGTCTTATTGAAACATAAGATTCTGAAGGGGCTTGACAGGGTGGATGCAGGGAGGATGTTGCCCCTCGTGGGGGAATCTAGAACTAGGGGGCATAATTTCAGAATAAGGGGGCACCTTTTCAAAGAGGAAATGAGGAGGAATTTCTTTTCTCAGAGGGTCATGAATCTTTGGAATCCTCTTCCCCAGAGAGCTGTGGAGGCTGGGTCATTGAATATATTTAAGGTGGAGATAGACAGATTTTTGAACGATAGGGAGTCGAGGGTTATGGGGAGCGGGCAGGGAAGTGGAATTGAGGTCAATATCAAATCAGCCATGATCTTATTGAATGGCAGAGCAGACTGGAGGGGCCGAATGACCTGGTCCTGCTCCTACATCTTATGTTCTTATGTAGGTCATCTCGTAACCTTTTCTGCTCCAAGGAGTACTGTCCTAACTTTTCCAACCTCTCCTCATAACTGAAGCCCCTCATCCCTGGGAACATCCTGGTAAACCTCCTCTGTACCCTCTCCCAGGCCTTGACATCTTTCCTGAAGTGTGGTGCCCAGGATTGTCCACAATACTCCAGCTGAGGCCTAACCAGTGACCAGCAGGGGAGTCCTCCCCGGTGTCCTGGGGCCAATATTTATCCCTCAACCAACATCACTAAAACAGATTATCTGGTCATTAACACATTGCTGTTGGTGGGAGCTTGCTGTGTGCAAATTGGCTGCCGCGTTTCCTACATTACAACAGTGACTACACTTCAAAAGTACTTCATTGGCTGTAAAGCGCAGTGGGATGCCCTAAGGTTGGTGAAAGGCGCTATATAAATGCAAGTTCTTTCTCATGACTGGGATGCGCCGTGAGACTCACTGTATTTGACTGGTGAGGCTGCCATGTGGCCAATCCCTCCTCAATGGTGCGATCTTATATTTACTCACGTGTATCTATTTACACTCATTAAAGGTTCAAGCAGCCAGTGACTTACTCGGCTCTGTGGGTTCTCTGGTTCCTTGTGTTGTGACTTCAGTGAGTGGAGGATTTGTGCCTTTGTGACGTAAGCAAATGCAAGATATTGATCACATGGCTAAAAACACAGCCTTCTTTCAAAATAAACCACTTGGTATAGTTCTCACTAATTCTCAGACCTGTCGAGCGACGGAGGAAAGAATCACTATTGCTTATCAGTATGGGTCTTCACTGCCGGGACTGCAGTGCATGGCTCGCGTGTGGACATGATATTAGTTCAATAACAACAGAGATTTCCAGTAACGTGGTTGCGAATTATTCTCTGGTGCACTGCCAGTGGTGCGTGCACTGTCTAACGGTTACCCACTCGTGAAAAGTCCGCTTTTCACTTTTGATCTTTGACCCATGATCTTGCACATTGTGGGAACAAGGGTGGCAGGGAAGCATGACACGGCCCAGAGGACAATACATAAACCACCTCGTTAACGAAAATTTTAAAAATGGAACCGCCAACCCTAGTTCCACATTGTACTTGTGATTCTTTTCTTTTTAGGGTCCGATTTTGCACGGGAAACCTGTCAACATGTTAAAGAGTGTCCTGGCCAATATTTATCCCTCAATCTACATCACTAAAAACAGATGATCTGGTCATTATCACGTTGCTGTTTCTGGGAGCTTGCTGTGTGCAAAATGGCTGCCACGTTTCCCACATTACAACAGTGACTACACTCCAAAAGTACTTCATTGGCTGTAAAGCACTTTGAGACGTCCGGTGGTCATGAAAGGCGCTATATAAATGCAAGTCTTTCTTTTCTTTCAAAGACAACAAGCGAAAAGTCCCCACGTGTGGGATTTCTGTTTGCCTGTCATAGAAACATAGAAACATAGAGATAGGAACAGGAGTAGGCCATTCGGCCCTTCGAGCCTGCTCCGCCATTCAATGAGATCATGGCTGATCTTCGTCTGAGATCATAGCTGATCTTACCAGTTCAGTACCCCGTCCCCGCCTTTTCTCCATAACCCTTAATCCCCTTAGCCTTCAGAAATATATCCAATTCTCTCTTGAAAATATTTATTGAATTAGCCTTCACAGCCCTCTGTGGCAGGGAATTCCACAGGCTCACCACTCTGAGTGAAGAAATTCTTCCTCATCTCTGTTTTAAATGATTTGCCCGCTATTTTTAGACTGTGGCCCCTGGTTCTGTGCTCCCCGGCCATTGGAAACATTCTCTCTGAATTCAGCTGTCCAGGCCTGCCATAATTTTATATGTTTCGATGAGATCCCCTCTCAATCTTCTAAACTCCAGTGAGTACAAGCCCAAACTATTTAATCTCTCTTCGTAGGTCATTCCCGCCATTCCAGGTATCAGCCTGGTGAATCGCCGTTGCACTCTTTCCATGGCAAGAACATCCTTCCGCAGATGGGGCGACCAAAACTGTACACAATACTCCAGATGCGGTCTCACCAGCACCTTGTACAGCTGTAGTAAGGTATCCCTATTCCTATACTCGAACCCCCTTGATATGAAGGCCAACATACCATTTGCCTTCTTAATCGCCTGTTGCACCTGCATGCTCTCCTTCAGTGACTGGTGCACAAGAACACCCAGGTCCCTCTGCACTTCCCCATCTCCCAATCTATTGCCATTTAGATAATAATCTACCCTCCTGTTTTTACCCCCAAAGTGGATAACCTCGCATTTATCCACATTATAGTGCATCTGCCACGTATCCGCCCATTCCCCCAACCTGTCCAAATCGCACTGTAGCCTCCTGACATCCTCATCAGAGCCCACCCCTCCTCCTAGTTTAGTGTCGTCAGCGAATTTGGAAATATTGCATCCAATTCCCTGATCCAGATCATTTATATATATTGTGAACAGCTGGGGTCCCAGGACAGATCCTTGCGGCACCCCGCTGGTCACTGCCTGCCACTCCGAAAACGAGCCGTTTATTCCAACTCTCTGTTTGCTTTCTCTCCCTGTAGGGGACACGCCCTGCTTACTTAAATCCAGAGCGCCCGTGTGGAGCCTGGCAGAGCTTACGGATTGCTCGGTGTGCGCAGGAGATACTCCTGGTGTTTTTAACCAGCTAAAACTGTGCAGGTTACCAGAGCTGCTGGTCCCAGCTAGGACCCTCCCTACCCATTGGGCCCTTGGCTGGCAGACTTCTCGGGAGCCAAGTGGGAAGAATCCTTCCCCTCGTTCTGCCTGAAAATTCTCAGCAAAAACAGCCATTCATGCCAGTGGTATTACGGTGAAGAGATACAAACTTCCTAAATTTGATCTGTCCTTCATTCCCATATAGGCCCGTTTGAATCGTAGAATCACAGAAACTTACAGCACAGGAGGAGGCCATTCGGCCCGTCGTGCCCCTTGCTGGCTCTTTGAAAGAGCAGTCGTGCTTCCTCCCACATCTCCGCTTTTTTTGTCCGTAACCCTGTAGGTTCCTCATCCTCAGGAAACCGTTCAACTCCCTGTTAAAATTATTGATGGAATCAGCTTCCACCACCTTTTCAGGTCGAGCGTTCCAGATCCCGACAACTCTCTGAGTGAAATCATTTCTCCTCGTCTCCCCTCGAGACCTTTTGCCAATGGTTTTGAATCTGTGACCTCTGGTTATTGACCCACTCACCAGAGGGAGTAGTTTTTCTCCCTCGACTCCATCAAAACCTCTCATCATCCTGAAAACCTCTATTAGGTCACCTCTTAACCTTCTCTGCTCCAAGGAGAACAGTCCGAACTTTTCCAACCTCTCCTCATAACTGAAGTCCCTCATCCCTGGAGCCATTCTAGTAAATCTCCTCCACACCCTCTCCAAGGCCTTGACATCTTTCCTAAAGTGCGGGGCCCAGAATTCTCCACAATACTCCAGCTGAGGCCTAACCCGTGATTTATAAAGTTCTAGCATGATCTCTTTGCTTTTATATTCTATTTCTCCAAGTAACCCATATGTGTTATTTATAACCACCTTATCAACTTGCCCTGCCACCTTTAAGGATGTGTGTATACGGACACCAAGGTCTCTCTGCTCATCTACACTTTTCAAAATCATGCCATCAAACAGCCTTTCTTTCCCAATCTCCAATAATTTTTATCACGAATAAATGAAAGTGTTTAATGAAAATGATAAAATAACACCATTTTCTTGTAATGCCCCCTATGATTTTTCTCCTGGGGTTTGCTCACAGCAGTGTCCAGGAGATTAATACAAAAGCAAAATACTGCGGATGCTGGAAATCTGAAATAAAAACAGAAAACACTGGGAAAACTCAGCAGGTCAGGCAGCATTTGCGAAGAGAGAAACAGAGTTAACGTTTCAGGTCGGTGACCCTTCGTCAGAACTGGCATTTTCTGGTGAAGACTCACACCCAAAGTGTTCAGTTTTCTTTTTCTCCATATAAACAATGATCAACCTTGTCTGGCATTTCCAACATTTTCTGTTTCGATTTTAGAGGGTTTTTTTTTGTTAAACTTAGTTAGGTTATACAGAGAGACAGAACTGGGATAACAGGATATCTGACCAACCCTCTGTTCTGACGAAAGGTCATCGGTCCGAAACATAGAAGATAGGAGCAGGAGTAGGCCATTCGGCCCCTCGAGCCTGCTCCGCCATTCAACGCGATCATGGCTGATCATCCAAATTCAGTACCCTGTCCCTGCTTTCTCCCCATACCCCTTGATCCCTTTAGCCTTAAGAAATATATCCAACTCCTTCTTGAATATATTTAATGAATTGGCCTCTACTGCCTTCTGTGGTAGAGAATTCCACAGGTTCACCACTCTCTGGGTGAAGAAATTCCTCCTCATTTCTGTCCTAAATGGCTTACCCCTTATCTTTAGACTGTGGCCTAGAAATTGGGTTGAGGCGCCAAACTGGCGCCAAGTTCGCCTGAGCGCAGGATTTAGCGCAGCGTTCGAGGCTTCAGCGATCGTCAGATATTCAGTTTCATTGCCCCTAGAGGGAGACGGGGCGAGGCTCGAGGCGCTCCGCGTCCCTCTTAGGGCGCTGAATCTGAATATCGCAGCGCAACGTGCCGCAGCGCCACACGCTGCGGCACGGCACACTGCGGTACTGCAGGCCTTCCTCCCATTGTTAAGGGGGAGGGGCCTGCACCAGCGCGAACCCCGATCGCGAGTGCCGGCAAAAGAGCCCGGCATCGAGGAGAAGTGCCGGGCTCCCGGGAAACAGCCGGCAATGCCTCGGGGTGGGGGGGGGGGGGGTCAGGAGGCCGGGGACGGAGGTGCTGGCAGGCGGCCTCCGAAAAAGGCGGCCGCCCCGCACCTCCACCTTAACTTGCGCCACTGCCGGCACAGTAAGGCCCCGTGAACCGGGCGCGGGTAGCGAACGGCGCAACTGCGGCGTTCACAACCAAATATCGTGAACGGGGCGTGAATGGGGCGCTGCGCACACCGATGATGTCATCAGTGGTGGCACAGCGCAAAAGGCTAACGCCACCATTATCGCCCCAACTCAATATCGCGGGAGGCGCAGCCAGTGGTGCTACAGCCACTGCCTGCCTCTTTAGGCGCTAACAAGTGGCGCTACTCACCCAATTTCTCCCCGTGACCCCTGGTTCTGGACTCCCCGACTATCTGAAACGTTTACGCTGTTTCTCTCTCTCTCTCTCTCTCTCTCTCTCTCTCTCTCTCTCTCTCCACAGATGCTGCCTGACCCGCTGAGAATTTCCAGCAATTTTCTGTTTTTATTGCAGCAGATTGATCTTTAATTCATGGGGGCTCCAGGACAATCCTGGAGGGTTGGAGACCCGATCAGCAAATGGAATTTAACCCGGAAAAGTGTGAGGTGATGCATTTCGGGAGGACTAACAAGGCAAGGGAATACACAATGAATGGTAGGACCCTAGGAAGTACAGAGGGTCAGAGGGACCTTGGTGTGCATGTACATAGATCCCTGAAGGCAGCAGGACAGGTAGACAAGGTGGTTAAAAAGGCATATGGGATACTTGCCTTCATTAGCCGAGGCATAGAATATAAGAGCAGGGAGGTTATGATGGAGCTGTACAAAACGCTAGTTAGGCCACAGCTGGAATACTGTGTGCAGTTCTGGTCGCCACACTATAGGAAGGATGTGATTGCATTGGAGAGGGTGCAGAGGAGATTCACCAGGATGTTACCTGGGCTGGAGCACTTCAGCTATGAAGAAAGACTAAACAGGCTGGGGTTGTTTTCCTTAGAGCAGAGAAGGCTGAGGGGGGACCTGATTGAGGTGTACCAAATTATGAGGGGCATAGAAAGGGTAGATAGAAAGGAACTTTTCCCCTTAGTAGAGGGGTCAATAACCAGGGGGCATAGTTTCAAGGTAAGGGGCAGGAGGTTTAGAGGGGATTGGAGGAAAAACGTTTTCACCCAGAGGGTGGTTGGAATCTGGAACTCACTGCCTGAAAGGGTGGTAGAGGCAGGAACCCTCACAACATTCAAGAGGCATTTAGATGAGCACTTGAAACGCCATAGCATACAAGGCTACGGACCAAGTGCTGGAAAATGGGATTAGAGTAAATAGGGCTTGATGGCCGGCGCGGACACGATGGGCCGAAGGGCCTCTTTCTGTGCTGTATAACTCTATGACTCTATGACTGGGACATTTATACAGGGACTTCAGGGTTGTGCTTCACAGTGACATTAAAGTTGCAGTGTAATTTTGGGTTAGGGCCTGAACTGGCTCTGGAAAGAAGTGGTATAGGGCCCCCTGGAGGAGGTAGTCTCACATCACTTTGGAATTGGATATATATACTTGAAAAGGAAAGATTTGCAGGGCTATGGGGAAGGAGCAAGGGGCTGTGGGATTAATTGGATCGCTCTTTCAAAGAGCCGGCACAGGCACGATGGGCCGAATGATCTCCTTCTATGCTGTACGATTCTATGAATTACGTCTGAAGTGCAGTAACTGTTATGTCGGCAACTGTCAGGGCAAATCGGCCACTGGTACAAACTTCCTGCCAAAATGACACTAATTACAAGCCAGCAATTGAATCGAGCTTTTTGAATAATTTTACAGACCACAAGAGTCAGGGTTGAGTTATTTCTGAGACCCTCAGATGAAACTCCTGTGTCCCCCTCACAGCTCGACCTTCTCTATAACACCCTACTATCTCCACCCACGCAGCAACATTCACTGCATTTCCAAGTGATTCTTCGTATGTGAAGAACATTAGGACATCCTAAGAGATGTGTTAAGGTGCTACATACATGTAGGTTCCCGGGTTTAGTACAGGTCTGTCACTATTACACTGGGGTACAAGTCTGTAACTGTAAAACACAGGGTATAGTACTGGTGGGTACAGGCCTGTCGCTATTACACCGGCGGGTACAGGTCTGTCACTGTGTAACACTGGGCTAAAGTACTGGTGGGTACAGGTCTGTCACTGTGTAACACTGGGGTACACTACTGGTGGGTACAGGTCTGTCACTATTACGCTGGGCTAAAGTACTGGTGGGTACAGGTCTGTAACTGTATAACACTGGGGTACAGTACTGGTGGGTACAGGTCTGTCACTGTGTAACACTGGGGTAGAGTACTCGTGGGTACAGGTCTGTCACTGTGTAACACTGGGGTACAGTACTGGTAGGTACAGGTCCGTAACTGTAAAACACTGGGGTACAGTACTGGTGGGTACAGGTCTGTTACTGTAAAACACTGGGGTACAGTACTGGTGGATACAGGTATGTAACTGTAAAACACGGGTACAGTACTGGTGGGTACAGGTCTGTCACTAACACTGGGATACAGTACTGGTGGGTACAGGTCAGTCACTAATACTGGGGTACAGTACTGGTGGGTACAGGTCAGTCACTAATACTGGGGTACAGTACTGATGGGTACAGGTCAGTCACTAATACTGGGGTACAGTACTGGTGGGTACAGGTCAGTCACTGTATAACACTGGGGTACAGTACTGGTGGGTACAGGTCAGTCACTAATACTGGGGTACAGTACTGATGGGTACAGGTCAGTCACTAACACTGGGGTACAGTACTGGTGGGTACAGGTCAGTCACTGTATAACACTGGGGTACAGTAGAGCTGGGTACATCATTATAATCATCATAAATAATATATTGTACACCCATCTTCTAATATATACTATTCACCAGGTCTTATAATATATGCCACAGCTTTTAATACACACTATAATCAATATATTATACACTGTGTCTCATAGTATACATTAGCTACAATATACTAATATACATGCATAGTACACTTATATCTTATATGATCTGAATATAGTATACTGTACATCACATCTTATATACACTATACAAATATCAGAAACAACCTTTCTCAAAGGGTAACAATTGTCAAGGAATAATCTACAGGCGGGATAATAGAAATGCAGATGTTGCTGGTGTCCTAAACATAGCTGAGTGAGTTGGAATACCAGAGGGGCTTTGATGGGCTGAATGGTGATCCTTGAGTTTTCTCGTGATCTTATCTACATTTTCACCCGATCAGCTATGGCGCTGTGTACGGGTCACCATGCAATGTACACCAGACAATTTGTAATCAATGCTCCCGGTAAGCTGCACTTTGCTCTGTGCGGCCTGTTTCTATTAACGCGTGGGCCACGCGCGGTATTTACAAGGTAAAAGCCGGTGAGCGACCTGCGCGTGACCTTTGACATTACTGCGCGGCCGTGCACCTTAGGGGGAATGTTGTTTGTAATCATCTGTACACTCAACCATATACCGAAGATCTTACGTCATAACATACTGCACACCACATATTGTAATACAAAGTAATATACAGGAAACTCTCGAATTACTGGCACCTAAATAACCGGAAATCTCTGTTAACCGGCAAAATTCAGGAGTAGGTTCAGGTAAGTTTTACTTCATATTAGTGGCCGTTCCTCGATCTGTGGCTGTGCAATCGGGGTTCCTGCATATGTTGCTAAGCAACAGGGACGCTTGGTCTGCGGCCGGGGTTCCTGCACTTGTTGCTAAGCAACAGGGAATCCTGGATTTGTTGCTGTGTACAAAGCTCTCGTACCTTTTAACTATACCTCTCTGTAATCCGGACTTTTTGATAAACCGGCACCACGCCGGTCCCGTCGGTGCCGGATAAAAAGAGTTTCTGTAGTGTGCTCAAATTCTGTATTCCAAACTATTGAATATTACATTACACACTTGTAGTACCATACTATATAACAAACACTAGTTCAGACTATATTATCACCAGACTGCTGGATTTAATATATTCTTACTGTAATAAAATATTCTACTAGAGTAAGTTACAAATTAGTCTTATTTTTCTACACCTGTGTAGGCCTTCTCTCAACTTTTCCCATCATAAATTACTATGCGTACGTTTATAAGGGGCACGCTCTATGTTTCAGCTGTGGCTCAGTGGGCAGCACTCTCGTGCTCTGAGTCAGAAGGTTGTGGGTTCAAGTCCCACTCCAGAGACTTGAAGCACATAAAGCTAGGCCGACACTCCCAGTGCAGTGCTGAGGGAGTGCTGCACTGTCGGAGGTGTCGTCTTTCAGATGCGACGTTACACCGAGGCCCCGTCTGCTCTCTCAGGTGGGTGCAAAAAAATCCCACGGCACTATTTCTGAAGAAGAGCAGGGGAGTTATCCCCGGTGTCCTGGGGCCGATATTTATCCCTCAATCAACATAACAAAAAACAGATTATCTGGTCATTATCACATTGCTGTTTGTGGGAGCTTGCTGTGCGCAAATTTTCTGCTGCGTTTCTTACATGACAACAGTGACTACATTTCAAAAGTATTTAATTGGCTGTAAAGCGCTTTGCGGGGGTCCCAAGGTCATGAGCGGTGCTATATAAATGCACGTCTTTGTTTCTCCCAATAGAAGAGCAGCAGCTGCACCACCACTGGCGGGAGGGTGTAATTACACCACGATGCCTTTACATGGGCTCTATGATAAATGCGCATACGGGAATATATAACAGGCAATATATCCAAATAAGAACAGAATGAATAAAGACACTTTGCTTACCGTTGGTGAAGGGCTCGGGGCTATTAGTGCCGTGCGTGTTAGTGGTGCCAGTGCTGAGGTTAGCTGGTGTGGTGGCTGGTAATAAGACAAGGAAGAGGCAGGCAGGTAACAGCAGGTTATTACACAATGTGGGGAACAAAGGGTTTAGTCATTACACACAGTTACTGAACACAGCTCACTCCGTCGAAAGGAACGATACCTCACCTGCCCCTGAGTTTACATGTTCAGCAAAAAGGTCGTGAATTTTGCCATCGCAAGCAACTTGTGTCAGCCCCTCGGCTTAGTGGGTAGCACTCTCATAAGAACATAAGAAATAGGAGCAGGAGTAGGCCAATCGGCCCCTCGAGCCTGCTCCGCCATTCAATAAGGTTGTGGGTTCAAGAGACTAGAGACTTGAGCACATAATCTAAGATGATGCTTCAGTGCAGCAGTGAGGGAGTGCTGCACTGTTGGAGGCGCCATTTCTTACATAAGGCGTGAAACTGAGGCAGTATCTGGCCTCTGCTCTCTTGGGTGGATGTAAAAGATTCCAAAGGCGCTATTTCGAAGAAGAGCAAGGGAGGTATCCCCGGTGTCCTGGGCCAATATTTATCCCTCAACTAACATCACAAAAACAGATTATCTGGTCATTATCACATTGGTGTTTGTGGGAGCTTGCTGTGCGCAAATTGGCTGCCGTGTTTCCCACATTACAACAGCGACTGCGCTCCAAAAAAGTACTTCATTGGCTGTAAAGCGCTTTGAGACATCCGGTGGACGTGAAAGGCGCTATATAAATCTAAGTCTTTCTTTCTTTCTCTGACGTGAATGTAAAAGATCCCATCGCACACTGAAGAAGAGTTTTTAAGCATGAACAAATTGGGTCATTGCAACAATCCAGCATGTTTCTGCGACTAGCCCACAACAACAACAACTTGTATTTATACAGCGCCTTTAACATAAGAACATAAGAAATAGGAGCAAGAGTAGGCCAATCGGCCCCTCGAGCCTGCTCCGCCATTCAATAAGATCATGGCTGATCTGATCCTAACCTCAAATCTACTTTCACTCTCCATCCCACCCGAACCCATGTGATCTCCCGGGAGAGGCGAAAAACCAGATAAAAAACCCAATGGCCAATTTGGGAGAAAAAAATCTGGGAAATTCCTCTCCGACCCATCTAGGCGATCGAAACTCGTCCAGGAGATCACTCTGTCCCTGTATTTCCTGCAGTACTTACCTTCTGTAAGAGGTGATCTCCACCCCGGCCAGGAACAGGCCCAATTTACTCTTGAAGGACTCCTAGCTGGTAGCCTGTTCCCGAGGTCTCCACTAATCCCTGTGAATAGAACCATCTCCTGAAATCTAACACAGATTTAGAACACAAGAAGTAGGAGCAGGACCAGGCTACACGGCCCCTGGGCCCGCTCCGCCACCCACAGGGCCATGACCGATCCAAACCTAGCCTCGTCTGATTTCCTATCCGCTCCCCGTAACCCCTAATTCCTCTTACTTCTAAGAAACTGTCTATTTCTGTTTGAAATTTATTTAATGATGTAGCTTCCACAGCTCTCTGGGGCAGCAAATTCCACAGACCTACCACCCTCTGAGTGAAGAAGTTTCTCCTCATCTCAGCTTTGAAAGAGCAGCCCCTTATTCTAAGATTATGCCCCCTAGTTCTAGTTTCACCCATCATTGGAAACATCCTCACCGCATTCACCCGATCAAGCCCCCTTACAATCTTATATGTTTCAATAAGATCGCCTCTCATTCTTCTGAACTCCAATGAGTAGAGTCCCAATCTACTCAACCTCTCTTCATATGTCAACCCCCTCATCCCCAGGATTAACCGAGTGAACCTTCTTTGTACTGCCTCGAGAGCAAGTATGTCTTTTCTTAAGTATGGACACCAAAACTGTAGTAAAATGTCCCAAGGCGCTGCACAGGAGTATTTTAAGACAAGAAATTTGACACCGAGCCACATAAGAAATTAAGGCAGGCTTGGTCAAAGAGGGAGGTTTTAAGGAGCATCTTAAAGGAGGAGAGAGAGGTAGCGAGGCGGAGAGGTTTAGGCAGGGAATTCCAGAGCTTAGGGCCGAGGCAACAGAAGGCACGGCCACCAATGGTGGAGCGATTATAATCAGGGATGCTCAAGGGGGCAGAATTAGAGGAGCGCAGATATCTCAGGGGGTTGTGGGGCTGGAGGAGATTACAGAGATAGGGAGGGGGCGAGTCTGTGGAGGGATTTGAAAACAAGGATGAGAATTTTGAAATCGAGGCGCTGCTTAACCGAGAGCCAATGTAGGTCAGCGAGCACAGGGGTGATGGGTGAACGGGACTTGGTGCGGGTTAGGACACGGGCAGCCGACAGTCTACAAGATCAGTTGAAATCAATCACCAGGATGGGATTTGAACTCGTGACCCCTGCGTTACTAGTTCAATATTGCAGTCGAACTTGCTATCACATGGAGTGGTTGAGGTGAATAGCACAGATGCCTTTAAGGGGAAGTTAGATAAGCACATGAGGGAGCAGGGAATAAACACCGGCACAGAGCAGTTGGGTCCGAATGGCCTATTTCTGTGCCGTACGCTCTGTGCAACTAGCTCATCCAGTCAGTTTACATTGGGGCAGGGGTGGAGTTAGGGCGATGCAACACGTGAAATCGCACAGATTCACCGATAGGAATTCTTCACTAAACGGGAAGCGTTGCCATGCAGTATAGCAAGATCCCGCGCACAACCAGGGACCTCCTTGGTCACCATTGCTTGGCTCCTCGGAATCAAGGCACGGTGCCGAAGCCTCATTAGCTGCAGATTCCTGATGTGCTTCGGGGAATGTCAGAGCGCCCCAGACTCGCAGGTTTCGTGGGTTCTGGAATCCGTTGATGTTCAGTTAACAGGGAGGGGGTGGGAGTGGGGTCCTCACGGCTTCCTGCTTTTGTTCCTTCCCCCTCTGCCCCGCTCTCGCTCCTTCCCCCTCTCGCTCTTTCCAACTTTTGTTCCCCCGCTCTCGTACCTTACTCCCTCTCACTCTTTCCCACTCTCGCTCCTTCTTGTTCCCGCTGGCTCTGATAACAGTAATGTCCTTTAAGGGAGGAAACCTGCCATCCTTACCCAGTCTGACCGAAATGTGAGACTCCATTCCCACACCAAAGTGGTTGACCCTTAACTGCCCTCTGAAGTGGCCAATCAGCTGTATCAAACTGCTCAATAAGGCGGCGGCTCACCACCACCTTTTCAACGGGCAACTAGGGATGGGCAATAAATGCCAGCCTTGCCAGCAACGCAAGAATAAAAAGTTACAGTCGCCCCGGCTTTCTGCTTTTTAGCAATTGTAACACATATTAGTGGCGTTTAGTACGTCTAGCGAAATGTGGGGGGCTCCGATCCGATCCTTGGCATGGGTTCACTCGAAAGGCAGGATTGCTGCCAATGGGCGAGAGAGCCCCCTGCCCGGACCTGCGGAATCACAAGGCCCTCTAAAGCCTTATGCCCCTCCGAAGAGTTAAGTTTTTAAGTCTATCCAAAAGTGTGCCTGTCGGGAGCTGGCAATAATCGGCAGCGAGCGAGTTAAGGTTCTGGCATACTTTCAGTGACCCAGACGCTGTGTTGCTTTTTTTTTTGGTGTGGCAGCTAGCCAAATCCCAGGAAAGGATTAAAGACACAGGTCAAGTCGAAGAGTGACAATTATCCGGAATCACAAGAGAAACCGGCACGGATAGGGAGCGTTACACAACCAGGCTGATTACACAAATGCTCTTTCCTCAGCTCACTCATCCACCAGCGTGAGAAGCTCTTGTTCCGGCTTTCCTGTCGCCTCGCTCGGTGACAGAATGTCAAACAAGCCCCTCCCTGATTAAGCAGCCCATTGAACTCAAAAACCCTCCTCTGACAGGTCGCCCGACCCGAAGGATTAATCGTTAGAACAAAGAAAGCGCAACAAGCTGGCTGCCTGGCGACGCGTGCCTGGCTGCACATTGCCCTTGCGTAAGTAGGGTCAAATGGGAAAACAGGCGGGCGGCTACAATATAAAGAGGTTAGGATGCTAATTAACCAGCCGCCTCAGCCCGTAGGCTACTTGCTGGGAAGGCAGCCAAGGCAGAGTGAGAGTGTGACTCAAGGAGGGACAACAATCACCGTGTTTATTTTTTTGGAACTCGCTGCACTTTCTTCCCTCTTCTCCTCTCCCGAAAGGTGCTGGTTGGCGCGGAAATTGGTTACGGCCCGTTTTCCGGTGCCGACCGATATTGGGCCGGCCTCGTTAACGTTTTCATGGCAGAGCAGCCGGTGCCTCCACGAACAGCTCACGCATTTTACTGAGAAGCGTTATCGGGTGGGCCGCTCGCCTGGGCGGAGACCAAGGCCCAGGTTATGGGGCAGCGCACGAGGTGTCATAATTGTGTGGGATTGGCTGGATGGATCAAAGGGTCTTTTCCTGTCTATCATTTTCTCATATGCTCGTGTGATGCCTGCAAAGTCGCCTTGTCCAATAAGCCTCGGGTATAAGATCAAGCGCAGGACACTGTGCCCCATAAATTGGTCCTTGGTCTCTACCTCGCTCTCCTCCTTTAAGACGCTCCTTAAAACCAACCTCTCTGTCCAAGCTTTTGGTCACTTGTCCTAAAGTGTGGCTCGGTGTCAAATTTTGTTTGATAGCGCTCCTGTGAAACGCCTTGGGACATTTTGACGCCAAAGTCGCTATATAAATGCAAGTAGTTGTTGTTGTATGCTGCCCCCCCCCCGAACATCCCTGGTGGTAGAATCCAGCATGACATCATACTATTATGACATCACGAGGTATCTTAAGTGGAGATCATGGAACAAAATGAACTCGATTTTCAAATGAAGTTTGATAAAAGCAAGCCTTCGGTTAGATGGAACTTACGCTATCAGTTTATTTTGCGAACTAGATTTGGTCACGTTGAGAACAAAAGCATAGAACTTTACAGTGCAGTCGGAATGCCAGCTCTCCGAAAGAGCCATCTGCTTAGTCCCATTATCTTGCCCTCTCCCCAGACCTTTTTCACATTTTTCATTTTCAAATCGACTGGAAACTCTGGACCGCTCTTCCAAAGGCCCAGCACAGGCACGATGGCCTGAGTGGCCTCCTTCTGTGCTGTAGGGTTCGATGAAATATTGATCCACTTCTCCTTTGAAAAGCTATTATGGGACTCTCCTCCCAACATTTTCTGGTAGGGGAAAACTCTCTCCCAAGAACGCTCCGCGTTAAAAAAAAAAGCCTGTTTATATTTGTTTTCGCTAGGGAGAGAGGCCAATAGGAGTTCCTGGAATTTTCCAACACCCCGCGCACATGTAAGCTTAAACCCAGCAACTGATATGTGCCGTGAATAAAACATGGAAAGAAAATGTCATGTTAGCTGAAATAACTGAACCAAGTTTTGTGAACCTAATTTTGGCATCGTGGGAGGGATTATAACTCATTGACTGTGAACCGAGAGACATTTCCAGGCACTTGTGATCCAGGAATATGTAGATAAATCTGACTCCCTCTCATTCCCCCTCTCATCCTCTAGGGAACCTTGCCTACAAAATGTCAACTAAACTGTCCCAGGGCCAAGAAATTGGCTGATTCAGCGAATGGGCTTTGGGAAACCCTGGGCACCTCAAGTGCTCAGTGCAGTCCTAAAGGAGACAGGTCTGGTAGGTCCTGGGTTCAGTTCCCGGTCTACCCTGAGTTATCGGACACGCGACGTGACATCTCTTTGAGCAGGAGCTGCTGGAGTGCGGGAGCCTTGGCCAATACATATATTTTTTCTCCTTTCTCTAACCCTGGCTTAAGGCAGCTTGTACTGCTTAAGTCGGAAGCTAGGCACCTTACCTGGTCAGTGAGGCTTAGTTACTCATTGGATAAACCCAAAGCGGGGGCCAGTTGGAAAAACTACCCTATTAAATGCTAATTATTATATTAAGAAAGGCAGTCCAGACCACTGCGGCCAGTTTGTGCTGACTCCAGACAACGCTGCCCTGGGCCCTACCTTGGCATCCCGATCCTGGGGACGAGCAGAAGGTGGGACTGATGGTCGTCTGGGTAAGCAGTGTAGTGGCTGCAAATGTACAAGAAATGCACGTTAGTTAAGAAAAAAGAAAGACTTACATTTCTAGAGCGCCTTTCACAACCTCAGGACGTCCCAAAGTGCTTTACAGCCAATGAAGTAATTTTGAACTCTAGTCACTGTTGTAATGTCGACCTTCAATGAAGCACAGTCATATCAGTGACAGCAGTGCGTGCGTGCGTGCTCATCTATTGCTCCGTACTAAACACTTCAAAATACTTAATTTGCTCACCATTCTCTACGTGTCCAGCCCAGACAGTGACATTATGTAACAGTGGCTGGTATCATGGGCAACCCTCATCTTGTGCTCGTCTGATGCCCATCCAGAAAGACGCTCCAGTACTGGCCGTTGGATAGCAGTCTGGTCACTTATTTCATTGCTGTTTGTGGGAGCTTGCTGTGCGTAAATTGGCTGCCGCATTTCCTACATTACTACAGCGACTTCACTTCAAAAAAGTACTTCATTGGCTGTAAAGCGCTTTGGCACCTTGTGTAAGGTGCTATATAAATGCAAGTCTTTTATTCTTTCAAGGTTCTTAATTCAGTGATGCCCCCGCCCCCGTCACTCCCCCGCCCTCACCCCCGCCCCCACCCCTACCACCACCACCGCCACCACCCCCGCCCCCACCCCCCACCCCCACCACCCTCATCCCCCACCCCCGCCACCACCCTCACCTCAGCCGCTCCCAAACATATATATGTATATAAAGAAACTTAAAACCTTTCCGGGCTTCTTTGGCCAAACTTTGATAAATTCACAGATTGTGAGAGTAAGAGTTCTGCACACCAAGTTCCTCCCCCAGAGCCAACACTCAAAGGATGGCGGAATGAAAGTGATTGTGCAACATTCATTTCTGTTTATCATTCAGCCGTATAACTTGGAGTACAGCTCACACCAGGGAGAGGAACGGCAGACTCAGTGCCATCTGTCTGGTTTGTCGACTCAGTGTTGCTTACTGCTATTGCCACGGTGCGCGCACTGGGCGAAGGGTGCAAGCTGACAGCTCGCACTTCCCTGTGGAGCATCTGTGCAGTGAGAAGTTGCATTTACTCTGGTCCAGCAATCTGAACTATATTAATGTGTGGCACAGAAAACAAGGCACAGCATTGTGTGTTTAAATACACAGTGCGTTAGCACTCTGGGCCCCAGATTGGAGGTTGGCCCAAACTAATCAGAGGACAAATCTCCACTTTGGAATGGCAATCAAACTGTGCGGCATGCCAATACAGACCCAAGTGCAAATGAACCAGCAGTGCATAAACAGTCCACAATTTGCACTAAATTGACAAGCTGACTCAAACAGGCACAATAATGCTCCATGCGGGAGTCAGTCGTGGCTCAGTGGGCAGCACCCTCGCCTCTGAGTCAGGAGGTTGCGGGCACAAGCCCCACTCCAGGGACTTGAGCACATAATCTAGACTGACACTCCCAGTGCCAGTACTGAGGGAGCGCTGAACTGTCGGAGGTGCCGTCTTTCAGGTGAGATGTTAAACCGAGGCCCCGTCTGCCCTCTCAGGTGGACGTAAAAGATCCCATAGCTCTATTCCGAATAAGAGCAAGGGGGTTATCCCCGGTGTCCTGGCCAATATTTAACCCTCAACCAACAGCATTTATATCAATAGCAAAATACTGCAGATGCTGGAAATCCGAAATAACAACAGAAAATACTGGAAAAACTCAGCAGGTCAGGCAACATCCGTGGAAAGAAAATAGAGTCAACATTTCAGGTGAAAACCCTTTGTCAAGACTAAAGAGGCGCAGGAAATGAAATAGATTAAGAGGCCAGGCTGGGCGAGAACAAAAGAGAAGTGAAGAGACATTAAGAGGTATTCAAAACGAGATGAGATGGTGATAGGACTAGTGGAGACAAAAGACGGCTCCAGATTAGGTGTGAAATGTGCTGGCAGAATGGGAGACAGCTGCCATGTGGGAGAGAGAAAAAAAAGGGTGGGGGGGGAAAGGCCAAAACAAAGGTGTGGATAAAAAATATAAGTAAAAATGTAATAGGGGCCGAGGTTATGATCTGAAATTGTTGAACTCGATATTGAGTCCGGAAGGCTGTAAAGTGCCTAATCGGAAGATGAGGTGCTGCTCCTCGAGTTTACGGTGAGCTTCCGTGGAACAATGCAAGAGCCCGAGTACAGTGAGGTCTGAGTGGGAGTGGAGCAGTGAATTAAAGTGACAGGCGACCGGAAGCTCGGGGTCACCCTTACAGACTGAACGGAGGTGTTCCGCAAAGCGGTCGCCCAATCTGCGTTTGGTCTCCCCAATGTAGAGGAGACCACATCGTGAGCAGCAAACACAGTATACTAAATTGCAAGAGGTACAAGCACTTATATCAAATCGGCTTTCTGGAAAATATTATACACGCTTTATTCCATTTTGTTGCCGTCCTGGGAAAGACTTTGGCTGCTCAGTCCATGTATTGACTCTGTAAATGTTCCCAAACACTGGCTGTGCTCCATGTATATGTGTTCCTGAAGACTTGCTCTGCTCACTCTTAAATCAAATTATCTACTCATTATCTCAGTGTGGGAGCTTGCTGTGCGCAAGTTGGCTGCCGTATTTCCTGCATTACAACAGTGACTCCACTTCAAAAGTGCTTCATTGGCTGTAAACCTCTTTGGGACGTCCTAATGATGTGAAAGGCGCTATATAAACGTAAATTCTTTCTTTCTTTCTGAGAAATGGAAAAGTCACATTGGTGCAGTGAGGAACGAACGCTCTTTGGAGACTGGGGTTGGTTGAGTTAACCTACTTGGTCCAAACGAGAGGAAGCTTTACTCTGGATCTAACACATGCTGTGTCTGAGTCAGCTGATGGGGCAGTTATGCGATGGTAGGTTCCTAAATATTTGAGTCTGTAGGACGCCCGTCAAGCAGCAGCCTTTGACGATTGCTCACATTTAGTTCCCCCCCTTAACAGGTGGAGAGGTTTTGCTGGTCCTCAGTCAGAAACACGTTGAAGAAGTGGAATCTTCATTTTTTGTGGAGGGTGGGACGGATCGAGTGACAGGATTATGGGACAAATTGGCAGGAAGATTTACCCATCTTGTTAAGGTAGAACTCCAGTCTGCCAAAAAAGGAGGCAGTGTTGACAAAGAAACAGAAAATGCTGAAAATACTCAGCCGGTCAGGCAGCATCTGCGGAGAGAGAGAAACAGAGTTAACGTTTCGTCAGAACGAAGGGTCATCGACCTGAAACGTTAGCTCTGTTTCTCTCTCCACAGAGGCTGCCTGACCTGCTGAGTATTTCCGGCATTTTTCTGTTTTTATTTCCGATTTCCAGCATCCGCAGTATTTTGCTTTTGTATAAGCAGTGTTGACAGTTGCTTTGTAGAACGCCAAGGTCCAGGAGCAGCCTGTTCCTCCAGGTTGAAGAGCAACATAGGCACAGGAGGGGAAGAATGTATGTCCTGACATTGTACAGGAAACTCTTTTTTATCCGGCACCGACGGGACCGCCGTGGTGCCGGTTTATCAAAAAGTCCGGATTACAGAGAGGTATAGTTAAAAGGTACGAGAGCTCCGTACACAGCAACAAATCCAGGCTTCCCTGTTGCTTAGCAACAGGTGCAAGAAGCCCGGCCACAGACCAAGCGTCCCTGTTGCTTAGCAACAAGTGCAGGAACCCCCGATTACACAGCCACAGATCCAGGAACGGCCACTAATATGAAGAAAAACTTAACTGAACCTACTCCTGAATTTTGCCAGTTAACCGAGATTTCCGGTTGTTTGGGTGCCGGTAAATCGAGAGTTTCCTGTACATGTATTCCTAAAGATATGCTCTGCCTGGTATTTCTAATGAAAGCTTAAGCATGATGAAAAGAAATTCCTTTATAATTTCACTGGGAATATCAAATATGCACATATTTCAGGACATAATTACAGAGTCAATACATAGACTGAGCAGAGCAAGTCTTCAGGAACACAAATACATGGAGCACAGCCAGTGTTTGGGAACATTTACAGAGTCAATACATGGACTGAGCAGCCAAAGTCTTTCCCAGGACGGCAACAAAATGGAATAAAGCGTGTATAACATTTTCCAGAAAGCCGATTTGAGATAATGAAGTGACTAATGCTGTGAGCCATGAGTGGGTTGAGTCACTTGCTGAATAACTTCGACAGCCCACAACACCACATTCTGTTCATACCACAGGCCCTTTCAAGTCACCTCTTTTATTGAGCTATTTTTTCTCCTGATATATATCTTGCTGCGGGCGGGGGAGATTAGCCAATGTTACTCTCCTCCACCCGGGGTATGGTAGCCTAGTGGTGATGTTACTGGACTAGTAATCCAGAAGCCTGGACTAATGATCCGGAGACATGAGTTCAAAATCCCACCATGGCAGCTGAGGAATTTAAATTCAGTTAATTAAATAAATCTGGAATAAAAAGCTAATATCAGTAATGGTGACCATGAAACTACCAGATTGCAGGCTGGTATCTAATCGAGGGGTTCATATGGTTTATATATAGAATAATGGATACCTGGGAGTGAGTTAGAGCCTGGAATCTAATCGAGGGGTTCGGGGGGATTATATATAGAATGATGGATACCTGGGAGTGAGTTATAGGCTGGAATCTAATCGAGGGGTTCAGATGGTTTATATATAGAATAATGGATACCCAGGTGTGAGTTACAGGCTGGAATCTAATCGTGGGGTTTGGGGGGTTTATATATAGAATAATGGATACCCAGGAGTGAGTTACAGGCTGGAATCTAATCGAGGGGTTCAGGTGGTTTATATATAGAATAATGGATACCCGGGAGTGAGTTACAGGCTAGAATCTAATCGAGGGGTTCAGATGGCTTATATGTGGAATTGTGGCAGAACCACTGAATGACTCTGGCTAACTGTATATAATTCTCTTTAACGATGTTCTAACACCAGCCTAAACCTGTACCATTGTGTTAGGCATTACTGTGTTTTGTATATAGAGTTTGCATGTACGGGGCATGGTCCCTTTAAGAGCGCAGGAAAACGCGGGCAAACGCGATGATGTCACGTCGCAAACCACGGGGCTGCCCAGGCAGTCCTTTTGGCATCTCCGTTGAGTAAAGACCTGTTTAGTTGTTTTTTTGTGTCTATCTCCGTTATTCGTTGGAATTCGTTAATTCCTACAGAATAATGGATACCTGGGAGTGAGTTACAGGCTGGAATCTAATCGAGGGGTTCAGATGATTTATATATAGAATAATGGATACCCGGGAGTGAGTTACAGGCTGGAATCTAATCGAGGGGTTTGGGGGGTTTATATATAGAATAATGGATACCCGGGAGTGAGTTACAGGCTGGAATCTAATCGAGGGGTTCAGATGATTTATATATAGAATAATGGATATCTGGGGGTGAGTTACAGGCTGGATACCTGGGGGTGCTGAATTTAAATAAAGGAAACTACGATGGTCTGAAGCGCGAGTTGGGTAGGATTGATTAGGGAATGTCACTCAAAGGGTTGACGGTGGATAGGCAATGGCAAACATTCAAAGACCGCATGGATGAACTACAGAATTTCTTCATCCCAGTTTGGCATAAAAATAAAACAAAAAAGGTGACTCAACCATGGCTAACAAGACAAATTAGGGATAGCATAAGATCCAAGGAGAGGACATATAAATTGGCCAGAAAAAGCAGTAAACCTGAGGATTGGGAGCAGTTTAGGATTCAACAAAGGAGGACAAAGGGATTAATTAAGTTGGGGAATATAGAATATGAGAGTAAGCTTGCAGGGAACATAAAAACTGACTGTAAAAGCTTTTATAGATATGTGAAGAGAAAAAGATTGGTGAAGTCAAGCGTAGGTCCCTTGCAGTCAGAATCAGGGGAATTTATAATGGGGAACAAAGAAATGGCTGACCAACTAAATACATACTTTGGTTCTGTCTTCACAAAGGAGGACACAAATAACCTCCCAGAGATGTCGGGGAACATAGGGTCTGATGAAAGGGAGGAACTGAAAGAAATCAGTATTTGTAGGGAAATGGTGTTAGGGAAATTGATGGGATTGAAGGCCAATAAATCCCCAGGGCCTGATAATCTACATCCTAGGGTACTTAAGGAAGTGGCCCTCGAAATATTGGATGCATTGCTGATCATCTTCCAACATTCGATGGAATCTGGAACAGTACCCATGGATTGGAGGGTAGCCAATGTTACCCCACTATTCAAAAAAGGTGGTAGAGAGAAAACGGGGAATTACAGACCGGTAAGCCTGACATCGGTAGTGGGGAAAATGCTAGAGTCCATTATAAAAGATGTAATAGCAGAGCACTTGGAAAACAGTGACCGGATCGGACAAAGTCAACATGGATTTACAAAAGGTAAATCGTGCTTGACTAATCTACTGGAATTTTTTGAGGAGGTAACTGGTAAAATAGATAAGGGAGAACCAGTGGATGTGGTGTATTTGGGCTTTCAGAAGGCTTTCGATAAGGTCCCGCATAAGAGATTGGCGTGTAAAGTTAAGGCACATGGGATTGGGGGCAAGGTATTGACTTGGATAGAGAACTGGTTGGCAGACAGAAAGCAAAGAGCTGGAATAAACGGGTCTTTTTCCGAGTGGCAGGCAGTGACTCGTGTGGTACCACAGGGATCGGTCCTTGGACCCCAGCTATTCACAATATATATTAATGATCTAGACAAGGGAACTAGATGCAATATCTCCAAATTTGCAGACGACACAAAGCTGGGTGGGCGTGTGTGCTGTGAGGAGGATGCCGAGAAACTCCAGGATGATTTGGACAGGTTGGGTGATTGGGCAGAAGCATGGCAGATACAATGTAACGTGGATAAATGTGAGGTTATCCACTTTGGTGGCAAAAACAGGAAGGCAGATTATTATCTGAATGGCAATAGATTGGGAGAAGGGGAAATGCAACGAGACCTGGGTGTCCTTGTGCACCAGTCGCTGAAGGTAAGCATGCAGGTGCAGCAGGCGGTTAAGAAGGCAAATGGTATGTTGGCCTTCGTAGCGAGAGGGTTTGAGTACAGGAACAAGGATGTCTTGCTGCAGTTGTACAGGGCCTTGGTGAGACCGCATCTTGAGTATTGTGTGCAGTTTTGGTCGCCTTATCTGAGGAAGGATGTTCTTTCCATGGAAGGAGTTCAGCGAAGATTCACCAGGCTGATACCTGGGATGGCAGGAATGATGTATGAGGGGAGATTGGGACGATTGGGCTTGTACTCGCTGGAGTTTAGAAGAATGAGAGGGGATCTCATTGAAACTTATAAAATTCTGACAGGACTGGACAGATTAGATGCAGGAAGGATGTTTCCGATGGTCGGGGAGTCCAGAACCAGGGGCCACAGCCTAAGGATAAGGGGTAGGCCATTTAGGACAGAAATGAGGAGGAATTTCTTCACCCAGAGAGTGGTGAACCTGTGGAATTCTCTACCACAGGAGGCAGTAGAGGCCAATTCATTAAATATATTCAAGAAGGAGTTGGATATATTTCTTAAGGCTAAAGGGATCAAGGGGTATGGGGAGAAAGCAGGGACCGGGTACTGAATTTGGATGATCAGCCATGATCGCATTGAATGGCGGAACAGGCTCGAGGGGCCGAATGGCCTACTGCTGCTGCTATCTTCTATGTTTCTATGAATCTAATCGAGGGGTTCGGGGGGTTTATTTATAGAATAATGGACACCCAGGAGTGAGTTACAGGCTGGAATCTAATTGAGAGGTTCAGACAAGATCACTAACCAGAAAAGCAATGCTGTCAAGTAGATAACCATCCCATGAACTCTAGCCTTGATGTTGCTTTGTACATATCCGATCTCTAAATGACATATATGTCTGTGTGTATGTGTTTATGAGAGACAGTACATTTGTCGTCAATATTCTTTGCCACCAATATCACAGTTGAGGTTCATGCAGCTGAAATGAACAAGCGCGAGGTAAGAGGCAGCTGAAGGATTGACGGGGGAAAGCACCATCGATGTATCCCGCTGTACAGAAAACAACCGGATAAATAGAGCATGAAGGACTCGAGCAGCCAAAGCCATCAGACAGTTAGCAGTGCACTCACCACAGCTCAGCTCGCTGTCGGGTTCCAGCATGGTGACGGGGGCGTCCCAGAACGAATTCTCCCAGTCCACCACGTTGCCCGTTTCATCGCAGGTTAAGTCCAGCAGCATCTGGCCGGACATGGTGTAGTTCCAGAGGCGGAAGTTGTAGAGCTCGCCGGTGTAGGTCTTGCTGGCCCCCTTGGCCTCGGGCGCCAGCGTGAGGGTGCCCCCGCCCGCAACGGCCTTGTTCCTGGACGCCGGGCAGGGGTTGAGCTGGTATTTGTCTTGGGTCTGGGTGATGACATTGCCCGAGCCACCGTCCCAGGCGATGCACAGTCGGCGCCAGGTGTCCGTGATCACGTCGTCGGAAAAATGATCCTCCCAGAGCTGCTCCACGTCGCACACCACGTCGGAAACCAAAAGGCGGATATGTTTTCCCTCTTTCCTGAAGTCAATCTGCGTTGCGTCGCTGCTGTCCAAGTAGGTGAAGAGGACCCACTTTTTCTTCACGGTGGATGACTTGACCTCCAGGCACACCGTGAACTGCTGCAGCTCCGGGATGGTGACTGAAGGGGAGACCGAAACCTCCTGGTCTCTGGAAGCTTCGGCCAACACCACCTTCTGATTACGCAGCGAGACCGCCACTTAATGTTAACCCAAAGAGAGAGGGAAAAAAGAACAGGATTTAGTTACGGAGACACAGAAAGAGGACGTGTAAAGAGAAAGGGCGAGGAAAGGGGCTACCTATCGCTGAACACTGCGATGCATTCAATGAGCAGAGCTGAACCACAGAATGATACAGCACAGGAGGAGGCCATTCGGCCCATTGTGCCTGTGCCGGCTCTTTGAAAGAGCTGTCCAATTAGTTCCACTCCCCCCACTGCCCCCTGTTCTTTCTCCATTGCCCTGTAATTTCTTTCTTTTTGGAACTATTTATCCAATTCCCCTTTTGAAAGTTACTGATGAATCTGCTTCCGCCGCCCTTTCAGGCAGCGCATTCCAGATCACAACAACCCATTTGATTTGTAAGCAACGCGTGACCGAGCGGCCAACAGACGTTAGGGTAGATTTCCGTCTCCGTCACCCGGACAGTCGCTGGCGGAGCGGATTGCCCGCCCGTTATACAATCCACCCGATAGTCATTACACTGATTCCAATGCACTGTAAATCAGACACGGTCAAAGAGGGGCAGATTACTTGCGCAATGCATAGGAAAATCTAGCCCATTCTGTTTGAATAGGGATTGCTTTCGACATTTGTAAAATGCATTGCCGGCTTGCTATACGATCATCCATTTTGCTTCATTTTTGAAGATTTTCCCTTTGAATCATTTCAACCTTTTTAAAAATTCGTCCATGGGATGTGGGCATCGCTGGCAAGGCCAGCATTTATTACCCATCCCTAATTGCCCTTGAGAAAGTGGTGGTGAGCCGCTTTCTTGAACCGCTACAGTCCGTGCGGTGAAGATGCTCCCACAGTGCTGTTAGGGAGGGAGTTCCAGGATTTTGATCCAGCGACGATGAAGGAACGGCGATATATTTCCAAGTCAGGATGGTGTGTGACTTGGGAGGGGAACTTGGAGGTGATGGTGTTCCCATGCGCCTGCTGCCCTTGTCCTCCTAGGTGGTAGAGGTCACCGGTTTGGGAGGTGCTGGATCAATATCTGGTTAAGAACAGGAGTAGAAGGACGAGAGCAGCAGGTGCATGGGAACAGCATCAGCTCCAAGTCACAGAGCTTCAATAGGAAGGCCCACCAACACCGTTTAAGGGTAACTAGAGATGGGCAATACATGTCGGACTTGCCAGGGATGCCCACATCCCAAGAATGAATGGCGATAGATGTCCATGTCAGGTTGGTGTGTGACTTGGAGCGGAATCTGGAGGTGGTGGTGTTCCCATGCATCTGCTACCCTTGTCCTTCTAGGTGGTGGAGGTCACGGGTTTGGGAAGTGTAGCTGAAGTAGCCTTGGCGAGTTGCTGCCATGCATCCTGTGGATGAAACTTAACTCGACCAGCCACATAAATACTGTGGCTACAAGAGCAGGTCAGAGGCTGGCTATTCTGCGGTGAGTGTCTCACCTCCTGACTCCCCAAAGCCTTTCCACCATCTACAAGGCACAAGTCAGGAGTGTGATGGAATACTCTCCACTTGCCTGGATGAGTGCAGCTCCAACAACAGTCCAGAAGCTCGACACCATCCAGGACAAAGCAGCCCGCTTGATTGGCACCCCATCCACCACCTTAAACATTCACTCCCTCCACCACCGGCATACCATGGCTGCAGTGTCTACCGTCTACAAGATGCACCGCAGCAACTCGCCAAGATTTCTTCGGCTGCACTTCCCAAAGCCCGCGACCTCTACCTAGAAGGACAAGGGCAGCAGGTGCATGGGAACACCACCACCTCAAAATTCCCCTCCAAGTCACACACCATTCTGACTTGGAAATACATCGCCGATCCTTCATCGTCGCTGGGTCAAAATCCTGGAACTCCCTCCCTAACAGCACTGTGGGAGCACCTTCACCACACGGACTGCAGCGGTTCAAGAAGGCAGCTCACCACCACCTTCTCAAAGGCAACTAGGGATGGGCAATAAATGTCGGCCTTGCCAGCGATGCCCACATCCCATGAACGAATTAAAAAAAAAGTACACACTGTAGCCACGGTGCGCCAGTGGTGGAGGGAGTAGATGTTTAAGGTGGTGGATGGGCTGCCGATCAAGCGGGCTGCTTTGTCCTGGATGGTGTCAAGCAGAAGGTCCACCATCATCTCAGGGCAAATAGAGCAATCGACAGGCCAGTGTTGCCTACATGCTGAGAAGGAGCTATAAAATGGCTGACTGAAGGAGCCAACCATCAAAGTGACCAGCTTACAGTGCGTACCGTACAGGTAAGCCATTGTGCCGTTGCGTTAATCTTTGTACTACAAATCCAACCCATCATTCATTCATCAATTCACAGCACAAAAGCAACATGAAGCAATGAACCAACGCAGTGTGTATTTTCACCTAGCATTTGGACTTCTCAAGCATGTGGCTGTCTCTAGTGGAAACTTGGCAATGCAGCAAAAAATCAGTACCTGTGTGGAAATCCTATTTTTGCACCAACCTTTAAGCAGTTCAATGTTGTGCTTGGATCAGGAATTGAATCTGAAGGGAAAGTGGTGCAATCCATTCAAATTGCATTCCATGGGGCTAAATGTTTTTTTTTAATTCATTTTGGGAATGTGGGCGTCGTTGACAAAGGTGGCATTTACTGCCCATCCCTCGCTGCCCTGAGAAGGACCTGCTGCTTGAACGGCTGCAAGTGCAGCAGTTTGATCAAACCGATTGGCTCGCTAGACCACTTCGGAGGGGCAGTTAAGAGTCAACCACGCTGGTGTGGGGACTGGAGTCACATATAGGCCCAGACCGGGTAAGGACGGCAGGTTTCCTTCCCTAAAAGGACATTCGTGAACCGGTTGGGTTTTACGTCAATCCGACGGCCTCCTGGTCACTTTTACTGATTTTCTTTGAAACTGAATTAAAATTCTCAGACTTCCACAGTGGGATTCTCTGATTGGTCCAGGCCTCTGGATTGCTAGTCCAGCCTGAGCCCTATTCCACTGAAACACTGTGCAATGAGACTGACTGAGAACTTGCTTGGTCCATTTTGAATTCTATGTCTGTGTCGGTAACTTGCTCGAAACAGTTAAGTGTCTATCCTGAGCTGATACCATATAGGTCAGTGCATATGTATGGGCATTCTTATACAGCCCATTCTTAGTTCAATATTGTTAAGCTGCTACACTGGTCCATCCAGTTCTTCGCTCTGTGGCTGGTATGTTGAAGGGCCAGATTTGCAACTGTTTTATTTCAGTACCTTATAAAGCGCACATCTGCCCTGATGTACGTGTGCAGACTGCTTTTCAAACAACATTGCTGGCATCAAAATAATTAAGAAATGCTTGACTAAGAAATCACGTAAAAGTCATCACTGATTACATCTCAATATATAGAATAACAGTTACCCGGGAGTGAGTTACAGGCTGGAATCTAATCGAGGGGTTCGGGGGGTTATATATAGAAATAATGGATACCTGGGAGTGAGTTACAGGCTGGAATCTAATCGAGGGGTTCGGGGGGTTATATATAGAAATAATGGATACCTGGGAGTGAGTTACAGGCTGGAATCTAATCGAGGGGTTCGGGTGGTTTATCCAGAGAATAATGGATACCCGGGAGTGAGTTACAGGCTGGAATCTAATCGAGGGGTTCGGGGGTTTATATATAGAATAATGGATACCTGGGAGTGAGTTACAGGCTGGAATCTAATCGAGGGGTTCGGGTGGTTTATATATAGAATAATGGATACCCGGGAGTGAGTTACAGGCTGGAATCTAATCGGGGGGTTATATATAGAAATAATGAATACCTGGGAGTGAGTTACAGGCTGGAATCTAATCGAGAGGTTCAGGTGGTTTATATATTGAATAATGGATACCTGGGAGTGAGTTACAGGCTGGAATCTAATCGAGAGGTTCAGGTGGTTTATATATTGAATAATGGATACCTGGGGGTGAGTTACAGACTGGAATCTAATCGAGAGGTTCAGGTGGTTTATATATTGAATAATGGATACCTGAGGGTGAGTTACAGACTGGAATCTAATCGAGAGGTTCAGGTGGTTTATATATTGAATAATGGATACCTGGGAGTGAGTTACAGGCTGGAATCTAATCGAGGGGTTCGGGTGGTTTATATATAGAATAACAGATACCTGGGAGTGAGTTACAGGCTGGAATCTAATCGAGGGGTTCGGGTGGTTTATATATAGAATAATAATGGATACCTGGGGGTGAGTTACAGGCTGGAATCTAATCGAGGGGTTCGGGTGGTTTATATAAAAAATAGTGGATACCTGGGGGTGAGTTACAGACTGCACTAAAACAGATTATCTGGTCATTAGCACACTGCTGTTTGTGGGAGCTTGCAAATTGGCTGCCACGTTTCCTACTTTACAACAGTGACTACACTTCAAAAGTACTTTATTGGCTGTAAAGTGCTTTGGGATGGTCTGAGGTCATGAAAGTCGCGGTATAATAGCAAGTCTTCCTTTCTTTGAAGTACAGCATAAGCCATGGTAGAAACATTTCAGAAAGCGATACCTTCATTAAGTACGCCATTTCCTTCATCACATACCTTGCATGTAGGTGGCAGTGAAGCCCCTCTTTTGGATACTAAAGTCAGTCTTGAAGATGACAATCATTTCACTCCCAGTAGAGTTCAACGTGTGGCCCTTAGCTGTGACACCGCAAAATACTATTGACTCGGCCCCCGTGTTTATTGACACAAAGTCGTATGGGCATCCTTTGGCTTCCTCTAACTCGAACTCGTGAAAGGTCAACTGTACAATAAATCCAGGAGGGGCTCGAATGGTCCAGTGACAATTTAAATTAGCGACATACTCTCTGGGGAAGCAAGGGGATGTGAACCGTCCGGAGGTAGCGGTTAGAGTTTTCGTGCAATCTAAGCAGCTCAACTCTGCTGAATCCCAACAAGAAAAAAAAATAGAAAAAGAAAATGGAACAAAACGATTATACTTGTCAACTTGACCTCAGAAAGCTCATATTGACATGCATTGGACAGAGTCCCAGCAAGATCAGGAAAGGGAGGATTAGTTCCATGCGTATAGTCAGTCGTTTCGCAGAAGGAAATTTGATATTGATTCACTACAGCACAGCATTAGAATGTCCACAATGACAGTCTGGACCCTCTTACCTCAGACACCCCCCATCCCCCATCCAAAATGTTCACAGCTCCCTTCCTGAAGGTGCTGACTGATGCTGGGCTATTGTGCCTCTGATTCCAGCAGTGGCTACATCTCACTATTCGAACCAAGTGACTGGTTTTCGCATGATAGAATGGACGGTGATTGGCAGCGGGCTACTCCCCGCAGACAGTATCAGGGGAACCTAGGAACAGGAGGAGGCCATTCAGCCCCTCCAGTCTGTTTGGCCATTCAATGAGATTATGGCCAATATGTATCTTAACTCCGTCTGCCCGCCTTGGTTCCGTAACCCTTATTACTCTTGCCTAACAAACATCTATCAATCTCAGTTTTGAAATGTTCTACTGACCCCCCCCAGCCTCAACAGGTTTTTGGGGGAGAGTTCCAGATTCCTACTACCCTTTGTGTGAAGAAGTGCTTCCTGACATCACCCCCTGAATGGGCTAGCTCTAATTTTAAGGTGGTGCCCCCTTGTTCTGGACTCCCCACCCCCCGCAACCAGAGGAAACAATTTGTCTCTATCTACCCAATTGATTCCTATCATAGCTGAGCCCAATCTTGTCCTTGCTTGGTAGGGGAATTCCCTCTGTGTGCTAGCTGTAACAAGACTGTTCTGTACAGGGCACAGAGGGAATTTCCCTTGCCCAGGTCCTTATTTTCGACAAATTATCCATGTGCTTTCACCCATCATGAAGTCCCGTTCACCCATCACCCCTGTGCTCGCTGACCTACATTGGCTCCTGGCTCGGCAATGCTTCGATTTTAAAATTCTCGTCCTTGTTTTCAAATCCCTCCATGGCCTCAGCCCTCCCTATCGCTGTAGCCTCCTCCAGCTCTACAGCCCTCCAATTCTGGCCTCTTGCACGTGCCTGATTTTCTTCACACCAACATTGCCCCTCTGAGAGTATGTTTAAACGTTGGAATACTTGAAGCCAGTGCTTCTTCTGTGTGACAGCGAGTTTTATCTGGGGGCTGAGCTCCAGGAACTCTGTGGTGTGGGGTGGGGGGGCCATATCTGTCTGGGGCTCCAGGACAAGGGCTCAGTCAGCCTCTTGCATTAAGCCACCCCTTGGGCAGGCTGCTCTCCAGTGAGGAAAGCCATGGGTAAGGCGCTCCGGCCCTCATTCAACTTCCATTGGAGCATCTTCCAGCAAGTGCGCTGGCTTGCAGTCAAGAATGGAAGCCCCCAAGTTGAACGTGTCCATTGCTTAGCCTAGCCAAGGATACCTGGATCAGCGAATTCAGCGCAGACCACCAGGATGTTACCTGGGCTGGAGCGCTTCAGCTATGAAGAGAGACTGGATAGGCTGGGGTTGTTCTCCTTAGAGCAGAGAAGGCTGAGGGGGGACCTGATTGAGGTGTACAAAATTATGAGGGGCATAGATAGGGTAGATAGAAAGGAACTTTTCCCCTTAGTAGAGGGGTCAATAACCAGGGGGCATAGTTTCAAGGTAAGGGGCAGGAGGTTTAGAGGGGATTTGAGGAAAAACTTTTTCACCCAGAGGGTGGTTGGAATCTGGAACTCACTGCCTGAAAGGGTGGTAGAGGCAGGAACCCTCACAACATTCAAGAAGCATTTAGATGAGCACTTGAAACGCCATAGCATACAAGGCTACGGACCAAGTGCTGGGAAATGGGATTAGAACAGACAGGGCTTGATGGCCGGCGCGGACATGATGGGCCGAAGGGCCTCTTTCTGTGCTGTATAACTCTATGACTGAATCCAGGACCTTGCTGCTCTGTGTGGCTCAAGTACCACACGGCCCCGGTAGTGTTAATCAGCAAGGTTTAGACTAGCTAAGAGCCAGGGACAGGTGTATTTCCTGAATAAGGAACACACGATCTTGGGTCCAGGTGCTGTAGCAGAAACAATGCCCCAATGCTGTGAAGAATTTAAGTGAATTGAGAAGAGGGAGTTGCAGGTTTAGCAGCAGCAAGGCAGAAGAAGGAACCACGCAGAGACAGTTAGGGCTGCATATGTCATTCTGACGATGTGTAGGCATATAGAATTTTTGGTGGGCGTTTGGTTAACTATTTTTACATGCTTGCAACAGTCAATGGTTATCAAAGCATAACAATACACGAAGCATGCCAGAGCTGGCTCGGTTATGGTTAATATTTCTTCTTTTTTACAGTGTCTTCTTCAGGATCCGAGCCCATTGCTTCTACTCCCCTGTCTCTTTTCTTCTCTTCTCTTTACCCCTCTTGGGCCCTTCTCGCCTGTCATCCTTAAAAACTACCTCTTTGACCAAGCTTTTGGCCACCTGTCCTAATGGCCCAGAAACTCGGGTCCCAACGCGTGAGTACGCACGGGGTACTCACGCGTAGGCCCAACGAAAGTGCTGGTTTCGTGCATGCACTGCGCATGCGCGGGAAACCGGAACTTCCGTTCCCCTGAAAGAAGGGGCTGAGAGGTGGAACGCGTGCGCCGGGGAGGCAGCGCGTGCGCATCGAACTTACGTTTTTTTTCCAGGTTTCTCCGGGAGGGTAAATCTCCAGGAGTTACACTTTTAAAACGCAGTCGCAAGGCCTGCTTTTAACAGGTAAGTGGTGAATTAATTAAAATTAAAACATTTTTTCCACAGGTTTATTATTTTTAAATACTTTAAAGAAAGGTAAGTTTATTTTTAGCCCCGTTAGAAAATGTAATTAATTTTTTCAAAAATTTAAATTATTATTTAAAATAGTTATTTCATGTAATTTATAGTTATTTTAAAAATGTGGTTTTAAAAAAGTTTATTTGAAGTTTTATTGATGTTTTGGGGCTTATAGTATTTATTGACAGGTCTTCCTGTCAAACTTATGAATGAAGCATTCCCTGCTACCATTGGCTCTCCATGGCCCACGTGATCCCAGGGGACGCTTCGAACTAACTGCGCCCCGGGATACGCAAGCACTGCGCGCCGGCAGTTGGAGCAGGCCCAAGATCGGAATCCCATGCGGGCCCACAGCTCAACGGCCGGCGCGGTAGGTAGGTGCAGGTCAGGGGCTTGCACCCGCGGGAAGCCCCCGACCCGAATTTTTGGGCCAATATCTCTTTCTGTGGCTCGGTATCACTTTTCGTCTGATAACGAACAACGATACCAAAGGCTGTCGCCTGTACTGAACAATGGCACCAATACATGACACCACCAACTGCACCAAGCACCATCAATAATACATTGACCTCTACCACCAAGTAGGGCAAGAGCAGCAATGCCGTGGGAACGCCATCAACTTCAAGCCACACACCAGCCTGACTTGGACGTATGTCACTGTTCCTGCATCGTCGCTGGGTCCTGGAATCCCCTGCCTAACACCGCCATGGGAGCACGATTCCCACAAGAACTGTAATGGTTCCAAGAGAAGGTGCATCACCATCTTCTCAGAGCAACTAGGCACGGGCCTTGCCAGCGATGCCCACATCCCAAGAAGGAATTAAGCATAACACCATGAGTTATACTCAATACTATCAATAATACATAACACTATAAGCAATATCCTACCCTATTAACAATCCACAATACTGTAAGTTATAAATTACAGTAGCCTCACTACGTAACATTGTCAAATATACATAATGCTATCAAGGATGGATAATGCTGCCAATTATATGTGACACTATCTGCAACAGGGGTTCTCAACCTTTTTCTTCTGAGGCCCCCCCTCCCATGTTATAAAAATTCCGCAGACCCCCTGTAACACAACACAAGTATTTTTTCTGTATAAAAATTGGGGTGGGAAGGTTGTCCCACAGTCTGTGGGGGGGGGTGAGGGGGGGTGGTTTCTCCCACAGTCTGTGGGGGGGGGGGGGGTGAGCGGGGGGTGGTTTCTCCCACAGTCTGTGGGGGGGGTGAGGGGGGGTTGATTTGTCCCACAGTCTGTGGGGTGGGGTGAGGGGGGGTTGATTTGTCCCACAGTCTGTGGGGGGGTCGGTTCCAAGTTCCAGTCACATGCCGTCACTGGGCTTCAATGACAACGGAAGGTTCTAGAAACGCTGCGGGCCCGGCATCTCCGGACAGGCCAAGGAGCGTCTGCACCGCCGAGCGGAGCCTCCCGGTAACGATTTCAGGGGATTAGCAAGCCAGGGTCTGGGAGCCAGACTCGCTCACCAGTGCCCAGCCAGTCAGCCACCCCCGGGGCAGCCTTGCATCCCAGCCAAGCCCACCCACCCCCACCCCGGACCCAGCCTGCATCTACCCGACGCCGTCCCACAGGACACTGAGCTGCTCCACCCCCATCCAACAGCAATCTCCCCTGCGATCAGCCCCCCAAACCAACCAAGGGCCCACCCCCAACTGCGGACATCCCCAGATAGGCCCCGCCCCGAGAAACCGGCCATTCTCTGGTGGAATCCTTGCTGAGAACCTCTGATCCAGAATACAGAACACTATTAACAACTCTGTTAATTATACATGGCACTATCAGCAATCTGTAACACTATTAGTTATACATAACCCTGTCAACAATACACAGTACAAGACATAATCCACAATATAACACAATTAACAATACCCATCATCTTCAAAAATACATACCACTAACAACACAAATCATTGTCTGCAATAATAACTCTACCAACAATACCCACGTCTATCAATACCGCCCATCTTTATAAATAGCACAAAGTACTATCAACAGGATAGAATACTGCCATCATTATCAACAGTAAATCGCATTGTCAAATATATATTACACTATTCACAACACATAACACTGCAAACAACACCCAACGCTATCAACAATAACCAAAACAAAACAAACACTATCATTTCAACACAAACAGAAAACACTGCAGATGCTGGAAATCTGAAATAAAAACAGAAAATGCTGGAGCTACTCAGCAGGTCAGGCAACATCTGTGAAGAGAGAAACAGAGTTAACGTTTCAGGTCGATGACCTTTCGTTCTGACGTTAACTCTGTTTCCCTCTTCACAGATGCTGCCTGACCTGCTGAGTATCTCCAGCATTTTCTGCTTTTATTTCAAACACTATCATTTTGACACCCAACACGGTCAACATTGCCCAACACCGTCAACAATATCCACGTCAATCGTGCTCAACAATATCGACGGTGCTCAATAACATGAACCTACCCAACATCATCAACTATTCCCAGCATTAACAACGCTCGATACAATCAACAGTACGCAATGCTATCAATAGTATTTGACACTTTAACCAATAGGTCAGAGGGTTGTGGGTTCAAGTCCTGCTCCAGAGACTTGAGCACATAAAGCTAGGCTGACACTCCAGTGCAGTGCTGAGGGAGAGCCGCACTGTCGGAGGTGCCGTCTTTCAGATGAGATATTAAACCGAAGCCCCGTCTGCTCTCTCAAGTGGACGTAAAAGATCCCATGGCACTATTCTGAAGAAGAGCAGGGGAGTTATCCCCGGTGTCCTGGCCAATATTTATCCCTTAATCAACATTACTAAAAGAAACAAATTATCAAGGTGATTATCACATTGCTGTTTGTGGGAGCTTGCTGTGCGCAAATTGGCTGCCTCTTTTCCTACATTACAACAGTGACTACACTGCAAAAAGTACTTCATTGGCTGTAAAGCACTTTGGGGTGTCCTGAGGTCGTGAAAGGCGCTACATAAATGCAAGTCTTAATTTCTTTCTTTTACAATATATAGCATGATCAAGAATACACAACAACACCATCAACAACACCTATTATCATTTCTACCCAACATTACCATCATTTCAACACTGTTACTACTGCCCAAATAGTAGTGCTAATAATATCCATGGAATCAACATTATGAGCAATATCTTTACTTGTAACACAAAAAAACAGAGCCTTGACAATCCAACTTTTCCACACCAGCAATGCCTGTACATTCAGAATAACAGTATCAATATTTCAGACATTCTTTATATTTTCAGCCCCATCTACAATATCAATAATGGCCCAGAAATTCGGCTCTCCCCGGGTGAGTACGCACGGGGCACTCACCCGTAGGCCGAATGGAAGTGCGGGTTTTCTGCATGCACTGCGCATGCGCGGGAAACCGGCACTTCCGATCCTCTGAACGAAGGGGTTCAGAGGTCGAACGCGCGTGCAGGAGAGGCTGCGCGTGCGCTTTGAACTTATGTTTTTTTTGCAGGTTTTCACGCGAGGTTAAGCCTGCAGGATTTACGCATTTAAAAAGCAGGCGTAAGGCCTGCTTTTTACAAGGTAAGTGGTCAATTAATTAAAATTAAAACATTTTTTCCACAGGTTTATTATTTTTAAATACTTTAAAGCAAGATAAGTTTATTTTTAGCCCCGTTTTTTTATAACATTATTTTTTTCAAAAATTTAAATTATTGTTTAAAAGTTATTTAATGTAATTTATAGTTTATTTAAAAAGTGTGATTTTTTTTTTAAATTATTTGAAGGTTTACTGCTATTTTGGGGCCGTAGTATTCATAAGTTTTGACAGGTCTTCATGTCAATCTTATGAATGGGCTTTTCCCTCCTCCGATTGGCTGCCCATGGCTCACGTGATCCCAGGGGACGCATCGCACTAACTACGCCCCTGGGACACGCAAGCACAGCGCGCCGGCCTCTGGGCCAGGCCCCGGAGCGGAATCCCACGGGGCCCTACAGCTCAACTGCCGGCGCGCAAGGTAAGTGCAGGTCGGAGGCTTACACCCGCGGGAAGCCCCCGACCCGAATTTCTGGGCCAATATATTTTATCAAAAGTATCACCTACTTACACTATCAGAGCTATCAGCAAGGTTCACTCAGCAATAGTATTTGGACAATGAGAAATATCCACACTAAAACTATCAATGATATTCCCTATTTCCACAGCATCCACGCTATGAATGCCAACAATATTCAACAATTCATAAGAGGATAAAAATAAAGGGCATTTGGTCTTTAAATCTTGCTCCTTCCATAGCCCATATAGCACCATGCCATGTACTATACTCAACCCATTTAATCTCAAGACTGTAAATTCTGCTTAACTATTCACTGAAGGTAATCAAACAAACCTTCCTAATGCTCATACACCCCCACCCGCCCCCCCCCCCCCCCCACTACAATTATTCAACCTTGGCTTACTCCCCTTCACAGATAACCTCTTTACTGCTGGCCACTGGAGCACGTGGCATTATGTCCCATGGAGTATTTGATTTTTTCAGCCTGTAGCAATCCCTGTGACCATCAGTCTCATTCCTAACCCGATATTTATCCAACTTCTATTTTTGACCCCCAGATTTAGCTCTTTAAAAGTGGTGCTGATGGTCAGACTCCATCCTTAAAACTGGCTATGTTAATGTAAGTAAATTCTCAACCAATGGGGTCGTTCTTCATGTGCGAGCATAGACGCTGACTGTTGACAGGCTATTTGACAATGGCGCCATCACAGCTGAACCCGATCATAAACCCAGCGTCCACACAAGCGAGCATATTCCACCTGGAGTACTGTGTGCAGTTTATGGTCTCCTTACCTAAGAAAGGATATACTTGGCATAGCGGGAGTGCAGCGAAGGTTCACCAGATTGATTCCTGGGATGGCAGGACTGTCGTATGAGAAGAGATTGGGTCGACTAGGCCTGTATTCACTAGAGTTTAGAAGAATGAGAGGGGATCTCATTGAAACGTATAAAATTCTGACAGGGCTAGACAGACTGGATGCAGGGAGGATGTTTTCCCTGGCTGGGGGGTCTAGAACAAGGGGGTCACAGTCTCAGGATACAGGGTAGGACATTTAGGACTGAGATGAGGAGAAATTTCTTCACTCAGAGGGTGGTGAACCTGTGGAATTCTCTACCACAGAAGGCTGTGGAAGCCAAGTCACTGAATATATTTAAGAAGGAGATAGATAGATTTCTAGACACAAAAGGCATCAAAGGGTATGGGAAGAGAGTGGGAATATGGTATTGAGATAGAGGATCAGCCATGATCATACTGAATGGCGGAGCAGGCTCGAAGGGCTGAATGGCCTACTCCTGCTCCTATTTTTCTATGTTTCTAAGAGTCACTGGGCAATAATACCCGGACTCCCTCTAAAACCTAAAGGTGACCATTGGCACAATGAGAAAACAAGCACTTAAGGGTAAATATTCCGAGGGTCCAATTTTCCGATAGGCGCTGGTTGTGTGCAAGGCCTCGCTATAATGTCTTACAAAATTGCCCTTTAATGCTTTCACGTGACATTCCTCTGTTCACTGTTTTAACCCATTCACTGTTAGTGAGTTAATGTCTTCATTATAAAGGTAGACAGAGGGAATAATATGAACACATTCAGCTTTAGTCCACTAAATCCACCCTCATCCATGCCTTTGTTACCTCGACTTGACTATTCGAACACGCTCCTGGACGGCCTCCCACATTCCACCCTACGTAAACTTGAGGTCATCCAAAACTCGGCTGCCCGTGTCCTAACACGCACCTAGTCCCGTTCGCCCATCACCCTTGTGCTCGCTGACCTACATTGGCTCCCGGTTAAGCAATGCATCAATTTTAAAATTCTCATCCTTCTTTTCAAATCCCTCCATGGTCGCGCCCCTCCCTTTCTCTGTAACCTCCTCCAGCGCTACAACCCTCCGAGATATCTGCGCTCCTCCAATTCTGGCCTCTGGAGCATCCCTGATTTTAATCGCTCCACCATTGGTGGCCGTGTCTTCAGCTGCCTAGGCCCTAAGTTCCAGAATTTGCTGCCTAAACCTCTCCGCCTCTCTACCTCTCTCTCTTCCTTTAAGACGCTCCTTAAAACCTACCCCTTTGACCAAGCTTTTGGTCACCTGCCCTAATTTCTCCTTATGTGGCTCGGTGTCAAATTTTGTTTGATAACACGCCTGTGAAGCGCCTTGGGACATTTTACTACGTTAAAGGCGCTATATAAATGCAAGATGTTGTTTATGTTATTGTAAAATGGTCCTCGCTAATTAGCTGTTTCCTGATCAATGTGCCATAGTGAACGCACGAGAAGAAAGGCCTAAATTGAAGATTCAAAAAGGAATCGGATTCATTCCTAATTCATCAGAAATAGAGGGATATGTGCTAGGGTAGGAAAAAGATGACAAGGTTATCCTCTCCTCCATTTGCTATCTTTCGTAAAGTAACGGAAGATGCGAGTACAAAATGGACTTTATACTGAAACTAAAACTGGATGAAAGAGTGAGATGGATGGACTGAATGGCTTTTCTTCTTCGCACTCTGCGTTCCACCACCCAGCCGGAATTCCCTCTCGAAACCTCTCTGCCTCTCTCTTGTCCTATAAGACCCTCCTTAAAGCCTACCTCTTTGACCAAGCTTTTAGTCACCACTCCAAATATCTCCTTTTTTTGGCTCGGCGTCAATTTTGTGTTTGATTTACACTCCGGTGAATCGCCTTGGGACGTTTTACTACATTAAAGACGCTATATAAATGCCCAATTTCAGATCATAACCTCGGCCCCTATCATATATACAGGTTGACTATCCCTTATCCGAAAACCTTGGGACCAGCTGTGTTTCGGTTTTCGGAAATTTTCGGATTTCAGAAGGTATTTCAGACTGGGAAACTCTGAACATTAAATTAATTTGGTAATTAGTATTTGTATTTAATATAAATTTTAAGAGTTCAGGCTACCTCTTGCGACTGCTCCGTGTCTCATTCCCCTTCCTGCTTCTCTGTGCTGCCGCTCACAGTCTGTTTACAGCTCCCCCTGCTCCGTATCTGAATTCCTTGACTTAGCGGGGGTCTGGGGCTCGACTGCCGCCGCCAGTTGTGGGAAAGCCGGATATCGGCTGACTCCTATGCTAAGCTAGCCCGCAAATCAGGTCAGAAAAGCATCGGCTGCGTCGGGTCATGTTTGGCGCCACTCGGGTTATGTCGTGCGCACGACTTACGCTCCACAAAAAAACTTTCGGTTTTCAGAGGTTTTCGGTTTTCAGAAGTGCGGATAAAGGATAGTCTACCTGTATTTCCTTTTTTTTTAATCCACACTTTTTGTTTGGCCTTTTAATCTTCCCTCCCACATGGCAGCTGTCCTTCATTCTGCCAGCGCAATTCACACCCCATCTAGAGCCATCCTTTGTTCCTTAACCTGTCCCATTACACCTCCTCTCACCTTAAATATCTCTTAATGTCTCTTAATCTCTCCTGCTTTCTATCCCATCACTGACCTTCCCTTTTGTTCTTTCATCCCCTCCCCCTTTTCCCAGCCCCTAAACTTGCTTTCCATCTCCTGCTTTTTTCCAGTTCTGACGAAGGGTCATCGACCTGAAACGTTAACTCTGTTTCTCTCTCCACGGATGCTGCCTGACCTGCTGAGTTTTCCCAGCGTTTTCTGTTGTTATTTCGGATTTCCAGCATCCGCAGTATTTTGCTATTCTATATAAATGCAAGTTGTTGTTGTTGCAGTACACCGCCAATGCCCCTGGCATTTGTCAATATGCACAAAGTTATCATTCTACGATGACAATTAATACTTTATTGATGATATTTTGTTTATGATTCCTTTCAAGACATTGCACAATGTGGCCGCCCTCAGCTGATGGTTTGTTTCTCAACTTCCTCTTTCTCCCATTCTCTGCCGAAGGCGCCTGCTCGTGCCGAGAGCCAGTGACACGTGGGCCACCGCCCTCCATCCCTGCGGCTTTCTTTCACGTGCGAGACCGAGGCGGTGAATGCTGGCAGGCTATTGCTCTGTGGGAGCCACTTACTGCACTTGGCCCAGTGCGCCACGCACACACACTTTCCAGCCGGAGCGATCTGGACCAGCTCCGACTCCAGACTGACCCTTTTCCCTTTCCCAAGCTCAGCAGCAGGAAGACCAATTCTCGCACCGCTAGCCATGGTTCTATCTGAGAACCAGCACCCCGAGCCCAGACCGGGGATTGCCCGCGGGGCCTTCCTTATCTGCATGAGTCGATGCCACATGAGGTGGTGCCCACTGTGCCCGGCAGCCTTCAATCAGAAGAGATGTGAGGAGAGGAGGGCCAAGAGACACGAGGCAGGACACAGCACTCAGGATCATGAAGTGATTCAGAATATCCACAGTCCCTTGAAGTACAACCAGATTTTCAGAGCGCCAGAATGGATTAAATCATGCACATATGTTAGTTCCTTCTGAGGGGGTTTAGTCCTATTAATGAAAGCAAGCTGGCCAAGGGAAAGGGAATGGAATAAACTGGTAGCACAGTGAAAGGACAAATAAAAAGGAACAAATTAGTAATAAGAGTAAAAGAAAAATCATGCAAAATCAAAATACACTGTAAACAATAAAAAATACGACGATTTCAATGAACACATTAATGTAAAAGCTGCTGTTGTCGGTATCGGCGTCCGATATTAATGCAGTGTTTTGATATTCCTCTGTCCACTATTTTGGTAAAGGCCTCAACCCATTTATATTGGCCCGTAATTTGCGGTCAGCGGCGAGGCAAAGGCGTTCGCCGCTGGCCCCGAAGAAAGCTGCCCACAAAGATCTCGCCATCCCTGTGGAGAGAAGTTCGGCTTTTCCGATGTTCGCTTGACAGCAGTGCAGCGCAATGGGGGTTCCACAGCGCCAGCTGCTGTGACGCCAACAAGCTGTCTGAGCAGCCAATCACAATGCAGAAGTCTCACTGACCAGGAAGTGAACTTCATTAAAAAAAGTTAGAAAGAGCAAGAAAACAAAGATTGGGGCTCTCACATGCGGAAAAGGCAAACCTGAAATAAAGGTGAACAAACTTTAAAAAAAAATTATAATTTTACATTTTTTAAAATATTGTAATTTTTATTAAAATGGACAAGTTTGACACTCCACAAAATTAAAATTAGTTTTTTCTGGGCCATAACGTTTGTTTAGCAGTCAATGCGCTGTTAAAGCCCCAGTTACACCTAATACAAAAGGGTCTAACCTTTAATGGGGTGTTTAACAGCGATCACTCTGCGGAAAAGCCCACGTTTTCATCAGTTTCCCTGATTTCACTGATTACAGTGATTGCTGGCTATGGAGGGGGGGGGGGGCGCACAGCACAGCCAGTGTTGGAGCAGTGAGTGACTGACCACAACTTCAGGATTTCCACGTAAGGGTGTGCATGAGCTACATCCTGAAGTCGTGATCAGTTTCAAAGGGGTAATAACAGCGAAATGTGTTCGTTCGCTGTTATTACCCACCGCAAATACCGGGCCAATGTATTCAAAATCTTCCTGTAGTCACATTTGTCTCACGCTTGTTTGTCAACTTTTCCCATTGTAAATTCTTATGTCTAATGGAAGCTGACTGTAAACTTGTCACGCTGTAATTACACTCTCCTAACAGTGGTGGCACTGTAGCAGTCGGCTGGGAAAGTCTTACGCTCCAACCAGCTCCACTTCTCCCCTTCCCAAATTGCTGCACAACTTGTTAGTTAACTACAAGTCTATTCATATATATATTAAAAAAATAATGTCTGCACTCACTTTCTGTCAACTTTTTCCATTATAAGTTCCTACGTTCACGTTTATCTTAGGAACTGCCTATGGAGATTGTCAGGCTGTAATTATACCCTCGGGCCAGTGAAGGCGCTGCAGCACCACCACTGGAGGGAGGTTATCATTACAGACTGGCGAGTTTATATAGACAGTTTCCATTATTATTACATATAGAATTACATAGAATGTACAGCATAGAAACAGGCCTTTCAGACCAACTGGTCTGTGCCGGTGTTTATGCTCCACACGAGCCTCCTCCCACCCCTCTTCATCTCACCCTATCAGCATATCCTTCTATTCCTTTCTCCCTCATGTGTTTATCGAGCTTCCCTTTAAATCCATCTCTGCTATTCGCCTCAACCACTCCCTGTGGTAGCGAGTTCCACGTTCTCACCTCTCTCTCTGGGTAAAGAAGTTTCTCCTGAATTCCCTATTGGATGTATCAGTGACTATCTTATATTGATGACCCCTAGTTCTGGTCTCCCCCACAAGTGGAAACATCTTCTCTACATCTACCCTATCGAACCCCTTCATAATTTTAAAGGCCTCCATCGGGTCACCACTCAGCCTTCTCTTTTCTAGAGAAAAGAGCCCCAGCCTGTTCACCCTTTCCTGATAGGTACAACCTCTCAGTTATGGTAACATCCTTGTAAATGTGGACGTAGGTATTTATAACAGAGATACATAAAAATAAGGATAGAATGTGTGACTCTAAATTGGGAATTGAATTAAGTCTGCGAGCCCCTGGTCCAATTATCCCCCGGCCTCTAACCCTGCTTCACCTGAAGACTCCAATTGGTCTTGACTCCCTGTGTGAGCAACGCCACAGGAGATCTGCTCGCTTGAAATAAGCGGCTTAACATCAAAGCGATGGACAGTGGAATGCCATTCAAACACTTTAAGCATTGGCCCACCAATATGGCCAACAGCAGCAGGTTTTGGGCTATTAGCTTTGAACGTTCAAAATAAAAATAGAACAATGTTTTAACTAAAAAAAAGCATTAAATAAAACAGGAACATTATTCCAATACTGAAACAATCAAAAGTGAGAGGCTGTTCTCCCTCCAGTTCTGGGAAGGAGGTGTGCTTACCTGTGGGATCGAGACAGCTTGTGAAAATGACCAAATGGCAGAGAAAATTCCAGAAGTTCCAACCTGGGTAGAAGCACCACACCCTGGTTTTGTGGGACATCCTGTAGAAAACAAAGAGGCCCGAGGGCGCAGAGCAACAAGGGTTAGTCTTCAGAGAAATGGTTCGCTCCCATTCCAAGGGACCATGGCTTTTAACACTCACCGCTAAATGGAGCAAAATAATCCCCCCTACTCATATTATACAGAACTACGCAGCTCGTCCAACGAGCCACTTACATAGAAACATAGAAGATAGGAGCAGGAGTAGGCCATTTGGCCCCTCGAGCCCGCTCTGCCATTCAATGAGATCATGGCAGTTCATCCAAATTCAGTACCCTGTCCCTGCTTTCTCCCCATATCCCTTGATCCCTTTAACCTTAGGCTGGGGAATATGCTCGGAGCTGCACCCGCTCCTCCGCCCTAACGGCGCTGGAAAACGGGATTGCCCTCACACTTCCGGGGATGGACTGCGAGCAGCTCCAAGGAAATTCCAACTCTAGTTTCTCCCTACCTCTGTAATCTCCGCCAGCCCAACAACCCTGCGTGATATCTGGGCTCCTCCAATTCTGGCCTCTTGAGCAATCCTGATTTCCATCGCTCCACCGTTGGCGGCCGTGCCTTCGCCTGCCGAGGCCCCAAGCTCTGGAATTCCCTCCCTAAACCTCTCCGCCTCTCTCTACCTCTCTTTCCTCCTTTAAGACACTCCTTAAAACCTACCTCTCTGACCAAGTTGCCCTTGTGTGCAGTTTTGGTCACCTTATCTGAGGAAGGATGTTCTTGCCATGGAGGGAGTGCAGCGAAGATTCACCAGGCTGATACCTGGGATGGCAGGAATGACGTACGAGGAGAGATTGGGTCAATTGGGCTTATACTCGCTGGAGTTTAGAAGAATGAGAGGGGATCTCATTGAAACTTATAAAATTCTAACAGGACTAGACAGACTAGATGCAGGAAGGATGTTCCCGATGGCCGGGGAGTCCAGAACCAGGGGTCACAGTCTAAGGATAAGGGGTAAGCCATTTAGGACAGAGATGAGGAGGAATTTCTTCACCCAGAGAGTGGTGAACCTGTGGAATTCTCTACCACAGAAGGCAGTAGAGGCCAATTCATTAAATATATTCAAGAAGGAGTTGGATATATTTCTTAAGGCTAAAGGGATCAAGGGGTATGGGGAGAAAGCAGGGACAGGGTACTGAATTTGGATGATCAGCCATGATCGCATTGAATGGCGGAGCAGGCTCGAGGGGCTGAATGGCCGACTCCTGCTCCTATCTTCTATGCTTCTATGTTCCTAATATCTCCTTATGTGGCTCAGTGTTAAATTTTGTTTTATAACACTCCTGTGAAGTGCCTCGGGATGTTTTACTACAATGAAGGCACTATATAAATACAAGTTGTTGTTGTTGTTTAATTCTCCGGCCATAAGCAACACTGGCGAATCCACAACTCTTGCCCATTCCAAGTTGCCCTGAAGTTAACATAATTGTTTGCACACGTCGCATAGACCTCAGTCACATGTAGGCCAGACTGGGTGGAGTTGGTGGGATCCTATCCTCAGACACATTACTGAACCAGAGCTGCTTTTATGGTCAAAATAACAACAAAAAATGCTGGAAAAACTCAGCAGGTCAGGCAACATCCGTGGAGAGAAATTTGAGTTGACGTTTCGGGTTGAAACCCTTCTTCAAATCGAGTCCTTTTATTATTGTAAACATCTCAGTCAGATCACCCTTCAATCTTCTACACTCAAGGGAATACAAGTCAGGTTCATGCAACCTGTCCCCATAAGTTAAGCTGGTATCACATCATATCAAGTGTGAAGTATCTTCACACTTTCACTATTTGCTCTGGTGGATTGTGAATTCACAACATCTAGGTTACTAGTCAAGTACCACACCACATAAGTGTCACCCATGGCTCAATGGTAACACTCTGGCCTCTGAATTAGAAGGTTGTGGATTCAAGTCCCACTCCAGACACTTGAAAACAAAATCTAGCCTGACACTCCAGTACAGTACTGAAGGAAGTGCTGTCATTCAGATAAGATGTTAAACTGATGGCTCACCTGCTCTCTCAGGTGGATATAGAAACATAGAAGATAGGAGCAGGAGTAGGCCATTCGGCCCCTCGAGCCTGCTCCACCATTCAATGCGATCATGGCTGATCATCCAAATTCAGTACCCGGTCCCTGCTTTCTCCCCCTATCCCTTGATCCCCTTAGCCTTAAGAAATATATCTAACTCCTTCTTGAATATATTTAATGAATTGGCCTCAATTGTCTTCTGTGGTAGAGAATTCCACAGGTTCACCACTCTCTGGGTGAAGAAATTCCTCCTCATCTCAGTCCTAAATAGCTTACCCCTTATCCTTAGATTGTGACCCCTGGTTCTGGACTCCCCCGCCATCGGGAACATCCTTCCTGCATCTAGTCTGTCCAGTCCTGTTAGAATTTTATAAGTTTCAATGAGATCCCCTCTCATTCTTCTAAACTCTATTGAATATAAGCCTAATCGACCCAATCTCTCTTCATTCCTGCCATTCCAGGTATCAGTCTGGTGAATCTTCGCTGCACTCCCTCCATGGCAAGAACATCCTTCCTCAGATAAGGCAACCAAAACTGCAGACAATACTCAAGGTGTGGTCTCATCAAGGCCCTGTAAAACTGCAGCAAGGCATTCTTGCTCCTGTACTCGAATCCTCTCGCTATGAAGGCCAGCATACCATTTGCCTTCTTAACCGCCTGCTACACCTGCATGCTTACCTTCAGCGACTGGTGCACAAGGACACCCAGGTCTCGTTGCACTTCCCCTTCTCCCAATCTATTGCCATTCAGATAATAATCTGCCTTCCTGTTTTTGCCACCAAAGTGGATAACCTTGCATTTATCCACATTATACTGCATATGCCATGCATTTGCCCAATCACCCAACCTGTCCAAATCATACTGGAGTTTCTCTGCATCCTCCTCACAGCACACACGCCCACCCAGCTTTGTGTCGTCTGCAAACTTGGAGATATTACATCTAGTTCCCTCGTCTAGATCATTAATATATATTGTGAATACCTGGGGTCCTAGCACTGATCCCTGCGGTACCCCACTAGTCACTGCCTGCCACTCGGAAAAAGACCCGTTTATTCCAACTCTTTGCTTCCTGTCTGCCAACCAGTTTTCTATCTAAGTCAGTACCTTACCCCCAATCCCATGTGCCTTAACTTTGCACACCAATCTCTTATGCGCGACCTTATCGAAAGCCTTCTGAAAGTCCAAATACACCACATCCACTGGTTCTCCCTTATCTATTCTACCAGTTACATCCTCAAAAAATTCCAGTAGATTAGTCAAGCATGATTTACCTTTTGTAAATCCATGTTGACTTTGTCCGATCCTGTCACTGTTTTCCAAGTGCTCTGCTATTACATCTTTTATAATGGACTCTAGCAATTTCCCCACTACCGATGTCAGGCTTACCGGTCTATAATTCCCCGTTTTTTCTCTACCACCTTTTTTAAATAGTGGGGTTACATTAGCTACCCTCCAATCCATGGGAACTGTTCCAGAGTCTATAGAACATAAGAACATAGGAAATAGCAGCTGCAGTAGGCCATTTGGCCCTTCGACAAGATCATGGCTGATCTTCTACCTTAACTCCACCTTCGCACACTATCCCATAGCTCCCAAAAATGTACTGCCCTCTGTCTTGAATATACTCAATGACTGAGCATCCACAGCTCTCTGGGATAGAGAAGTCCAAAGATTCACAGCCCTTTGAATGAAGACATTTCTGCTCATCTCAGTCCTAAATGGCCAACCTCTTATTCTGAGACTGTGACCCCGTGTTCTAGACTCCCCAGGCAGGGGAAACATTTTCTCAGCATTAACCCTGTCCAGCCCCTTAAGAATTTTATATGTTTCAATTAAACCACCTCTCATTCTTCTAAACTCTGGGGAATATAGACCTAGTCTACTCAATCTCTCCTCCTAGGGCAATCCCCCCATCCCAGGAACCAGTCCTGTGAACCTTCCTTGCACTCCCTCTAAGGCAAGTATGTCGTTCCTTAGGTAAAGAGACCAGAACTGTACGCAGTGCTCCAGGTGTGGCCTCACCAATGCCCTGTATAATTGCAGTAAGACTTCTTTACTTTTATACTCTAATCCCTTTGTAACAAAAGCTAACATACCATTTGATTTCCTAATTTTTTGCTGTACCTGCATGTTAACTTTCTGTGATTCATGTACAAGGACACCCAGGTCCCTCTCAATGCAAACATTTCCCAGTCTCTCACCATTCAAAAAATATTCTGCTTTTTTGTTTTTCCTACCAAGGTGGATAACTTCACACTTCCCCACATTGTATTCTATTTACCGTGTAAAGGATCCCACGGCACTATTTTGAAAAAGAGCAGGGGAGTTCTCCCCGGTGTCGTGGCCAATATTTATCCCTCAACCAACATCACTAAACAGAAATGGATTATCTGGTCATTTATCTCATTGCTGTTTACAGAATCTTGCTGTGTGCAAATTGGCTGCTGCGTTTCCCTATATTATAACAATGGTCTTGCTTAAGAAGTACCACATTGGTCATAAAGCACTTTGAGATGTCCTGAGGTTGTGAAAGGCACTATAAAAATGCAAGTCTTTCTTTTTACCAAACCCTTTCGAGATATAGAGCTTGGATTTTCCATTTGTTCATTAAAAGGTCCCAAATTTCTGCCACCAGAGCAAATAAATGAGCATAGATTTAGATTTAAATTTGCCCCTTTGTGCTCCTGGAGCACAGAGACAATTCAACCGAGGAGATTAGTACAGTAGATTCAAAACCCACACAGTTCTAGAGTTTAGAATAATGAGAGGTGATCTCATTGAAACATACAAAATTCTTACAGGACTTGACAGGGTAGATGCTCGGAGGATGTTTCCCTGGCTGGGGAGTCTAGAACCAGGGCTCACAGTCTCAGAATAAGGGGTCGGCAATTTAGGACTGAGATGAGGAGAAATTTCTTCACTCAGAGGGTGGTGAATCTTTGGAATTCTCTACCCGAGGGCTGTGGAGGCTCAGTCGTTGAGTATATTCAAGACAGAGAGCGATATATTTTTGAATATTAAGGGAATCAAGGGATATGGGGATAGTGCAGGAAAGTGGAGATGAGGTAGAAGATCAGCCATGATCTCACTGAATGGTGGAGCAGGCTCGAAGGGCCAAATGGCCGACTCCTGCTCCTATTTCTTATGTTCTTATGGTCCAGTTCATTGATGGGTAGGCTGTGAATCGGTCATGTTGACTTCTGCACCCGAATTTGTAACACGTGCTCCTGTCCCGATGAAACTCTGCACCAGCTGTGCTGAAAGATCAAACTCACCCCGTCATTCCAACCAGGTGAAATTGATCTGAAACTTGCACTTGCTGACAAGATGAAACTGCCGTATACTGCTTCTGAAACCTACACCTGCCTACGTGCGATTATCATTAATTGCTCACCAATCTTAATTGTCAGTAACTCTTTCAAACAGCATTGTCTTTGTGGGCAGGCTGTGTTCTAGGAATATCCCGTGAAAATCCCACTGTTGTACTAACCGGCCATTGGCGTTTTCTATTGGAGCAGACACCACTTTCTCAAGGACAGTTCTCAATTAGTTTTTTTCTTTATTTCCACAATAAATTAATGGCAGACCCGATTGCCACATTGCTGGTGACTGAGTCACACCCAGTTATGGTTTTACTTTCTCCACCCATGAGCTGTCTCCCCACTCTCCTGAAGACACCTACTCATCTTTGGGGGTATGGTTCCAGGGATGCCTAGTTCACCCGCGAGTGCAGAAGAGGTTGGTGGGATCTTTGACCATGGTGGTGGGGGGGGTGGATCATAGCTCTGTCCTGCCCTCACATCACATGACACTGCACATGTATCACTGGATCAACGGATGGTGTTCAGGAGTGGCAAACCCTAGATGGTTTTTCCCCACTTTAGCCCAGGAGGGGGTCTAAGGTCAACACTGATGCCCCTACCATTAAGCCCGGCCATTAACAGCTGTCACAGCACGGGCCAGGAATGGAAACTAGAGACCTTCCCGATTTGTACGTCTCCATTCTACCCTGGGCTGCCAACTGAACTCCTGGGACTGTCCACCTATCTTTGTGGAGAAGGTAGTATTGTGTGCTACCTAGGTAACGCTGTCCCTCCAATAATTACACCTATTGGTGTCAGCATGGCTCAGTGAGTAGCGCGCGTGCCTCGGAGTCAGAAGGTTGTGCGTTCAAGCACAAAAACCTAGTCTGACATTCCCAGGGCAGTGTTGAGGGAGCGCTGCACTGTCGGAGGTGCCGTCTTTTGGATGAGACGTTAAACTGAAGCCTCGTCTGCCCTCTTGGGCGGATGTAAAAGATCCCACGGCACTATTTCGAAGAAGAGCAGGGGAGTTCTCCCCGGTGTCCTGGGGCCAATATTTATCCCTCAACCAACATCACTAAAACAGATGATCTGGTCATTATCACATTGCAGTTTGTGGGAGCTTGCTGTGCGCAAATTGTCTGTCGCATTTCCTACATTACAACAGCGACTACACTCCACAAGTACTTCATTGGCTGTAAAGCGCTTTGGGACGTCCTGAGGTTGTGAAAGGCGCTACATAAATGCAAGTCTTTCTTTCTCCTTTACACCATCATAACAAAATAAGTTTAACTGAAACATCTTGTTTAAATACTTTTTTGTGCAGAAAGGAAGTCAATTCTACTGGGTTTCCTGACTCATACCCTGGATTGGCACAAATCCTGAAAGCTACCAAGAGAGATATCTATACTATTATTAGTCTCTTTTGGTTAAACAGCACATTCTGCTTTAAAACTGCTGCCTGGTGGGTTTGGAGTTGGACTCCTCCCCCCATGACATCATTAAGTTCCACTCCAGTGACAGCACAAGTGAGGAATGTTGGCCTCTGGAGGGTATTCCCTGTTCTCTAAAGTTACACTGGGTAAAGGGAGCTCTCTGCTCTCACTCTGCCTCCTTATTAGTAATTTCTTAGCACAAACCCTGCTACTACGGACCAGCGAGGAACTGCAGTAAATGGAGACTTGTCTCCTTGAGAGTTGAACAGAAAGGGGATTCATCCTAAATTCAAAAGTTTCCTGGGTTAAAGCATCCGGGTCTCTGTACTCTAGCAAAGCATAGACTAAGGGGTGATTTGATTGAGACATTTAAGGTGATGACGGGACTACATTGTGTTTTTGTAGCAGCACGGTGGCATAGTGGTTAGCACTGTTGCCTCACAGCGCCAGAGACCCGGGTTCGAATCCGGCCTCGGGCGACTGTCTGTGTGGAGTTTGCACATTCTCCCCGTGTTTGCGTGGGTTTTCTCCGGGTGCTCCGGTTTCCTCCCACAGTCCAAAGATGTGCGGGTTAGGTTGATTGGCTATGATAAATTGACCCTTAGTGTTAGGGGGATTAAATACGTGGGGTTACAGGGATAGGGTGGGATATGTGTTGGTGTAGGGGTTACGGGGATCGGGTGGGATATGTGTCGGTGCAGGCTCGATGGGCCGAAATGGCCTCTATCTGCACTGTGGGGTTTCTGTGATTCTGTGAACTGTTGCAACTGAATGGGTTAGGGAGGACCAGCGGTCACTCGTACATGTTCTGTAAGAGTGGAACTAGGTTAGATTTTAGGAGGTTCATCTTTCCCCAGACAATAGGGGACCGCTGGAACAGGCTGCCGGCTCGTGCGGTGGACGCTGATTCACTGAATTCGTTCAAGCGAGAGCTGGACCTGTTTCTGGCTGGGGCAGAGGTCACCTCGGACAAGGGGTGGGTACCATGTAATGTTAATCAGTGCCAGAGTGGAAAAGTCACATTGGTGCAGTGAGGAACGAACGCTCTTTGGAGACTGGGGTTGGTTGAGTTAATCTACTTGGTCCAAACGAGAGGAAGCTTTACTCTGGACCTAACACATGCTGTGTCTCATTCAGCTGATGGGGCAGTTATGTGATGCAAGGTGGCTAAATATTTGAGTCTGTAGGACGCCCGTCAAACAGCAGCCTTTGACGATCACTCACATTTAGTTCCCCCCCTTAACAGGTGGAGAGGTTTTGCTGGTCCTCAGTCAGAAACACATTGAAGAAGTGGAATCTCCATTTTTGTGGAGGGTGGGACAGATCGAGTGACAGGATTATGGGACAAATTGGCAGGAAGATTTACCCATCTTGTTGAGGTAGAACTCCAGGAAGCTGTGTTGACAGTTGCTTTGGAGAACTCCGAAGTCTGGGACCACCCTGTTCCTTCAGGTTGAGCAGCAACATAGACACGAGAGGGGAAGAGTTCCTCTGGTCACGATGTGTCCTAACATTGTAAATGTATTCCTAAAGATATACTCTGACTGGCGTTTCTAATGAAAGCTTAAGCATGATGAAAAGAAATTCCTTTATATTTCCACTGGGAATACCAAACAAGTAGCCATTTTATGGCACATTTACAGAGTCACTGCCCAGTTTTCTTTCACTAATGGCCTTTTGTTGTTCTTAAAAGGTCTTCAGCTATATTTTTCAGTCACAAATGTAGGCAGAAATGTCAGTGCGCACTTAAGTTAGAGGCTTTCCCTGTTTTATACTGGCATCAGCTCTGTAGCTGATATTAACAACCGGAAGAAAATAAATGTTCAGAATGAAGTTTGTCTGCATCGAATGAAACTTGCCTCCGAGCTTAGGGTCTAGGCAGCTGAAGGCATGGCCACCAATGACGGTGTGATAAAATCGGGGATGCTCAAGAGGCCAGAACTGAAGGTGCGCAGAGATCTCGGAGCGACGTGGGGCTGGAGGAGGTTACGGAGGTAGGTAGGGAGGGGGGCGAGCCCATGGAGGGATTTGAAAACAAGGAAGAGAATTTTAAAATCCAGGCATTGCTTGACCGGGAGCCAATGTAGGTCACCAGAAAATCCACCAAAATGCAACAAGAAATACACCAGAATATACCAGTAAACACATTCAAATTGATAAACAAAACCAGGAGAAAATCTGCTAGTACATCCAGCCAACTAACTTATTGGAAAATATGGATCCAGGAAAGGCCGTTTTAGCTCAGGGTGCTTGGTTCCACAGAGCGGCTCTAACTCGCATAGCCTTGGACTGCACCCAGCTTGTTTCAGTGTCTGAGGGAGAGGTCCGACCACAGGTAAATGCTTGAGGAACTTTTCTCTCTAACCCTCGAGGTAATCTTGCAAAACCCATTCCTGACATTTCAACTGACGCTTTTCTGCTTTGAACATTACTTTCCGCCGATGATTTTTTTTCCACGCTCCCAGCAGTGAACATCATCATCGTACGCGCGTATCCTTCTTCTCGTGTGACCTCCGATCCCATTATAAACCAAACATGTGTTTACCTCTTTTATAGAATTTTTCCGACATGACGTTAACTGTATTTTTTGAGGTTATTCCACATAACTCCAGAGATGGGGCAGGGTGTGGGGGGAGGGGAGGATTGTCTCTTGTCCAATCACCATCTACGTTAAAATCACTTGCTTACCTCTACACTATTCAGGCCTCTCATCCACTAAAAGACCTGCGCCAGTTCAAGCTCCTTTTCTCCAATTAAAGCAAAGTCGGTTCTGTGAGTGTCTCCAGCTTGTACAGCCTGAAACTGTTGTAACCACCTTTGTTCTTTTCTGAGCCATGCAGCAGTCCTACAGAGTAAAGCGCCCTCTATACGCTGTCCCATTGGAACAGGAGTAGGCCATTCACACGGGGTGTTCAAACCGGCACTTGGTATTCTAAATACAGTTTTGCTTACTAGCCATTCAGGGTTAATTACTGCAGAAACCAGCCACTACAAAACTCACCAAAACCCAACGTCGCTTTAGGTGTCAGCTGTGGCTCAGTGGGTAGCACTCTTGCCTCTGAGTCAGAAGGTTGTGGGTTCAGAGTCCCCGCTCCAGAGACTGGAGCACACTCCCAGTGCAGTGCTGAAGGAGCGCTGCACTGTCAGAGGTGCCGTCTTTTGGATGAGACGTTAAACCGAGGCCCCTTCTGCCCTCTCAGGTGGGCATAAAAGTTCCCACGGCACTATTTCAAAGAAGAGCAGGGGAGTCCTGGCTAATATTTATCCCTCAATCAACATCCACTAAAACAGATTATCGGGGTCATTATCACATTGCTGTTTGTGGGAGCTTGCTGTGCGCAAACTGACTGCTGCGTTTCTTACATTGCAACAGTGACCACACTTCAAAAAGTACTTCATTGGCCGTCGTGCGTTTGGAAATGTTCTGAGGTCAGGAAAGGCGCGATATAAATGCAAGTCTTTCTTTCTTAGAAGAGGAGCTGTAAGCAATGTGCATTACATCAGAAACGTTCCGCGTTGCACAGCGGATGTTTAATACTGTTTCACATCTGCATTCACTGCACTGGATGGCAATGCGCTCGTTCAGCTCAAAGGACTTCTCCACATCCACCTCCCCAATTCCCTCTGGGAGTACTGGGTTTTACGTCCCCTCCCCTCTGTGGTGACTCAACTAAAGCCAGGAAAGCTCCAAGCGGGAAATATGCCAGGTTCTATCGCCAGGCTGATGACAACATCCCTCGAATGGTCCAAAAACTGTTGACAGCATGTGAATATTGAAGCATGTGTCTGAAGACATTGTCGTCCCCCCATCACGTACTATGTCTTTCCGTCGGCTGTGAAAGAAATAAGCCAATCCACGTTGGGTGACCTGAAACGTTAACTGTGTTTTTCCTCTTGCCACGGATGCTGCCCAGCCTGCTGAGTGTTTCCCAGCATTTTCTGTTTTTATTTCAGATTTCCAGCATCCGCAGTGTTTTGCCTTTAAATCCAAGTTGGGCGTTGGTTTCGTGCTGAATTTTAGGGGAGTTTAAATTTATTCTCGGGATGTAGCAAGGCTGCAGGATGCGCTGGGGAGCTTCTTTTAGAGGTTTGTTCCTTTACAACTGGGCCGCTTCAGAGGGTCAACCAGATAGTGTGGGGCAAGAGTAACACATAGGCCAGACCAGGCGAGAACGGCAGGTTCGCTTTCCTGGACGGCATCAGTGAACCAGTTGGGTTTTTACAAAAATCCAATAAGTTCCATGCCCATTTTTTCCTACTACCAGCCCACCAATAACCAGCTTTCTGATTGGTGGGATGTGACAAATGGTGCTCCCCAGGGATCTGTACCGGGGCCTCGGCTTTTCACCATATTTAATCAATGACTTGGATGAAGGAATAGGGAGCCGTGGATTCAAGCTTGCAGATGACACTAAGTTAGGAGGTACAGTACGCTGTGTGGCTGAGAGGAGGAGGTTACAGAGGGACGCAGGCAGAGTAATGTAGGGGCAGTGTGAGGTCATCGCGATAGCGCAGTGGTTATGTTATTTGGCTGGTAATCCAGAGGCCTCGACTAATAATCTGCGGATATGAGTTCAAATCCCACCACGATAGTAGGGGTATATAAATTCAGTTAATTAAATAAATCTTGAGTTTAAAAAAACAAACTAATATCAGTAATGATGACCATGAAACTACTGCATTGTTGTAAAAACCCATCTGGTTCACTAATGTCCTTCAGGAAAGGAAATCTGCTGCCCTTACCCGGTCTGGCCTATATGTGACTCCAGACCCACAGCAATGTGGTTGACTCTTAACTGCCCTCTGAAATGGGCCTGGCAAGCCACTCAGTTGTTCAAGGGCAGTTAGGAATAGGCAATAAATGCTGGCCTTGCCATGAACAAATTTTTAAAAATCCACTCTGGATCTGAGAAAGACAAATTAGAATATTTTCTTAATGATGAGGGACTTTGAGCTGTGGCGGGGCAAAGGGATTTAGGTGGCCATGTACTGTACACTATTCACTAAAAGCTAGTGCTCTCTCGCTCTCTCTGGGGTAGAAACTGGGCCTCGTCACCTCCACTGCACGGGAGTAAAACGGACGCAATGAGGACCATTTTTGGGGGACCAACGTCCCACGCTCAGAGGATGGCCTAAAAGACGCCTGGCCCAACATTGCATCGGGCCATGTTTCAGGCGTTCTTGGCAGCTGCCTGAAACAGACATTAGGCCCCTTGAGTATGTAAACGAGAGGCCCAACGCCCGTTTTCAGACACTTTTCCAAAATTGGATAGCAGTGAGTGGAGCAGGAGATGGGCCTGCTCAGCTCAACTCCTTTGGCGTCAGGTAAGAAAGAAAAACATTGCTGTGGGCCAGAAACATAGAAGATAGGAGCAGGAGTAGGCCATTCGGCCCCTCGAGCCCGCTCCGCCATTTAATGAGATCATGGCTGATCATCCAAATTCAGTACCCTGTCCCTGCTTTCTCCCCATATCCCTTGATCCCTTTAGCCTTAAGAAATATATCTAACTCCTTCTTGAATATATTTAAATGAATTGGCCTCAACTGCCCTGTGTGGTAGAGAATTCCACAGGTTCACCACTCTCTGGGTGAAGAAATTCCTCCTCTGTCCTAAATGGCTTACCCCTTATCCTTAGACTGTAACCCCTGGCTCTGGACTCCCCGACCATCGGGAACATCCTTCCTGCATCTAGTCTGTCTAGTCCTGTTAGAATTTTATAAATTTCAAGAAGGAACAGGAATGCGCCCCCCACCTCCCCCATCTCCACAATATCCCGATTGTTAACTAATGTTAATGAGGCCTGAGTTCTCAACTAAAGTTAATGAGGCCCGAGGCCCAATTTCGGGCCGGCCTTGGGCCCTCCCGGTTGGGATGTGCATGGCACCCATTTCAGGCCTGAAAACAAGCCTTGAGGAATTTCCACCCATCTTTCTTTCTTTCCCCAGAAGGCCCAACTGTGGTTGTGCTCATGGGATCTGCCACGATGGACAATCAGCACCTAGTCCACACCGTGGCAAAGCCCCATTATTTTGGAAGGCCTATCCCTTTAAGAGATTCCAAAAAAAAATAGGCCTGGCTCTCTCTAAATATTAGCAGTACACTCAGGTTAGTGCAGCAGCTGCAATAGTTTACAATTAGCCATATGCACTTTAAAAATTGACCCCTCGAGAATGTTTTTTAGAAAGGAACGTATTAAAAAGGAAAGAAAATAATTGAGCTTACACATGATCACATAGAGTGGAACTGAGCCAGGTTAAACTGGGAGTTCCACGGACAGAGTTACAGCACAGCAAAGGCCTTATTTATAAAGGGGAGGCCTTGGCATTGGAACGCTCGCGAAACGCCACTGTACACGAATGATCACACTTGCCGCCGAGGCCACTTCATAGCATCTTGGGTCGATTAGGCTTATATTCGCTAGAGTTTAGAAGAATGAGAGGGGATCTCATTGAAACTTATAAAATTCTAACAGGACTAGACAGACTAGATGCAGGAAGGATGTTCTCGATGGTCGGGGAGTCCAGAACCAGGGGTCACAGTCTAAGGATAAGGGGTAAGCCATTTAGGACAGATGAGGAGGAATTTCTTCACCCAGAGAGTGGTGAACCTGTGGAATTCTCTACCACAGAAGGCAGTTGAGGCCAATTCATTAAATATATTCAAGAAGGAGTTGGATATATTTCTTAAAGCTAAACGGATCAAGGGATATGGGGAGAAAGCAGGGACAGGGTACTGAATTTGGATGATCAGCCATGATCGCATTGAATGGCGGAGCAGGCTCGAGGGGCCGAATGGCCTACTCCTGCTCCTATCTTCTATGTTTCTATGTTTCTACAGCACAGAAGTAGGCCATTCAGCCCATCGTGCCTGTGCCGGCTCTTTGAAAGAACTCTCCAATTAGCCCCACTCCCCCGCTCTTTCCCCATAGCCCTGCAAATTTCCCCTTCAAGTATTTATCCAAATCTCTTCTGAAAATTACTATAGAATCCGCTTCCACCGCCCTTTCAGGCAATGCGTTCCTGATCAGAACAACTCGCTGCGGGAAAAAATTCTCCTCATCTTGGCCCTGGTTCTTTTGCCAATTATCTTAAATCTGTGTCCTTTGGTTCCTGACCCTTCTACCATAGAAACATAGAAGATATGAGCAGGAGTAGGCCATTCGGCCCCTCGAGCCTGCTCCGCCATTCAATGAGATCATGGCTGATCATCCAAATTCAGTACCCTGTCCCTGCCTTCTCCCCATATCCCTTGATCCCTTTAGCCTGAAGAAATATATCCAACTCCTTCTTGAATATATTTAATGAATTGGCCTCTACTGCCTTCTGTGGTAGAGAATTCCACAGGTTCACCACTCTCTGGGTGAAAAAATTCCTCCTCATCTCTGTCCTAAATGGCTTACCCCTTATCCTTAAGACTGTGACCCCTGGTTCTGGACTCCCCGGCCATCGGGAACATCCTTCCTGCATCTAGTCTGTCTAGTCCTGTTAGAATTTTATAAGTTTCAATGAGATCCCCTCTCATTCTTCTAAACTCCAGTGAGTATAAGCCCAATCGACCCAATCTCTCCTCGTACGTCATTCCTGCCATCCCAGGTATCAGTCTGGTGAATCTTCGTTGCACTCCTTCCATGGCAAGAACATCCTTCCTCAGATAAGGCGACCAAAACTGCACACAATACTCAAGATGTGGTCTCACCAAGGCCCTGTACAACTGCAGCAAGACATCCTTTTTCCTGTACTCGAATCCTCTCGCTACAAAGGCCAACATACCATTTGCCTTCTTAACCGCCTGCTGCACCTGCATGCTTACCTTCAGCGACTTACCATTGGAAACAGTTTCTCCCTATCTACTTTATAAAAACCCCATATAATTTTGAACATCTCTATTAAATCTCCCCTTGACCTTCTCTACTCTAAGCAGAACAACCCTAGCTTCACCAGTCTCTGCACATAACTGACCTTGCTTGAAAAAGTAATCCGTTACAGCTGGGAGTGCTTTGAGATGCCCCCAAAGATGTGATGAGCCATTTGATTAAAATAAACCTGTTTCTTGTTAAATATATAAATTATAATTTAGGTTAGTAGTGCAAATAACTGGTTTCGTTTCCACAGGAAAAATGGTCGGAATGCAGAATGCAATTCCTGAAGAACTGGTAAAAATCCAGGAATCCTGTATAATTATAATAGAATTTGACTTAATTGGGAACTGTACTCTGATAGCCATGCTCCTAACTATATTTAAGCGGTCACGTTTATTCATTTTTTGACCAGCCATCTCTTTCTTTTCCACTTCCCCGCCTTGTTCCACCTCTTTAGGTTCTTGTCCTGCCCTCCTGCCAAGCTTCTTCCCCGCTGCCCGTGAGGCTGGTTTGGCCAGTCTCCACTACCAGGTCTCTGCCAATACTGTCCCATCACCAATTGCTGTGAAGTCCGAGGCACCCAGATTGGCCAACTCTCCTCCCCTCTTCTTGCCTTGACATCTGGAGCGGAGAATGATGAGCTCACAACGGCTCAATATCCAAAAATGCGACAAGCTCTCATGGTTTCTTCCCAAGAAAGAAAGAAATAACTTGCATTTCTATAGCGCCTTTCACGACCTCAGGACGTCCTAAAGCGCTTTACAGTAAATGAAGTATTTTTTTGAAGTGCGGTCACTGATGTAATGTAGGAAACACGGCAGCCAATTTGCACTCAGCAAGCTCCCACCAGCAGCAATGTGATAATCACCAGGTAATTTGTTTTTGCCATGTTGGTTGAGGGATAAATTTCGGCCCCAGGACACCGGGGATAACTCCTCTGCTCTTCTTCAAAATAGTGCCGTGGTGTAGGAATTCGGGTTGACCTCAGCAGGTATTGGACGAATGCCTACTAAATAATCGAGTTCGACTTCAGGAGAACAATAAATAAGTTCTTTAATAAATAAGTTCTTTAATGCAGGGAGCAGACGAAATACAGCAGGTAAGTGAGATGGTTGCAGGAGCACCGTTGAGTAGGTCTTTCCCCAGCGGGGACGCCACGAGGACTGAGTCCGCAGTCCTCTGGATAGCGCGATGACGTCATCACGCTCGGCTGTGTTTTCCCGCGATTCGGGCGTCACGTGACCGTGTCGTGACGTCAGCGCGTTCGCCCGCGCTTGAGGCGGTCACGTGACCCACGCCAATACGTCGACGCATCTACCCGGCACTGAGGCTGGCCGTTGTGGCCGAAGTCGCGAGCGCGAGAGGCACCCGGCACTGAGGCTGGCCGTTGCAACCGTCGAGGGAGCGGACGGCTGAACTAGGCCGGCGGCTGACGTGTTTAGGTGCGTCACGACGTCAGCGCGCTAGGGCGCTTCTTAAAGGGGCAACGGCCCAAACAGGTAAGTTAAAGGGGCAATGGCCCAAACAGGTAAGTAATATACATACAGTTAGGTTAAAGTGAATTATGTACATTATATATGTAAGGGACACCCGGTGGAACCGCCACAGTGGGATCTTTTACGTCCACCTGAGAGAGCAGACGGGGCCTCGGTTTAACATCTGATTCAAAAGACGGCACCTCCGACAGTGCAGCGCTCCCTCAGTACTGCATCAGGAGTGTCAGCCTGGATTTTTGTGCTCAAGCCTCTGGAGTGGGACTTGAACCCTCACCTTTTGACCCACAGGTAAGAAAGAGCTACCCACTGAGCGACAGCTGACACCTACATTCACTGATTCATGCTGGGCTACGTTCCACAGGATTTGGTACCTCAATGAACTGAGTCCAGACAGTGAGATCTCTGAGCTATTTGACTATGAAGGGCATGACAGCCAACTCCACCCCGATCGCCGGTTGGCATCCACATACATGTACCTGTCAGCAGGGGGTCGATCGGGAGCAAGTGGCTCATTTTTTCCCCATCCCAAGCCTAAGACACCTTGGGGGAAAAATTCAGAAAAACTAGCGCTGGGCGCGGTGCCTCTAATGCCTCCCGCGAAATTCAGCGGGAGGTTAGCGGCGGCGGTAACCGGTAGAGCCCTGCGGCGCTGCGCCTCCAGCGATGACGTCATCGCCGTGCGCAGCGCCTCGGCCGCAAAAGTGGCTCGCGCCCCCTGACCTACCGCCGGACGCGATGTCCGACAGGGTCAGGGGGGCGTTTTTGCGGCCGGGGCGGTGATAATTAAAAGGCAGGTGCAGGGTGGCCATTTTTTGGGGGACGCCTGCCAGCACCTGCCGCCTCTGGCCTCCTCCCGCAGGGTGCCGGCCGCGATCCGTCAGCCCGGCACCCTGCTCCCTGGTGGTCCAGCAGGGCCCCGGTGCGCGCTGCACTAGGCCCCTCCCCTTAAATCAGGGGAGGGAGGCCTGTAATACGCGCCTGTTATGATGTGCGTGGCACTGTTGCGCGTATCGCCGCGATATTCAATGGGAGAGTCTCAAGAGGGAGGGGGAGGGCTTCCAGTAGCACGTGCCTCCTGCTTGGGGCGCTACCACTGAATTCCGGGTGCAGGGGGCGCTAACTTTTTCAGGGCGCTAAAAGTAGCAGTCCGGGAAACCAAAACTTGGGACAGTCCGAGCAAGGATAGTTCAGTTCCTCAAAGGGCCAGCAGCCTTGCCAACTGAAGCACTAGGGAAGCCCTGTTAAATTCTAAGCTTTAGATAGAACACTTGTTGCAACACAGGATACAAGCCTGTCCTCCACTGCAACACGTTATAATGAGGTAGTGGCTTGGTAATATTTTGAATTGGGGGGAAGTGCGGGTGGGGGTTGTCCTTGTGTGCAGGGAGGGGGAGGGGGTTCGGAAGCTGAATTAAAAAGAAAAGATATATCAATGCTGGAAACTGGAAATAAAAATAGAAAGTGTGGAAACATGCTGGAGGGTCAGTCAGCATCTGTGTCCACCATCATTGTCTGATGGGCAACTAGGGATGGGCAATAAATGCCAGCCTTGACAGGGACGTCCAGCATGAATAAAAGCAAAATTCTGTGGTGAGAACAGACAGCTCTTTTTTACAATAATAACAACAGAAGAGAGTGCTGGAAACGCTCAGCAGGTCGGGCAGCATCGAGGAGAGAGAAACAGAGTTAACGTTTCGGGTCGAGGACCCTTGGGTCTCTCCTCGATGCTGCCTGACCTGCTGAGTGTTTCCAGCATTTTCTGTTGTTATTTCAGATTTCCAGCATCCGCAGTATTTTGCTATGAGCTCTTTTTTACAACTGGGCAACTCTTCTTTGCTTCTGACATAGGGTCTGCGGCTTTTCTCCTTTCTGGTGGACAGTGTTTGTTGTGAGTCTTTATTTAAGTTCGTAACATTGACTAGTAACTCTGGTTAATGTATCCCAGATACTATAACCTTTACTCCACATCTGCCAATTAAAGTCCCCCTGGTCCCACCTCCCCGCTCCAACCCCCCTCCCCCTCGCCCACTAACTGCAATTAAAGGATAAGGTCACTATTCAGTAATTAGCCGCAAATGTGTTTTCAGACCTCCCAATCAGACCCCAGGCACACGCAGAGAGAAGCTCCATTGATAAAAAGGCATGTCACAGACAAAGTCCAGGCACTGGAGACTCGCTAATTCTCTCGGTTTACTCCTTGTCTTGCTCACTTCTAATGCGCTCCATTCCCAGCTGCGGGGAGCTCCAGTTACGATTGCAGTTATCAGAAAACGTCTTTTTTTCCTTCACGCGGAGAAAAAACAACCCCGCTAAGCCCCAGTCCTCAGTCGCGCCCAGTTTACTGCTAAACTTTTCTGAGCCTACAGTGGCGGCATTAGCGAACAAACGCTGAACATGTTTGGGTGACACGCGGCTTTCCTCTGTGTCCGCTAAAGCAGCAAAGGAACGTCACAGAAATGCGTTCAATGTTCATTTTCAAACATCAGCTTGTATTTATACAGCATCTTTACAGAGCAAAACATCCCAAAGTGATTCACATGAGCGATTAGCAAACAAAATTTGACACCGAGCCACATGAGGAGAAATTAGGGCAGGTGACCAAAGGCTTGGTCAAAGAGGGAGGTTTTAAGGTGCATCTTAAAGGAGGAAAGAGAGGTAGCGAGGTGGGGAAGTTTAGGGAGGGAATTCCAAAATTCCAGACATCTCAAAGGATCATTTCTAAACTAGAAGTTTATAGTTTTAATTAGTGATTGCGAGTCCATGATTATAAACAGTGTTCTCCCCCTTTAGGATGCTGGTACTTATTTTTTACACACTACAGCACCTAAAGTACCAGACCATCTGTTTTTAGTGATGTTGGATGGGGATTAGATGTTGGTCAGGATGCTGGGGAGAACCCCCCTGCTCTCTCTTAAAGAGACACGGCCCTCCCATACAGAATCTATCGCAGACCTTTTATTGTGTGTGTCTGCTTGCAAGAAAAGCTGTGAAGTGCAATGTAACGCCCCTTCGAAGTGCTTGTGTGAAAGATCGTTGAGTAAGATGTGCGTAGTGACATTGTAAGAGTGTTCTTGTGTATTTCCGGTGAGAGTACTGTATATAGAATTTTACAGCACGGAAACAGGCCATTCAACCTAATTGGTCTATGCTGGGGTTTATGCTCCACACGAGCCTCCTCTCACCCTATCAGCATACCCTTCTATTCCTTTCTCCCTCATGTGTTTATCCAGCTTCCCCTTAAATGCTTCTATATTAGTCGCCTCAACCACTTCCTGTGGTAGCAAGTTCCACATTCTCACCACGCTCTGAGTAAAGAAGTTTCTCCTGAATTCCCTATTGGATTTATTAGTGACTATCTTATATTTAGGGCTCGAGTTCTGCACCCCACCCCCCCACAAGTGGGAACAACATCTCTACGTCTACCCTATCAAACCCTTTCATAATCTGAAAGACCTCGATCAGGTCACCCCTCAGCCTTCTCTATACTAGACAAAGAACCCCAGCCTGTTCAATCTTTCCTGATAGGTACAACCTCTGGTATCATCCTTGTAATTCTCCAGTGCCCCGATATCCTTTTTGTAACATGGAGACCAGAACTGTGCACATTTTCTTTTTTAGATCACAGCACATTTTTTTACGAACATCTTTATTTTGATTTTGCTGAAAATGTTCAACGGGAGAAGTTTTCATAAATGTAATTCCCGATGTCGCTATGCACAGCTCCCAAAGGGATTGTAACACACTTCTGATGAGAACTGCTTACAGCTCTCTTCTCCGAACACCCAAACAAACAACCTGTAGAAGAAGATGGCGCCCATTTAACTCACAGAATCGTAGAATGGTTACAGCACAGGAGGAGGCCATTCGGCCCATCTGCAAGAACACTTCAGCTAGTCCCACTCCCCCGCCCTTTCCCCATAGTCCTGCAATTTTTTTTCCTTCGGGTACTTATCCAATTCCCTTTTGAAAGCCACGATTGAATCTGCCTCCACCACCCTTTCAGGCAGTGCATTCCAGATTCTAACCACTCGCTGCGTAAAAAAGTTTTTCCTCATGTCACCTTTGGTTCTTTGGCCAATCACCTTAAATCTGTGTCCGCTGGTTCTCCACCCTTCTGCCAATGGGAACAGTTTCTCTCTATCTTTCTGTCTAGACCCCTCATGATTTTGAACACCTTTATCAAATCTCCTCTCGACCTTCTCTGCTCAAACTCGGTCTCATATCTATCCCTCCATATGAACTTTGAGACATCAGTTAGACTAAGCCACTCTTCTGAGAGTGGTACCTGCTGATCTGAGACAAGCACTCCACAGGGTACGATGCATGTAGAAAGATGTCAGCTGTGGCTCACTGGGTAGCATTCTTGCCTCTGAATTAGCAAGTCATGGGTTCAAGTCCCATTCCATGTAACGTGAGCCCATAATCCAGACTGACACTGCCAGTCCAGCACCGAGGGAGCACTACACTGTCGGAGGTGCTGTCTTTCAGATGAGACATTAACCCAAGGCCCCATCTGGCCTCTCAGCTGCGTGTAAAAGATCCCACTGTACTATTTCAATAGAAGAGCAGGTAAGTTCTTCCCAGTGTCCTGAACAATATTTATCCTTCAGGCAACATTGCTAAAACAGATTATCCAGTCATTTGTTTAATTACTGTTTGTGGGAGCTTGCTGTGTGCAAATTGGCTGCTGCATTTCCTACATTACAACAGTGGCTACGCTTCAAAAGTTGGCTGCAAAGCATTTTGGGACATCACGAGGTCATGAAAGGAGCTAAATAATGCAAGTCTTTCTTTCTGTAAAATTGGAAACTCACCTTGGGCTAATTGTCATCACAGTGCCGCAACAATTTTCAGAGATCTGCTCTTCCTATGCCGGATTTTTTTTTAATACTATTCCTGGGATGTGGGTGTCGCTGGCAAGGCCGGCATTCATCACCCATCCCTAATGGCCCTTGAGAAGGTGGTGGGGAGCCGCCTTCTTGAACCGCTGCAGTCCGTGTGGTGAAGGTTAGGGAGGGAGTTCCAGGATTTTGACCCAGCGACGACGAAGGATCGGCCGATATATTTCCAAGTCAGGATGGTGTGTGACTTGGAGGGGAACTGCCCTTCTGAGTCGCAGGACTGGGAGGCACAAGTGAAGTAGCCGCCATATTTCAACATGTGGACAGTAAAGCTCAAAGCTCCCCCTCTTCCCTAGCATTAGAAGATTCCATACAAGTCTTCTCAGGAGGTCGACTGGTCCACCTGGGCACTGTTAAATGTCAGTATCACACCAGACTGGAACAGGAGGAGGCCATTCAGCCCCTCGAGCCTGTTCCACCATTCAATTAGATCATGACTGATCTGTATCTTAACTCCATCTACCCGCCTTGGTTCTGTAACCCTTAATAACCCTTGCCCAACAAAAATCTATCAATCTCAGTTTTGAAATATTTAATTGACCCCCAACCTCAACAGCTTTTTTGGGGAGAGGGTTCCAGGTTTCCACTACCCTTTGTGTGAAGAAGTGCCTCCTGACATCACCCCTGAACGGCCTGGCTCGAATTTTACGGTTTATGCCCTCTTGTTCTGGACTCCCCCCACCAGAGGAAATAGTTTCTCTCCATCTACCCGATCAAATCCTTTAATCATCTTAAACATCTCAATTAGATCATCCCTTAATCTTCTATACACCAGGGAATACAAGAATATGCAACCTGTCCTCATAATTTAACACTTTTAACGCAACAACAACTTGCATTTATATAGCGCCTTTAACATAGTAAAACATCCCAAGGCGCTTCACAGGAGCGTAATCAAACAAAATTTGACACTGAGCCACAGGTGACCAAAAGCTTAGTCAAAGAGGTAGGTTTTAAGGAACGTCTTAAAGGAAGAAAGAGAGGTAGAGAGGCGGAGAGGTTTAGGGAGGGAATTCCAGAGTTTAGGGCCTCAGCAGCTGAAAGCACGGCCGCCAATGGTGGAGCGATTAGAATCGGGGATGAGCAAGAGGCCAGAATTGGAGGAGCAGCGAGATCTCGAAGGGTTGTCGGGCTGGAGGAGGTTACACAGAGAGAGGGAGGGACGAGGCCATGGAGGGATTTGAAAACAAGGATCAGAATTGTAAAATCGAGGTGTTACCGGACCGGAAGCCAATGTAGGTCAGCGAGCACAGGGGGTGATGGGTGAACGGGACTTGGTGTGAGTTAGGACACGGGGCAGCAGAGTTTTGGATGAGCTGAAGTTTCTGGAGGGTGGAAGGTGGGAGGCCGGCCAGGAGTGCGTTGGAATAGTCGAGTCTGGAGGTAACAAAGGCGTGGATGAGGGCTTCAGCAGCAGATGAGCTGAGGCAAGGGCAGAGTCGGGCGATGTTATGGAGCCCCGATATCATCCTGGTGACTCTGCCCTGCAGCCCCTCCAAGGCCAATACAGGAAACTCTCGATTTACCAGCACCCAAACAACTGGAAATCTCGGTTGACTGGCAAAATTCAGGAGTAGGTTCAGTTAAGTTTTTCTTCATATTAGTGGCCGTTTCTTGATTCTTGGCTGTGTAATCGGGGGTTTCTGCACTTGTTGCTAAGCAACAGGGACGCTTGGTCTGTGGCCGGGGTTCCTGCAGCTGTTGCTAAGCAACAGGGAAGCCTGGATTTGTTGCTGTGTACGGAGCTCTCGTACCTTTTAACTATAACTCTCTGTAATCCGGACTTTTTGATAAACCGGCACCACGCCGGTCCTGTCGGTGCCGGATAAAAAAGAGTTTCCTGTATATCCTTCCTGAGAGGCGGGGCCCAGAACTGAGCTGTAGATATACTGCAGCAAACTCGCAGTGTGGGAGGTGGGTCATCGGATGGGACGGGTCCTCACATCAGATCAGGACCTGAAGCCAAGTGTTTTTCTGCCAACTATCTTGCCTTTATACAACCCAAACCACACTGCATCAACAAGAACGTGCAGCAGGCCACAGCATTTTGAAAAGTGGCCTTGCAGGACAATAAATACTACAGGCAAAACATAAACCCCAACTACTGGAGGTGAGAAAAAAACATTTCTGCACGCAGAGGGTGATTAGAACGTGAAATTTTTGAAGCAGAGTCCAGTAATACATTTAGAGGAGAATTACCAGCCTGGGAAACAAAGAATGCTGAAGCATATATGGAACAACCAGGAAAATACTAGGAGCCCTGTGGGGAAAAACATAGGCACAGACTCGATGGGACAAGTGGCCTGTGTCTGTGCTGTAACACTGAACGGCTCCATGATTCATGCCTATAATAACCTCTCGTAATAGTTGGCATCAATCTGCCATTAGATCTAGCTAGTAATAAGCGACCTCTTTGCCATTTTGAATTATACCCACTGTAATTGGAGATTTCACCTATGCATGAAGGGCTTGTATTTATAAAGTGCCTTTCATGACCTCAGGACATCCCAAAGTGCTTTACTGCTAATGAAGTGATTTTTGAAGTGTAGTCACTGTTGTAATGTAGGTAACATGGCAGCCAATTCGTGCCCAGCAAGCTCCCACAAACAGCAATGCGATAATGACCCAGATAATCTGTGTTTTTAGTGAAGTTGATTGAGGGCTAAGTATTAGCCAGGACACCGGAGAGAGCAATGCTGCCCTTCTTTGAAATAGTGCCACGGGATCACTTACATCCACCTGAGAGAGCAGAGGGGGCCTTGGTTTGATGTCTCATCCAAAAGACAACACTTCTGACAGGGCGGCACTCCCTCAGTACTGCACTGGAGTGTCAGCCTGAATTATGGGTTTAAGTTTTTGGAATGGGGCTTAAATCCATGACCTTCTGACCCAGAGGCGAGAGTGTTACCCACTGAGCCACGTCTGACACCAGAAGCACATAGATAGATATATATATGTATGTAAGTATATATATGTATAAACACACACACATTAAGGGTGAAAATCCCTCGGTTTGCTATGTGTAGTGACCTTCTAAATGCATTTGGAAAGATTCCTTCCAGTCTGTATGACCAGCAAAATGGTGAACAAGTTCAATACAAATGGGCTTATGATCTCACTCAAAACCCTGGCGAAAGGCGCAATTCCTGAAGGGCCCAAAGGAAATCGGAGCTAATTAGTTGCGCCAATACTGAATGCAAATGTAACTTGAGCCACAAGTGCTGAAAAGTCACCATTCACCCGATTGAATGGATGTCGTGGGTGTTTAAAGATAATTAAAATGAAACAGGCCCTTTACAATTGGCATATATCAGGATTCCACCATAAATTCTGTGATAGCAACATTTTACTTCTCAATGCAGTTAACAATTAGCGTCAAAGACCCCTCTTTTAAATGGCGTGTGTTGTGGAGAGGTGAATCACGATGGGTAAAGTGCAGAATCCAGAAGGGAACCCGATCCCCTTACTGTAAGATGTTAGTCATGATATGATGACTCAAATCTTTCAATCTCTAATATATTGGCAATACACAAGGGCAATGTGTTTTCACACAGAATCACAGAATCCCCACAGTGCAGATAGAGGCCATTTCGGCCCATCGAGCCTGCACCGACACATATCCCACCCTATCCCCGTAACCCTACGTATTTAATCCCCTAACACTAAGGGTCAATTTATCATAGCCAAATCAACCTAACCCGCACATCTTTGGACTGTGGGAGGAAACCGGAGCACCCGGAGGAAACCCACGCAGACACAGGGAGAATGTGCAAACTCCACACAGACAGTCGCCCGAGGCCGGATTTGAACCCGGGTCCCTGGCGCTGTGAGGCAACAGTGCTAACCACTATGCCACCGTGCCTGTTCTAAAATAGCTTGTTATTGGCGTTTTTAATTAATTAATGCTTGTTCTAAAATAGCAGAAATAAAAGCAGAAGGGGGAGAACGTTAAGCAGCTCTTGCCTCCCTAAAAAAGAACTCGGAGACTGAGAGAAAGGGTCCTTTGTTTGACTGAAACAGGGTTTGGGGAAACCTTCGGGCTGAAATCGCACGACACTCTGCAATCTCAAACTTGACGCAGGACAGACTGGTGGAGAAGGTGTTGTGTCTCACAACTTCAGCGCGCACGGTGATAGCACTGCCCATTCTTTTTGCCCCCAAAAGCGTGTAAAAGTGTCAGTATAAATACAACCTTGTCTTGCCACTTGCAAGTTGGATTTGTCCAACTAACCGACCGCATCGGTGCAGAACTCACCTCGCCCAAGCCATTAGCAGTTGTGTTTGATAAAGATTGACAGCACGGAATTGGGATTGGTGCAATGGTCCCTTTAAGCTGCGTGGCCGCGCAGGGCTCCAGAGGTCCCGCGCAACCGGTGAGCCGGCTTTTACACAGGAAAACCGCGCCTGCGTGGAATTTTGCACGGCCCGCGTAGCCCGTTAAAGGGGCTGCTTGAGCCAAGAAAAATAGAGGGAATATTGGATTCCTGTAGAGCTTAATTCAAGGCATGGTCTCATCCTCTCCCCCCCCCCCCCCCTCCCTAAACTTGCTGTATTCTACCTTCCTCCCCCTGCCCACAAACATTAAGCAGGGGCGCGCCAATAACCTGCCAGACACAACAACCTGTCAATAGGTCGGGACCCGAGCAGCCAGGTGTCAAGTCTGCCACTGACGATTTCTCAATCGTCAAGGTGGGGAAGATTTATTTTCACTCCTGCACATGACGGCGGGCAAATGTAGCGATTTCGTGCAACCGGACTGCAGCCCAGATTTTACAAATCCGGTGCTCTCTTGGAGCGCAGCTCTCCGGAACGGGGGAAGCACTGAATTTACCCCGTGTCGCCAGGACATTTCCAAAAACCCATTCAACAACGCCGGTAACTTTCGCTCCGCACAGCGCACAGGTTTTCCAAGTCTATCCGTCATTGCCAACGGTGACATATAATTTCCTCTCCCACTTTCAGTTTATGAACAATGATGATTCCCCTCCATTTGAAGCATCGATTTCTTACCTGCTCTATATTAGTATCTCCAGGCTGGGCAGCATTCTACAAGGAAAGTTTCACCCTGTCAACAAGTGGAGACTTCTGTACATGGACAGAGAGAGAGAGTCAGTGAGTGGCTTTGATAGAACAATTTTAGACAACGTAAACTGAAATGTGACACTGTAATTGGCAATTCAAAAAGGGAAGAGGGAGATTTCCCCAAATCTGAAACACTCACACTGCTGTCCTCTCCTGTTTGTCTCTCCCGATGTGATAAACGCGGGGTTCCACCTCAAGCTGGCCACGCAGACGGGAGAAAGCGAGAGAGACTATTGCGGACTGCTACTCCGTTCAGCGAGTCCCCCCGCGGGGGAAGCACTCACTCACTCACTGACTGACTGACTGAGATCCTCTGAGGGCTTTTCTTTCTCTCCCCGTGCTCAAAATTCAGCTTCGTTCCATGATTGTTCAACCGCCCCCCAGGTGGAGTCCTTCAGCAGATCCCCCCCTCCCCCCCCGCCCCCAGGAACCTTCTCCCTCTCTCGTTAGGTGCTGTTAGAGTGAGAGGTCCAAGAGTCTTTCCAGCCCTTACCCTGCCCCTCCCAATGACACCATCGGCACGTCTTGTTCGCCGGGCAGGGCTTGACTGAGCAGCTCCGAGGGAAGCAGTGCTCCAACACATCTGCCTTTCTGTCTGTGTGTTTCTGTTTTTAGAGGATGTTTTTTGCAGGGCGGTGGTGGTGGTGAGGGGGAGGTGGTTGTAGATGTGGGGAAGCTGGGTGGGGGGTGGGTGGTGGGTGAGAACTGAGAAGTCCATTATTTTATCATTTTTCTCCCTGCCCTACTTGGCGTAATTCATATTAACTCTAAACTGGCAGTTCAGACATCTCCAATATTGGTCCCAATTATGGCCCAGAAATTCGGGTCCCCACGGGTGAGTACGCACGGGGTACTCACGCGTAGGCCCAACGAAAGTGCCGGTTTTGTGCATGCACTGCGCATGCGTGGGAAACCAGAACTTCCGTTCCCCTGAAAGAAGGGGTTCAGAGGTCGAACGCGTGCGCCGGAGAGGCAGCGCGTGCGCATCGAACTTACGTTTTTTTTGCAGGTTTCTCCGGGAGGGTAAGTCTCCAGCAGTTACACTTTTAAAAAGCAGTCGCAACGCCTGCTTTTAACAAGGTAAGAGGTTAATTAAGTAAAATTAAAACATTTTTTCCATAGGTTTATCATTTTAAAATTCTTTAAAGGAACATAAGTTTATTTTATAGTTATTTTAAAAATGTGATTTAAAAAACAAAATGTATTTGAAGTTTTACTTATGTTTTCGGGCCGATCTATTCATAGATTTGACAGGTCTTCCTGTCAAATCTATGAATGGAGATTCCCTGCTCCGATTGGCTCCCCATGGCCCACGTGATCCCAGGGGATGCTGCGAACTAACTGCGCCTCTGGGATACGCAAGCACTGCGCGCCGGCAGCTGGAGGAGGCCCAGGATCGGAATCCCACGCGGGCCCACAGCACAACGGCCGGCATGCAAGGTAAGTGCAGGTCGGGGGCTTGCACCCGCGGGAAACCTCCGACCCAAATTTCTGGCCCATGATAAAGGAATGGATTTTTTAAAGTTTAAAACAACTTCACATCAGGCAGTTCGCAGGAGCTTAAAACTTACAAACCTTATCTTCCGGGCTAACTCACTCCTCCATTTCGGATCTGAACAGTTGCTTAAGCGCAACATTTACTGGTATTAGGGAAAATCTCCCACACTGACACACCGTTACACTTAGCAGAGTGCCATGAACCATGTCTAGGGGCCGACCGTGCTCCCTCTACTACAGGGAACTGTAGACCCAGGTCCAAGTGAAGGATTTCCCGCTCCATTCCTACCGAGATCTTGGAGCAGGCTGGCAAACAGGCATCAAGGGCTCCTGTCCAAAACAGGCGGCAGCCTCATTAATGCAGAGAAAGAAAGACTTGCATTTCTATAACGCCTTTCACGACAACCAGACTAAACAAAGTGCTTTACAGCCAATGAAGTGTTTTTTGGAGTGTAGTCACTGTTGTATTGTGGGAAATACAGCAGCCAATTTGCGCACAGCAAGCTCCCGCAAACAGCAATGTGATAACGACCAGATAATCTGTTTTTAGTGATGTTGATTAAGGGATAAATATTGGCCAGGACCCCGGGATAACTCCCCTGCTCTTCTTCAAAATGGGATCTTTTACGTCCACCTGAGAGAGTAGACGGGGTCTCGGTTTAACATCTCATCTGATAGATGGCACCTTCGACAGTGCAGCACTCCCTCAGCACTGCATAGTCATAGAGTTATACAGCACAGAAAGAGGCCCTTCAGCCCATCGTGTCCACGCCGGCCATCAAGCCCTGTCTATTCTAATCCCATTTTCCAGCACTTGGTCCGTAGCCTTGTATGCTATGGCATTTCAAGTGCTCATCTAAATGCTTCTTGAATGTTGTGAGGGTTCCTGCCTCTACCACCCTTTCAGGCAGTGAGTTCCAGATTCCAACCACCCTCTGGGTGAAAAAGTTTTTCCTCAAATCCCCTCTAAACCTCCTGTCCCTTGAAACTATGCCCCCTGGTTATTGACCCCTCTAGTAAGGGGGAAAGTTCCTTTCTATCTACCCTATCTATGCCCCTCATAATTTTGTACACCTCAATCAGGTCCCCCCTCAGCCTTCTCTGCTCTAAGGAAAACAACCCCAGCCTGTCCAGTCTCTCTTCATAGCTGAAGCGCTCCAGCCCAGGTAACATCCTGGTGAATCTCCTCTGCACCCTCTCCAATGCAATCACATCCTCCCTATAGTGTGGCGACGAGAACTGCACACAGTATTCCAGCTGTGGTCTAACTAGCGTTTTGTACAGCTCCATCATAACCTCCCTGCTCTTATATTCTATGCCTCGGCTAATGAAGGCAAGTATCTCATATGCCTTTTTAACCACTTTATCTACCTGTCCTGCTGCCTTCAGGGATCTATGTAGATGCACACCAAGGTTCCTCTGTCCTTCCTAGGGTCCTACCATTCATTGTGTATTTCCTTGCCTTGTTTAGTGCTCCCAAAATGCATCACCTCACACTTTTCAGGGTTAAATTCCATTTGCCACTGTTCTGCCCAACCCGTCTATATCAGCCTGTAGCCTGAGGCTTCCCTCCTCACTATTTACCACTCCACCAATTTTCGTGTCATCTGCAAACTTACTGATCGTACCTCCTACATTCATATCTAAATCATTAATGTAGACCACAAGCAGCAAACAGCACTGGGTGTGTCAGCCTAGATTTTTGTGCTCCAGTCCCTGCAGTGGGACTTGAACCCACAACCTTCTGACTCAGAGGCGAGTGTGCTGCCCACTGAGCCACAGCTGTTCTAGTGATGGTGGTTGAGGGATAAATATTGGCCCCAGGACATTGGGGAGAACTCCCTTGCTCTTATTCGAAATAGTGCCGCGGGATCTTTTACGTTCACCTGAGAGGCCGCCTCCTGTTCCTATTTCCCACCCACTACTGATCCCGCCACGCCCCCTATTGCTACCTCCTTTTTTTTTGAGGAAAAACAGCGTCTCAGTTTTGTCAGGTCAATATCACATGACAGAGCCGAGGACATGGTTTTGTGTTGCAATGTTGCTTTCATTGCCGATATCATTGCATCACAAACTCTAAACAGCCGAGCCAAAGTTGCCTAGCAACATTAAAGGGGCGAAGGCGCTCCTTTAAAGAGACATGGCAGCTTGAGGGCATTAGAATGTGCTCACATAACTCAGGTGATTCATTGTCGGCGGGCTCGGCGGATCATTCCATGACACATTCTCTACCTGCTGAAACAGGAAAAACTCTGACAGTGACTTAAAGCTAAGATTAAAAATATCACCGGTGTGATCAGCTAGAGAACATAAGAACATAAGCGCATAAGAAATAGGAGCAGGAATAGACCACTTAGCCCCTCGAGCCTGCTCCACCATTCAATGAGATCATGGCTGATCTTGGGCTCAAAGCCACTTCCCCGCCCGCTCCCCATAACCCTTCACTCCCTTATCTTGCAAAAATCTGTCTATCTCCACCTTAAATGTATTTAATGACCCAGCCTCCACGGCTCTCTGGGGCAGAGAATTCCACAGATTTATGACCCTCTGAGAGAAGAAATTCCTCCTCATCTCAGTTCTAAAAGGGCGACCCTTTATTCTGAAACTGTGCCCCCGAGTTCTAGATTTCTAGAAACATCCTCTCTGCATCTACCCTGTCGAGCCCCCTCAGTATCTTATATGTCATCTCAGAGAGGAGAGGGCACAGGATAAGGCAAGACGGCTAAAGGGGATAGGCTACATTACAACAGTGACTACACTTCCAAAGTACTTCATTGGCTGGAAAGCGCTTTGGGACGTCCTGAGGTCGTGAAAGATGCTATATAAATGCAAGTTCTCTCTTTCTTTTAGGAGTGGAGACTAGAGAAGTTTAAGCAGTTTGGATAAAAGGACTTAAGGGGTTTATTACATATCAAATAGTACCGAGAGGGTCAACCCAGAATATTACTGCAGAGACAGTAATAGCGGGAGCAGATTAGCAAGAAATGGTTTTAAAAGAGATATTAAGAGGAACCTTTTACTCAAAGAGTGATACTGCACAGGGTAGCAAAGGCAAGAACACAGGAGATGTTCCAAATGTAGTTGGATGCTGTAAGGGAAGAGCTAGGGTACAAGAACCACAAGCTCCAACCGGCTAAATAGGCTTTTCTTCTGTTTCTATGTCACACAATCACTCATCCCTCTGCTTAGAACCAAGCAAGACACAGAACCGCACCACAACAACTCTTTCGGAGAGAATTATTTGCTCCCGGATTTGCGCATATAACCCAGGTTGACTAATTGTGGGGTCCCTCCATCCTATCACAGACCTTCCCTTTTGTTCTTTCCTCCCCTCCCCCCTTTCCCTGCCTCAACAATTGCTTAAAATCTGTTACATCTCCAGCTTTTTCCAGTTCTGACAAAGGGTCATCGACCTGAAACGTTAACTCTGTTTCTCTCTCCACAGGGGCTGCCTGACCTGCTGAGTAGTTCCAGCATTTTCTGTTTTTATTTCAGATTTCCAGCATCCGCAGTATTTTGCTCTTGTAATTGTGAGGTCGCTTGGTGGGGGAGGGTACCAAAACTGGGGGCCATCAATATAAGATAGTCACCAATAAATTCAATAGGGAATTCAGGAGAAACTTCTTTACTCAGAGTTCCCCTCCACACCATCCTAACTTGGAAGTATATCGCCGATCCTTCATCGTCGCTGGGTCAAAATCCTGGAACTCCCTCCCTAACAGCACTGTGGGAGTACCTTCACCACACGGACTGCAGCGGTTCAAGAAGGCGGCTCACCACCACCTTCTCAAGGGAACTAGGGATGGGCAATAAATGCCGGCCTTGCCAGTGACGCCCACATCCCATAAAAACGAATTAAAAAAAAACTCAGAGTGGTGAGAATGTGGAACTCGCTACCACAGGGAGTGCTTGAGGCGAATAGTATAGATGCATTTAAGAGGAAGCCAGATAAGTACGTGAGGGAGAAAGGAACAGAAGGATATGTTGATAGAGTCAGATGAAGAAGGGTGGGAGGAGGCTCGTGTGGTGCATAAAGTCCGGCACAGACCACTTGGGCCAAATGGCCTGTTTCTGTGCTGTAAATACGATGTAATGGTGCAGAACTGAGGTATCGTCCTTCAGATGAGACGTTAGACCGAGACCCCCTCTTCCTGCTTCTACGCTTCAAGTGAATGATAACGAATTAATGACTGAATGGAAAAGCAGGGCGTTGTCCCGGTGTCGTGGCCAACATCCTCCCTCGTTCATCTCGTTGCTGGTTCTGGAATTTTCCTGTGTGCGAATCGACTGCCGCATTCACCTACACAAGAGCAGTGACTGCCCTTCAGAATAACTCGTTCCATGTGGCTCGTTTCTCAGAGATGGAATGAGCGCTAAGCTTTTTTGTATTCATTCATGGGATGTGAGCGTCGCTGGCGAGGCCAGCATTTATTGCCCATACTTGGTTGACCTTGAGAAGGCGGTGGTGATCTGCCTTCTTGAACCACTGCAGTCCGTGTGGTGAAGGTACTCCCACAGTGCTGTTAGGGAGGGAGTTCCAGGATTTTGACCCAGCGACGATGAAGGATCGGCGATATAGTTCCAAGTCAGGATGGTGTGTGACTTGGAGGGGAACTTGGAGGTGGTGGTGTTCCCATGCGCCTGCTGCCCTTATCCTTTTAGGTGGTAGAGGTCGCAGCTTTGGCTGTCAAGGCAGGTTGTTTCTTTGGTGCAGACTGGAGCAAAAGACAATGTAGAAACACAAGAGAATCAGGTGAAGGGCTGAAGGCCAAAATGCATGTCACCACCAAGTTTGAAAGGATTAGGAGGGAAGGTGAGGGAGACCGAGAAACAGTTCTTAGGTGGCACCAAGGTTAGGGATTTAAAGCCTTCAGAGTGTTTGAGGAAAGGAGGACTGAAGCACGTAAGGTATTCTACAATTCTGGGAAAGACTAAGTCAGAGTATGAGTCTCGATTCCAACACAGTGAGGATACAGAGAGGAGGAGTGTCTGCAAACCAGTCCAATCTCAGAGGAACATAAGAGAAAAGTTCAGAGGAACATTGGCCATAGTCTCATCGACAAAATAGAGAGTAAAAAAAAAGGTCGTGACAGAAAGAGGTTGAAGGTTACAAGGAGACCATTGGGCATGTGACGCCCTCCACGGTCAAAGAGTCTGACAAGACTCATTGTTTGAGCTAACATACGTGGAGAATGAGAGATCTGGGTGAGATGCGATGGTGAGGCTGTGCCCCAGCAAACGCTCAGCATCTTCAGAAGAGGTGTGAAAAAAATACAAAAATTTTATCAAACATTGGTTGGAAAGTTTTGATGAGAATATCGATGTTCTACAATAAAAGTTATAAACACACTTGGGAGTAATTTTAACCTTTAGGCATATTGGAGGAAATTGGGCGATGGTGTGAAATGGGTCTGTGGGTAGCACGCTTGCCTCTGAGTCAGAAGGTTGTGGACTCATAGTCCTATTCCAGAGGCTTGAGCACAAAAACTCTAGGCTGACACTCCCAGTGCAGTGCTGAGGGAGCGCTGCACTGTCGGAGGTGCCGTCTTTCAGCTGAGATGTCAAACCACGGCCCCGTCTGCCCGCTCAATAAAAGATCCCGTGGCACTATTTCAAAGAAGAGCTGGGGAGTTCTCCCCGGTGTCCCGACCAATATTTTATCTCTCAACCAACATCACTAGAACAGATTATCTGGTCAGTATCACATTGCTGTTTGTGGGAGCTTGCTGTGCGCAAATTAGCTGCCGTGTTTCCCACATTACAACAGTGACTACACTTCAAAAAGTACTTTATTTGGCTGTGAAACGCTTTGGGACATCCTGAGGTCGTGAAAGGCGCTATAGAAATGCAAGCCTTTCTTAATATCGAATGATCCGCCCATTAAACCCCTGAGTTTCCTTTCCACTGAAGTTGATGAACGTGAAAACTGGATGGGGCGTATAACGGGCGGACAATTCGATATCAACCAATGCTCCCAAAGTTAAAATTACCCCCACTTTATCACAACTGCTTCTAACTCACTGAGAGCAGCATGCGTGTCTCGTTAAAACACAGCTCTGGCTGACTTCTGTATCTTTGCCCGAGCAAACATAAGGAACGCCTCCCGCCAACAGCGCCCATCGGAAATTCGGTCGAGTGGGGCACGCCACCCTCCGGCCGCTTAACGCCTGTAGCAACGCCAGGTCAGGAAATGATCCCGATATTTTATCGCACGAACAGCACGGGCGGGCCATCGCCGGGACTTTCCGCATTTCTCTGTGGCTTCCACTGATCCGCCAAAGTTACAGTGGTCAACCGGGAGTCAGTGAGCCAGTAAAATCCTGCTTGTAGGTGCAATGTATGCATTGGATTGTACGGTGTACGTCTGCTCAATAAATGTGGGCAGGCTCCGATCGTCAGAACTAACTGCAAGTCAAGACATGTCTTTTTTTTCTCCAAAGGCTGTGACTAAACCATTTTGTTTAAACAGGGTTTGCAGGTTTTAACTATTTTCAACCAATAACCTGCCAATTTATCCCCACCCTCCCCAGCAACTTTTTACAATCAGTCTTTTTAAACTGAAGACACACCAGTCAAGTGCGTTATTTTAAATACTACGAAAGGGACGGGACCTTAGAGCAATGGTTCTCAAACGTTTCAAGTTGAAGGACCCCTTTTCAAATTGATTAGTAATCACAGACCCCCATCTAAATTATAATACTAAATTATAATCGTGTCAGTTGTGGCTCAGTGGGTAGCACACTCGACCGAGTCATGAAGGTTGTGGGTTCAAGTCCCACTCCAGGGATTTGTGCACATAAATCTAGGTGACACTCCAGTGCAGTGCTGAGGGAGTGCTGCACTGTCGGAGGTGCCATCTTTCGGATGAGACGTTAAACCGAGGCCCCGTCTGCTCTCTCAAGTGGGTGTAAAAGATCCCATGGCACTATTTTGAAGAAGAGCAGGGGAGTTATTCCTGGCCAATATTTATCCCAACATAATAAAAACAGATTATCTGGTCATTGTCACATTGCTGTTTGTGGGAGCTTGCTGTGCGCAAATTGGCTGCCGTGTTTCCCACATTACAACAGTGACTACACTTCAAAAGTACTTCTTTTTACTCTATAATACTCATAATATGAAAGTGCTGCATGTAAAGAGTGTTTTAATAATGTTTTTTAAGAAAGCAGGTAGAAGGGTCCCAGACCTGAAACGTTGGGCTGGATTTTCATTCAGAAGTCGGGAAGGAGGTGGGACCACAACTTTCGGGTTGTAGTCCCGCCTCCATCGAGATGCGGCCAATCCACGCGATTTTCCCTTGATTGACCTTGTTGACCCCGCCCAGCGGGCTCAGCAGGCCAATTAAGGGCCACCCAGCAACAGGTGACGTCACAGACTGAAATTTCATCTGTCAAGACATGTTGACGGATGAAATATCAGTGTTTCACAGCTGTTCCACTTCTAACCTGAGTCCTTCTACGCAGACTCAGTTAGAAATCTCGCCGGCGCTGAAAGCTGCAGGCTGTCACTTTTGACAGCTCGCAGCCATTCGGCTTTCTGTGCCGGCTGAATGATGGACTCCCGAAGCCTAGAGGAAGGAAGGCTGTTAAGGTAAGTACAGGTAATTTAAACTTCTTTACACACTTTAGACACACCAAACACTCTTACCTTTGCACGCATGCACCCATCACTCACCTGAACACCGACATCTCGACCCCTCCAAGTCCTTCAACCCGACAGCCCGCCTGCTCTAACCTGGCGTGGTTTGGAGCCGTCGGGAATCCCACACGACAACCTTTAAAATAGGGATTAGGCTAAAAACTGCCTGTTAACTACCTGTTAACAGGCAGTTAATTGGCACTAATCCCTTCCCGCCTCGGGTCGGCGGGTCCCAGTGCGGTGTGGGTACCTGCCTCCTCTGAAACTTACATGGAGGCGGGTTTTGGGCGAATTCGGGATTTTAGCCCCCCGCATGCCTAAAAGCCCGCCTCACTGCACACTGAAAATCGACCCCGTTATCTCTGTTTCTCTCTCCACGGATGCTGCCTGGCCTGCTGAGTGTTTCCAGCATTTTCTGTTGTTACTTACTTACTGGTATCAGTGAGATGGGTGTGCCTGCTTCTCTCACCGATTCTGGAGACTCCACAGCAACAGACGGCCACTATTGGCCATTTAGTGCTGGACAAATTTTAAAGCGGTCAGCAGGCTGGCCAAGGTGAGTGAGGGCACGAGCACCCGTGCACGCGCTGGGATGCTGCTGGAAGCGGGAGTCACCGCCATACGGGCTCCCCTGGCATGTTCTGTAACAGCTGCACTGTGTGAGATTGTACGCCTTTGCGCGAACACGTTCAGGCACGTGTTTGTAAGGCCCCGCAGACGCTCTGATCATGTGTCGGGAGGGTGGCACAGGGTGGCGCCGCCAGGGAGAGGAATCGGCTGGACCGGCAGGGAGCGCTCGTTGCAAAGTGAGTGAGAGTTGTGGGCCTCTGTGAGGAGGCGGACCCAGCCGTTGAGAACAAGTCGCAAGAACTGAATCAGTGTCGGTTTTATAAAGAGGAGCGGGCTTGAAATTAACTCTGGCTGCCTGAGGTCGTGGAGCCCCCGGAAAGCCTCTACGGACCTCAATGGGTCTGCGGACTCCAGTTTGAGAAACACTGCCTTAGTGAATAAGGCACAGTCAGACTGCATCTATTTCAAGTATAGCACACGTGTAAGGGGTTTTTGCTAGGTCTCTCTGGTGAGACCTCTCTCTCTTTTGCACAGTAATTTACCGAGTGGTTCGACCCACTCACCCCTTAGGTTCTGTACACTGGACTTTGAGGCAGGAACTACAATGCAGAGAATACTCTGTAGACCAAGTTTAATGAAACAAAGTGAAATTTTATTGCATAAAGGAAAAATTGAATGTAAGCCAATAAGGTACATGGGAGGGAAAAACAAATCATAATACAGTACTAACCAATATGTCTACAGGCATATTATACTTTACACGGTTCACCATGAAATAGGGAAACACACGGAACATCGAGGGACAACAACTCATTGTTAATTATCCCCTAAAATGCCCACCCCTTAAACCTAGCTAAATTAGATTATGAGGGGCCAGAAACATGCTCACCAGTCCCAGTTAGAAAATAGAGGTTTTGAAGTCTGCGTTTTGGTCCTCTCGGGCGTCCTGTCTCCACGTGGTCAGCGGAACGCAGCGGGCTGCGACACACTCTTTTCTCCCTCGAGGTAATGGACACGGACAGGCTGGATGTTAGCAGGCCTGGACGTCGGCGTGGAGAGAGCCCATCTGTTTGACCATGTTCATAAGGTTTCCTCTTGGAGGGTCGCCGTCTTCTCGTCTCGTCAATGGCCCGGGGTTTGTCGATGATCTCCCGATAGCTACCCCGGGTCTGGACGCTGACTCAACCTGAACCACCAATGGCTACTCTGAGTCTTCAAAACGTCTCCGATCCCAATCGTCTACCGAATCGTCGTCTTCTTCTGAGTCTGAACAGCCTCTCTACCGAACCCAAACTCCTAACCGAACTGCACCTTCTTCGGACCCCCGAACGATTTCTCGAAAATGATCTCTACAATGCTCTTCTTGCTCTTCCGCACTGCTCTCTCTCCGAACTCTCCTAATGGCTACCCCAGGTCTCCAGTTATACTTCTCATGGAGGCCCTTATCTCCCGCCATATCAAGGTTAATCTTTGTTTAAATTTTGGCAGGCTTGTAGCACAGAGGGGTAGTCATTGTGTTTAAAGTACTTTCGGGATGGCCGGTAACTGCCATCTCTGGTCTGGAATGACCTTGTATTGTCTTTAATGGGTCTTGATGTCCCCCTTTGAACTTGAAGCTGTTTCCCTTTGTCTGGGTAAACATTTTGATGGCCTTTATCTACAGGCCAATCTGATTGGATCTGCATCCAATCCATATGTATGGGGTTCTGTCTGGTTTCGCATTCTCCGAAATTGCATTCCAGAACTTACTGTGGGCTGAATCCACAAAAGCTGTCTGTGGACTGCAGGAACCATTTTAAAATGTCCCAAAAAGCTGGTCACGGGGTCTGGTGGCCATTTTGTGTGCCCCTTTTTCTGGGCTTCTTTTAAAACAGTCTTTAAAATTAAGGCCTTTTCTGCCAATAGACCCTTATAGGACAGTGTTCAATTTTGCGAATCCTACAGTCCCCCCTGATGATACTATAACTTGCTTGAAGTATCATAATTCTGGGTGCGCAAAATTTTCTGACTCTCCATAATCAAACCATCCCCTGTATTTACCTATCTATGACCCCACAACACATGCATTTCCCATTTCAGAAAACCCACAGTGTACATTAAGCATCTATAGATGGCAATACATTGGAGTTAAAATCTGACACACATATTTCCAGGCGTGGAGGGGGGCCTAATACCCCTACACCACCTGGTTCATACATATTATCTTTTATTAATAACAACACACATAATAAACTTCAATAAAAATAATAAAGAAAGAAAATACACACAAAATCACACATGAATACTATCAAAAATAGAGGAGGGAGGGAAACTCTAACTCTATGCATAGCAGCAAAATTTAAACGGGTGTCTCCTCGTCTACCCACACATAATGCTCCCTCCATTCTCCTCTGTTCTCATACTTCTGGAAACATTTGTCCCTCTTACAATGTACAAAGAGTAAATAAATCACAACAAAAATCTGACATACTATGAGGATGTGGGAGGCTATCCTAATCCATGAAGGGACTTCTATATTAGTGAACAGGTCCCACCACTGTGGGGTCACTATATCTAATATGTCTGCCCCTATTTCTAATGTCTTCTGCTCCAGCGTGTAAAAATGTTTCTGTGAAACGGCAACGGCTTTTAGTATCTTGGTGAGGTGTTCAGGGAGAGGGGGAATGACGTAGCCAAAATGTGCAACGAATCGTTGCAGATCGGTGAAATTTTCTTTGACAGTGAGGTGAACAGTAGAAGGTTCAGGAATAGGAACAATTCGCTTTTGGGCCACTTGAACTTCTGCCTTGGGTTTGAAGCAGAAACTGCTGTCACTGACCGGACACCAGCCGTGCTGTCCATGTTGGTAGTGGGGCACTGCAGTGGTGACACAGTATGTCCCACCTCTATATATGCCACCTGCGGGGGCACATGGCTTTGTGCCATTGCCTCCATGGTGCAATTTATAGGCTTCGTGCCAGCAGTTCTGAACCCGCACTGTGGTTTTGAATAGGCATTCAAGTGCTGGGGACACAGGATGATGTGTGCTCCCCAGCTCTGGCACCCCGAGAGGTCGGTACCCGTCATTGCATGCTCCCATCGAATGACGTAAGGTGGGACCGCTGTGTAGCGAATGTGTGCACCCCCTTGAATGACTCCACTGTTCTCCACCCTGTATACCGGGGTGGGTTTAGCTGTCTTTCCCATAACCGGCATTCTTATCACTATACCCATAATGGTGTGATTAGACCGCTCACAATCCACTGGGACTGGGTAGGCCTCTGAAGCTAGTCTGAGCTGGCACGGACTTAATGCGTTCTCAAAAGGGTGGAGGGCTGCGAGGTGCTTATTGCTGATCCAGGAGGGGACCAAACCTTGTTTTAAATCCTCTAGATTACTGTGGCCCTCGCCCAGTAACCACGCCCCGTACACCACGCATGCCTCGTTCTGCGCAGCCTGATCTGACGCATTCCGATCCTCTCTGATGAGAGCATTTACCGATTTAGCGTGTTTCTCCAGCTCAGCTATGATTTCTTTTAAGTGTAGTGTCATGGCCTGGTCCTCATGTAACTCAGAACCCACTACCTTATTCTCGTCCGTCAGTATCTTTCTTAACTGCGCTTTTAAACCATTGATCTGGGTCTGCAGCTCCACGTCATCCAGAGTGTTGATGACGGAAGTCCCTGTGTTAAAGGCGGTAAATATATCATTGACTGTACCCCTTCTTTGTCTCCCTACCCTGTTCAAGACCTCATGTGGTGTGGTGTACAATCCGGCTCTTTCGACATCGGCAAAGTCGAACTCATAAAATTGTCTGAACATATTTGTTAACAGGACCTGGTACAATTGCTCCATTTCCTTGGGGCACCACTCTGGCAATCGCACCTCGGTGAGGTTTAAAATCACCAAGGTTACCGCGTAGTGCACCCCTTGGTACAGCACCTGACCTGTGGGTACCAATACCAGTCCGTTCCCGGGTCCCTTGTTAGTGGCAGGGCACCCTTCCTTGCGGGCTTTGGCTACCGGAATCGTGGGCAGGGGCTTGCGGGGGTGGGTGATGAGCTCAGTGGCATTCACCAGGATCGGAGAGTATGGGACTCTGCACGCCCACGTGCTAACGTCCCACCTCATCCCTTTCCCAGCATCCTGCCACTGTCTCTGGAAAAAGATGGAAATGCCTGTGGGGCAGACGCGTTCTGAACCCCACATGCAGATGTAAATCCCCTCATCTGGTTCCCACCATTTGTCCCAACAGACACTCAATCCCCCATGAGTCCCCGTAATAGTCCGATGGGTATTGTTACCCAGTCGCTCCCACTCGACCGTGGAGTTTTTCATGGTCTTACTCAGCTTCCGAAGCCACCACCATCTGTCCAAAGGAACATGTCTGTTGCATACTAAACAAATCTTCCTCCCGACGGTTACGCTGACTCTGGGCGCGATGATCCTCACTCTGGGACACATTAGAGAAGTCTCCCTGTATGCAAACCCGGACTGGCTGGAGTATTCCGTAGAGTTTGACCACAGCCATCCTGGCCACCTCCATTCATGGAAGTAGTTGGCTGTTTCCTCAACGTCCCGTTCACCTGTCCCATCAGTCGCAATGGGGGCTGTGTCCCCGGAGCATCCATACACGATGGAGTCCTTGGTTTAGCCCCGATAGGCCAAGCTACACCCGATCACCGCGAACACGATGAGAATCCTCCCCATGGTACCTTTGGTTCCTGCAACAGATTAAACGATACAGCCAGGCTCCCGAGAGATTCTGGCCTAGGTGAAGGCATGATCGGGTCTTTCAACCTCGATCCAAAACAAACACACATGCTGGGCAGATTCCAAAACTATTTCTTATAACACCCATCACCTTAAAAATTTACACACCTTATACTTAACCAAACTTAAACTTAACTAAACTTATGTACAGCGCCGCCCGTCCCCGGGCGGCCTGCCTAATCCCTGTTCGGACTGCAGCTCACCGCTCCCTGTGGCGGGGCCGCACTGACCTGTAGCTTGAGTCCCCCGCAGCCTTTTGCTGCCAATTGGGGACTGCGTCTCTCTAGGGATTTCCCAAGTCGGTGTTTGCTGAAGTAGGGGGAATCGGGCCAGAGCTTTATTGGCTGAGGCGTCCGAGACGACCTGCGAGGGGGAACTTCGGGCAAGGCTCCCTTTGCGAGTGAACCTTTGGTTGGGACTTTAGCCCTCACAGCCCGTGGCTTCTCCACGACTGTCGGCTTTGGCTCCCTTCCCTCAGACTCCGCCCCTTTGGGATTTGGGTCTGTGGCAGACGACTCCTCCCTACCTGTCCCTACAGGTGGAGAATCTCCACCCCCAAGTTCTACCTCCCCTACGCTTGAGCCGAGGGCGGGACCTCCGTCCTCCGACTCCACCTCCTCCAGAATCGTGTCGGGGCGGGGCCTAGCTGTTCGGGCTCCCCCCTAACTGTGCTCGGGTCAGGGGGAAGGCCTTGGTCTTCGGGCTCCTCCCCGTCCGAGTCCCAGGCCAATGGGGAAACCTCCCAGGTGGGCAGGATAGCTTCTCCACTCAAGCAGGCTGCGGTGCCAGCCTGTGTGGTCTGTGACTTATTGCACGCCTCAGGCTGAGGATCTTTACCCTCAGACCTGGCTTTGGTTGTTGGCTCTTTTGCACCCAGCTTAAATAGTTTGCACTGGTTTACGTGAAACCATTTAGTGCGCCGGGGCAACTTCACTGCGAATACCATGGGGCTGGCTTTAACTACAATACTGTAGGGCCCCATGTACAGTGGTTCTAAACTCCCCACTCAGGCATAGTTTCTCACCATGATCTGATCTCCAATTTCCCACTCCTGTGCCTTACAGGGTTCGAGCAGCAGTCGGTTGCCCTGAAGCTGCTTTCCCATGTTCCCAGCCGCTTGCCCATAAATCTGTTTCAGGCGCTCCAAAAGGGTCCGGGCAAACTTGTCCCGATTTACCTCTCGGAGCTGACCCTCAGTGAGCACCGGGGCTAGTACATGGGTGGGGGTTCGCATGACTCTCCCAGTCATTAATTCGTGCGGGGAGTACCCCGTACTTTTAGACTAGCTAGCCCGGATCCCCGTGAGGACTAAAGGTAGGACCTCCGCCCATTTCTGGGGCGAGCCTGTTGTCTCTTTCCTCAGTTTTTCTTTGAGGGTGCGGTTCATACATTCCACAATCCCGGATGACTGAGGATTGTGGGCCACGTGCCACTTCCCTTCGATGCCTAAGAGCATGAGGGTGTTCTGCATCACTTGGCCGGTGAAATGACTCCCTTGGTCAGACTCCACAAATCGTGGTAGTCCCCACTGCGAGAACACCTCCCGGACCAAGATCTTAGCAGTACTAAGTGCCGTGGCTGTTTTGCATGGGAAGCCTTCTACCCATTTGGTGAACACATCCACCAGGACATAGCCTCCCTGGGCGGTGGGCAGGAGCCCAATGTAGTCGACCTGTATCGACTGCCATGGTCCCTCTACTCTCCTGATGTGTCCCATGGGCACCTTCCTTTTCTGGGGGTCTGGGTTGTTTGCAGCGCACACAAGACAATTAGCACAGAACTCGCGGACATCGTCCCGAAGTCCCGGCCACCATCCCGCCTGTTCTACCTGTTGCCAGGTGACCTCAGGCCCGGGGTGTCCCGCTCCTGGACCCTCATGGGCCAGTTGAAGGAATTCCCTCTGGTGCTGCTGCGGCACAACCCACTGTTCCCCTCGGAACAGCATGCCTGTAATGTATGTACCTTTCAGGGGAGAACTACTTTTTACAGCTCCTGTATACTGTAGTACCGGCAGTGACCACACCTGTATATAAACCCTGAGTAGTGATCTGTACAGTTAGTTCTAGAGTAACCCTCATTCAGTAAACACCTGTTGATCGTTCCCTGCAGTCTTTTGTCTGATTATTGAAGGACACAACATTAAGATACACGGATCTAACATTGGCGACGACGCAGATTCGAACCTACCTGCAACTCTGGTGGTCCAGCGAAATGGGCTGGCAACAGGTACTGCGCAGACTCTTCCCGGACAGCGGCGGCTAGAGCCGACCAAGCGGCACAGAAAAAGGCCGAGCAGCGTCGACGGGGGAGAGAGAGAGGGCAGAGCGCACAGGGCGCAGCCAGTGTTCAGGACCGAGCGGCGTCAACAGGGAGAGAGACGAGAGAGAGCAGAGCGCAGCCGGTGTTCAAGGGCCGAGCAGCGTCAACGGGGGAGAGAGGCGAGAGAGAGCAGAGCGCAGCCGGTGTTCAAGGGCCGAGCAGCGTCAACGGGGGAGAGAGGCGCGCAGGAAAACACGAGGTGCTGCCATTGCCATGAGGACCGCAGAGAGCGGCATTGGCAGCAGCGCAGGAGCAGCGCAAGAAACCCACAGGGCGTCGCCATTTGCCACGAGGACCGCTGAGAGCGGCGTTGGCAGCAGCGCGGGAGACGCCATTTTAAGCCGCAGCGGGGAAGAAAGGAAAGCGTGGGAGACGCCATTTTAAGTCGTAGCGGGGAAGAAAGGAAAGCGCGGGAGACGCCATTTTAAGCCAGTCTAACCACACCCAAAAATGCCGAAGAGTGGCAGTATCACAGCGTTCGAGAATGAAGTTGAAGATTGGATGACATATGTCGAACGCATAGAAGTATACTGCAAGGCGAATTAAGTGCCAGATGACAAGAAAGCGCTGGTATTGTTGAATTCCATGGGTGCAAAAACGTATGGTTTACTACGAAACCTAGTAACCCCAGAGAAGCCAGTAGAAAAGGATTTTGAAAACATAGTGTCAATCCTACAGGACCACTTAAACCCCACACCGCTGCTGATAGCAGAAAGATTTAAGTTTCACAAAAGGAACCAGCATAAAGATGAAATTAATGCTGAGTATTTAACGGAACTGCGCAAGCTATCGAAACACTGCCAGTTTGGAACGGGACTAGCAGATAATTTAAGGGACAAGTTTGTGTGTGGGCTTCAAAGTGAAGGAACCCAGAAACGGCTTCTATCAGAAAAGGATCTTACGCTGGACAAGGCTTTCAGCATTGCAGTATCACACGAAGCAGCCGCACGGGGTGCTGCAGAGATACAACAGAGACCGCAAGAATATGGCACAAATGAAATGTCATACGGAACAGTGAAGTGCTATCGCTGCGGCAGAACAACACACGACCATAATGATTGCTGGTTCAAGGACAAAGTATGCAGACAGTGTGGAAAAGTAGGACACATAGCAAGTGTCTGCAGGTCGGGAAAGAAAACCAGCAGCAAGAAATCTCCACAGGAGAAGTACAAGAAGGTACATAAGGTGATGGAGAGTAGTTCAGACGAACAGAAAAGTGATACAGACTCTGGAAGCAAGGAGCTGGGTTGTCTGAAACTACATAATGTGATCAAAATGGAGGATCACCAAACTGTCTGGGTCACGCTCAAGATAGCAGGAGTCCAAGTGAAAATGGAATTGGACACAGGATCAGCCCTAACAGTCATAAACTGAAGGGACTACAAGCGGCTATTCTCACATATACCCTTGAGAGATACAAAGATTGTCTTGAAGACGTACACGGGGCAAAAAGTCTACCCCAAAGGAAAAATAAGGGTGAACGTTATATATAACGGCAAGGAAACACCAAAAATGGACCTATATGTATTGCCAGATGGAGGACCGCCACTACCGGGACGTGAATGGATCCGGAAGATACAGCTAGATTGGCATTCCATATAAGCACTGACTGTAGATGCCAAAAAGGATGATGACATCACACCTGGGCGACTGTCAAAAATGCTAACTGATGCACAAGAAGTGTTCCAGCAGGGACTCGGAACACTAAAAGGCATAACAGCGACGATCAAAATAGAGGAAAATGCAAGTCCAAAGTTTTTTAAGGCCAGACCGGTACCTTATGTGATCCACCCAGCCGTCGAAGCAGAGCTGCAAGGTTTGGAACGTTCAGGAGCACTGTCCAAAGTGGACTGGAGCGAGTGGGCTACACCCATCGTTCCTGTAATGAAGAGGTCGTTGAGTAATACGCCTGGGGAACCAAAGAAGGTTCGCATCTGTGGGGACTTTAAGGTGGCAGTGAACCCAGTCCTTCACACTGTACAATATCCGCTTCCGCGGATTGAAGATATTTTTGCCTCGCTATCTGGAGGGAAACGCTTCATTAAGATTGATCTGGCCCAGGCGTACCTGCAAATGGAGGTAGAAGAAGCCTCGAAACAGTACCTCACGATCAACACTCATAAAGGTCTCTACCAATACAACCGGCTGGTGTTCGGGGTAGCATCAGCTCCGGCTATTTGGCAAAGGGCAATGGAACAAGTCCTGCAAGGGATTCCAGGAACCCAGTGTTATTTGGACGACATCCTGGTTTACGGGCGAAAATGACAGTGATCACCTCGCCAACCTGGAGCAGGTGCTCACTAGATTGAAGGAATATGGGCTCCGAGCTAATCGCCACAAATGCGAGTTTTTCCAGAAGCAGATCTCGTATTGTGGCCACGTTATTGATAAAGAGGGGTTACATAAGTCCCCTGAAAAGATTGAGGCAGTAGTCAAGGCTCCAGCACCGGAAAATGTGTCACAACTGAGGTCGTTCCTCGGGCTGGTGAACTACTACCATAAGTTCTTGCCGAATTTGTCTACCGTACTACACCCACTGAACACCCTACTGCAAACGGGGGTACCATGGAAGTGGAGTGACGAATGTAAACGAGCTTTCCAGAGGAGCAAAGCATTGATGACATCAAAAGAGGTGTTGGCTCATTTCAACCCAGCACTACCAATTCGGTTGGCGTGTGATGCATCACCCTATGGCATTGGAGCGGTGCTGTCGCACAAATTCCCGGACGGCTCGGAGAGGCCAGTAGCCTTTGCGTCTCGGTCACTAACCTCAGCCGAGCGTAACTACGCCCAGATTGACAGGGAGGCCCTCAGCCTAGTGTGGGGAGTGAAAAAGTTCAATCACTATCTGCACGGGCAGAAGTTCACCTTGCTGACTGACCACCAACCACTTGTCTCCATCTTTAATCCAAAGAAGGGCGTTCCGGTGATGACTGCGCAACGGCTACAAAGATGGTCCCTTTTTCTAGGGGCGCACCAATATGAAATCGAGTATAAGGGCATGAAACAGCATGGAAACGCTGATGGGCTATTACGCCTGCCACTGCCTACTGCGGAGGAAGCACCAGCAGTGGATCCTGTCGAAATATTTCATTCGACTATAATTGAATGCTTGCCAGTAACTAACGCTGGTATAGAGAAGGAGACCCGAAATGACCCGACGCTGTCTCGGGTATATGATTTGACGGTGAAGGGATGGCCAGCACATGGCGACTCACTGTTGCCAGCATTCTCATCCAGAAGAGAACAGCTGTCAGTATGCCAGGGGACCTTGATGTGTGGATCCCGAGTGGTAATTCCACCCAAGTTAAGGGAGAGAGTGCTCAATGAGCTTCACGAAGGTCATCTGGGAGGGGTGAAAATGAAAAGCCTTGCTAGGGCTGATGTGTGGTGGCCGGGGATCGATCAGCAAATCGAGGACCTGACAAAGAGCTGCTCAGGATGCCAGAAGGTCCAAAATGCACCACCACATGCCCCTCTACACCCATGGGAGTGGCCCTCATCTCCATGGCAACGGGTGCATATTGATTTTGCTGGTCCATTCATGGACTCAATGTTTTTAATAGCCGTGGATGTGCACTCGAAATGGCCTGAGGTGATCAAAATGTCCTCCACCACCACGGAGAAAACTATTGCAGTCCTACGGACCATTTTTGCCAGGAACGGCTTGCCAGAGCAGATTTGCTCTGATAACGGACCACAGTTTGTGTCCGAAGAGTTTCGAAGATTTATGAAAAGGAATGGGGTAAGGCATTACACATCCGCCCCGTATCATCCAGTCACAAATGGATTGGCTGAGAGGTTCGTACAAACCTTTAAAAAAGCAGTAAAGGCCATGTGCGATGACGACATTCCACTGCAGCATAAGGTGGACAATTTCCTGTTAGCCTACAGAAATGTGACACATGCAGTCACCAACCAGGCCCCGGCCATGATGTTCTTCAACCAAAGGTTGAGATCTCATCTGGATTTGCTCAGACCAAATGTACGAAGAGATGTTGAGAGTAAGCAATTCCAGCACATCAATGAGAAGCCGACAAGGAGCTTCAATGTAGGGCAACCAGTCTTGGCCCGCGACTACCGAACAGAGAAATGGCAACCAGGAACGATATGCACACGGCAGGGGCCACTAATGTACACAGTGGATGTTGGGGAGAACATTGTGAGACGCCATGCTGACCAGATCCTAGAGTCACAGGAACGAGTCAACCCCATGTCTCGGCCATACGTACCTGGTGAGGAACCCGACGTACAGGTCGCATCTACCTCAGAAACAGTAGCATCGGAAGCTGATGAACCAACCGACGACAGGGGGCCAGAATTGCCTCCGCACCAAGAGCAAGACACTCGGGAAAGGCGCTATCCAGAAAGGATCAGGAAGCCTCCCCAAAGACTGAATTTATAAATAGACTATTTTCAGCTAATGTTGCATGTTAAAAGTGTTAATTGTAATTAGTTTGATATTTAATTGTTAAATGCGTGTTATGGTACTGTTAATCTAAAAGGGGAGGAATTGTAATGTATGTACCTTTAAGGGGAGAACTACTTTTTACAGCTCCTGTATACTGTAGTACCGGCAGTGACCACACCTGTATATAAACCCTGAGTAGTGATCTGTACAGTTAGTTCTAGAGTAACCCTCATTCAGTAAACACCTGTTGATCGTTCCCTGCAGTCCTTTGTCTGATTATTGAAGGACACAACATTAAGATACACAGATCTAACAATGCCTTCCTTGATGGAGAGGGCTGCTGTACTGTACGGACCCTCTACTTCCTTGCCCTCAGTGATGGCATTGAGGACTGTTTTTAGGGCGAGGTCTAGGGTTTGGACGGTCTTGAGGTCTGGGGGCCCAGACATTGAGGTCCCCTGAGTCCCATCCCTGCCTCGGATTACTGCCACGGGTTTGGACCCATAGGGATCCCAGAAAGTGCCGGTGCGGGCGCCCTCCCTGGCTAGCGTATCCGCTCGCTGGTTACCCTGGTTGCGGGGTTCCGTGGAGGAATGGGCCTTCACCTTGTGGATAAAGACTTCCCCTTCCTCCCCCACTGCGGCCAGGATATTTTCTAGTAGGGGCTTTAAGGTCAAGGGTCGCCCGTCCGCAGAGGTATATCCGCGGCGAGACCAGATGGCCAGGTACTCCGTACACGAGTTGCATGTGAACATGCTGTCCTAGCAAATCGTGTATGGGGTGGAGAAGATCTCGGGGTGGGTAACCACGTACGCCACCGTGGACAGTTCAGCCTGCTGGGCGCTCAGAGTGCTGGGGAGCTTAATCGCCAGGGCAATGTTTGCCGCGGGGTCATAAACTCCACACCCTGTGAGTCGTTCGCCAGCGGATACCGTGCTGGAACCGTCTACGTAGATTTCGCGGCCCATGGGATGTATCCCGGCCCGTAAACCTACGTTCACTTCCCATACCCCTTCTACGGAACACCGATGGGCTGTTCCGGGATATACCATGTTGGCCACGAGCTTGGGCTCGCAGAGACCCTTCACCTTCAGATCCATCTGAGAAAGGAGGAGGGTCCAGCGCGCAATGCAGGCACTGCTTACTGTCCCATCCTTAATCCTTCCATCCAGAAGCATCCGAGTGGGTGTGTGATGGGTGAGGAGAGTGATAGGAGAGGTGCCTGTGAAGATCAAAGACCTTTTCACAGCCCAATGCGTGGCCAAAAGATGCCGCTCGCAATTGGAAAAGCTCCTTTCCACATCTGTGAGCACCCTGGAGGAGTGAACCACCGGCCTCAGCCTGCCGTGTCGCTCTTGGAACAGTACAGCGCTCAGGCTATCCCCGCTAGCCGCTACCTCCGGGAAAAACTCTTTTCCCCCATCTATGGCCCCCAGAGCTGGCGCGGTCTACAAGTCCCCCTTGAGTTTTTCAAATGCTGCCTGGCAACCCTCATCCCAGGACCACTCCACTCCTTTGTGTAGGAGTCAGAGCAGCTGGGCTGTTGTGGCTGCATAGTCCTCAATGAAGTCTCTGCAGTACTCGGTCAGTCCCAGAAAGGACCTCACACCCGATACAGTGGTGGGGTTCGGTAGATCTTGCACCGATTCCCGTCTGGCCTTGTCTATGGCTCTCTCTCCAGCGCGGATGGTCAGGCCCAAGAATTTTACTTCCTGCTGGCCAATCCGTGCCTTCTTTGGGTTCACCTTGAAACCATTTCTGCCTAACAGCTCCAATAGCTCGGCCAATAGTGGGCCATGCTCCTCTCTGGAATCTGTGAACAGGAGCAGGTTGTCCACATACTGCACTAACTGATTGGGCTGGCTGAACTCCTTTAAGCTCCCTGCCATGCATTGATGGAAAATGCTGGGGCTGTTATGGAAACCCTGTGACAAGCAGTTCCAGGTGTACTGTTGCCCTTTAAAAGTAAAGGCAAACTTGTACTGATCCTCCCTCCTTAAACGGATGGACCAAAACCCATTGGAAATATCCAGCACCGTGATCGTGGTCGCGGATGCTGGAATACTCCCTATCAGGTCGGCAACTGCTGCTACCGTCGGCGCGCAGGCTGAGATGTTACTATTGAGGACTCTGTAGTCCACCGTGGCTCTCCAGGAATTGTCCGGCTTCTTCACCGGCCACAAAGGAGAGTTTACGTGGGTGGCTATCGGCCTCAACACGCCCTGCTGCACCAGTGAAGACATTGCTGTCTCCATGTCGGGCTCCGCTTCCCTGGGGAAGTTGTACTGTTTTTGGGGTCGGGCCATGGGGTCCCCGTCTACTCTGACCTCAAACCCAGTGACCCTCCCGCAATCGTGTTTGTGAGTGGCAAACGTAGTCAGGTGGTCTGACACGGGCAGCACGGTGGCATAGTGGTTAGCACTGTTGCCTCACAGCGCCAGGGACCCGGGTTCGAATCCGGCCTCGGGTGACTATCTGTGTGGAGTTTGCACATTCTCCCCGTGTTTGCGTGGGTTTCCTCCGGGTGCTCCGGTTTCCTCCCACAGTCCAAAGATGTGCGGGTTAGGTTGATTGGCTATGATAAATTGACCCTTAGTGTTAGGGGGATTAAATACATGGGGTTACGGGGATCGGGTGGGATATGTGTCGGTGCAGGCTCGATGGGCCGAAATGGCCTCTATCTGCATTGTGGGGTTTCTGTGATTCTGTGATTCTGTGAATGCCTGCAGATCTTGTGGGCCACTGGCGACCATGAGCTCGAGGTCGTAGCCCTCTTTTGGCTTTGTGGTAAACCACTGTTTGTATTCCTGTTTGTCCTGTTTGTATTCCACTGTGTACATGCCTGGACATGCCTCGGCTGACTCCTCCCACAGGTCCTAGTATAAAGGTGACTGCTCCCCAGCCCTTAGTATCATGGACCGGTCGACCACGCGAGGCAGACCTCCATTCTGTTGTTAATAAAAGCCTTTGGTTACTCTTCTAACTCTCAGTCTTTTATGAGTAATTGATAGCGCATCAGGCTTCACGGTACATAGGGTCCCTTTCCCTTCCTTCCCTGGGATGATGACTACCTCGCCTTTCTTACCTGTACTCGCTCCCCAGAGACAGTGATTTCTAAGATCCACGAGGATCCCGTGTTCTACTAAGAAATCGGACCCAAGGATCCCTTTTCCACCCTCCACCTCCCACTTCATCAGTATACACTTCCATGTGGTGCGGAGTGGTCCTAAATGAATGGAGAGGGGGATGGAGAATGCGCCAGCCTGTTCTTTGCCCGTGAAGCCCGACAGAATATATGGAACCCCAGTGGACAGAGGTGAGGTGGTAGGGTTAGCTGTGTGGATCACAGTGCACGATGCCCCCGTATCCAACAGATAGGTCCCTTTTACCTTCTCTACCTCCATCACCACGAGGGGTCGCCTCCATAAATCATATCGCAACGAACACAGGTAAACGGGCTGCGCGGGCTCCAGTCATTGGGGTGAAGCGGTCGGGGCCGCGGGAACGACGGGACCGGTGGTGACTGCTATCTTCCCCTGTGAGATCATAAGAGACCGCATTGTCTCTAAAATTGATTCTATCGCAGCAGGATCTATAGCTGCACTGGCTCCTTTTCCTGGGACAGGGGCTGCGGCTTGGACCTGGACTCGTGCTGGGACGGCGGTCTGGGCTTGGGCTTGGGCTGCGGGAGATTTTCCCTTATTATCCTTCCACGGATTTTTACAGTCCCTGTGCCAATGTCCATCCTTCCCACACCCGTAGCAATTGAGCTTGGCCTGGGGAGGGCGATTCCCCTCCTGATGCCACTCCTTTTTACTTGGGGCTGCGGGTTTTGCCTCATGCACTTTTCCCTTAGAGGTGCCTCCTGACCCCTGCAATTCTTATACGCAATGGTGAGCTGTCGCAGCACTGTCTCCTCTGTGGTTCCGGGACCTTGGGGGTCAAACCAAGATTTGGCTTGGGCCTGTATCTGCGGTAAGCTGTTGGCAACCAGGCAGCGGAGCCAATGAACCCGCTGGACATCGTTCATTGCGGCCCGTTCAGGCATGCCCGGACAGCTGCGCCGATACACTGGCCACAGCCTTTCTGCGAAAACCCATGGGGCCTCTCCAGTTAGCTGCACAGTCCCTTCCACACGGAGGAACAGGTTGCCGTCGTCCACTCCCATAACCTCCAGGACCTCGTCCCGGAGTTCCTCATACCCTCTCTGCCCCCTCTTACTCCCGTCTGAGAGGCACTGAAGGATTGTGCTATCCAGGGAGAATAGCAACATCTTAGCCTGTTCTGGACCATCGCAGTCATTGATGGCGGCTGTCTGCTCTATCTCCCTGAAATGGACTGAGGGATCTCCCTTCTTGGAGAGTTTCGGGAGGTGGCTCACCATCGCTCTGATTTGTTGGGCACTGTGGGGCAGCATGATCTGGTTCAGGAGGGGTCCATCCTTGCCATTTGCGGCGGCGGGACCGTACCTCTGGTGCCGAGCAGGACACATTGGTGCCGGCTCCGGCTTCACTACCGGGGATTGTTCTTCCTCCTGTTCTACCTCGGCTTCCTCCTCTTCTACCACCCCCCCTTCGGGCCAAACCTCACTATAGCTCAGCGGTGCTGAGGGTTCAGTGGCTGGTGCCACAACTACTTCACGTGGAATCGGTTTTTTGGATTCCTTCAGGAAGTCTATGTGACTTGCCTTTGGGCTTACGAGGCATACCATGCCTTTTGCCTCAGCCAGGGCCATTCTTAGGTCTTCTATCGCCTTCTGGCAGGGGCCGTGGTCTGCGCTTTCAAACCCCTGCTCGATGGCCAGCCTGCAAGCTGCCTTAACCTCCACTACTTTCTCCTCCTGCGCTCTTAGCTGTTGTGCGAGGCGGGCGCTTTTCTCCCGTACTCTCGCTTCATGAATCTTTGCCTCAGTAACCTGGCATTCCAGGTACTCTACTTTAGTTTGATGTTGGCTGGCTACAGTTTGGCATTCCTGATTCAGCGCGTGAAGCGCTGCGATCAGATTTTTCCCCCCCATGGCCTTTTCCTCTATTTCTGATGCCTGGGTTTTGATCTTGGCTGCCTGCGCTGTAACGGCTCTGTCCAAAATCTGGACTTGTCTTTTGTAGCACATCAGCCACACTGCCTTCTCTACTGACTTTTTATGTTCTTTACTCTCTGTCCACCTGACGGCTGCGTCTACCGGACACCCATCCAGTAAGAGATCGGAAACCCACTGCTTAGTGAGATTTACCTTACCAAAAACATAATCCGCTATCCTCTCATCCATAACATTTCGTCCATTTAAAGCTGGGTCTAATACATTGCAATCCTGCTGCCAATGTCCTGCCGCGGTCGCCATTTTCTGTAAGGGGTTTTTGCTAGGTCTCTCTCTCTGGTGAGACCTCTCTCTCTTTTGCACAGTAATTTACCGAGTGGTTCGACCCACTCACCCCTTAGGTTCTGTACACTGGACTTTGAGGCAGGAACTACAATGCAGAGAATACTCTGTCGACCAAGCTTAATGAAACAAAGTGAAATTTTATTGCATAAAGGAAAAATTGAATGTAAGCCAATAAGGTACATGGGAAGGAAAAACAAATCATAATACAGTACTAACCAATATATCTACAGGCATATTATACTTTACACGGTTCACCATGAAATAGGGAAACACACGGAACATCGAGGGACAACAATTCATTGTTAATTATCCCCTAAAATGCCCACCCCCTAAACCTAGCTAAATTAGATTATGAGGGGCCAGAAACATGCTCACCAGTCCCAGTTAGAAAATAGAGGTTTTGAAGTCTGCGTTTTGGTCCTCTCAGGCATCCTGTCTCCACGTGGTCAGCAGAACGCAGTGGGCTGCGACACACTCTTTTCTCCCTCAAGGTAATGGACATGGACAGGCTGGATGTTAGCAGGCCTGGACATCGGCGTGGAGAGAGCCCATCTGTTTGACCATGTTCATAAGGTTTCCTCTTGGAGGGTCGTCGTCTTCTCGTCTCATCAATGGCCCGGGGTTTGTCGATGATCTCCCGATAGCTACCCCGGGTCTGGACGCTGACTCAACCTGAACCACCAATGGCTACTCTGAGTCTTCAAAATGTCTCCGATCCCAATCGTCTACCGAATCGTCTTCTTCTTCCGAGTCTGAACGGCCTCTCTACCGAACCCAAACTCCTAACCGAACTGCACCTTCTTCGGACCCCCGAAGGATCTCTCGAAAATGATCTCTACAATGCTCTTCTTGCTCTTCCGCACTGCTCTCTCTCTCCGAACTCTCCTAATGGCTACCCCAGGTCTCCAGTTATACTTCTCATGGAGGCCCTTATCTCCCGCCATATCAAGGTTAGTCTTTGTTTAAATTTTGGCAGGCTTGTAGCACAGAGGGGTAGTCATTGTGTTTAAAGTACTTTCGGGATGGCCGGTAACTGCCATCTCTGGTCTGGAATGACCTTGTATTGTCCTTAATGGGTCTTGATGTCCCCCTTTGAACTTGAAGCTGTTTCCCTTTGTCTGGGTAAACATTTTGATGGCCTTTATCTACAGGCCAATCTGATTGGATCTGCATCCAATCCATATGTATGGGGTTCTGTCTGGTTTCGCATTCTCCGAAATTGCATTCCAGAACTTACTGTGGGCTGAATCCACAAAAGCTGTCTGTGGACTGCAGGAACCATTTTAAAATGTCCCAAAAAGCTGGTCACAGGGTCTGGTGGCCATTTTGTGTGCCCCTTTTTCTGGGCTTCTTTTAAAACAGTCTTTAAAATTAAGGCCTTTTCTGCCAATAGACCCTTAAAGGACAATGTTCAATTTTGCGAATCCTACACACGGCAAAGCCAATGCTTATTGCCGATGGATAAGATAAAGAAAGAACAGGAACTTATATTTCAGGAATAGGAACAGGAGTAGGCCATTCAGCCCCTCGAGCCTGCTCCGCCATTCAATGAGATCGTGGCTGATCTTCTACCTCAACTCTACTTTCCCACCTTTACTCCATATCCCTTGAGAACCTTTACCCGATAAAAATGAGACAGGGGTCACAATGCCTTATTGAATCTCCATTAAATTGACCCATAGCCTTATCATGTTTCTATGAAATTATTCCCATAATTTCTCATTGTACCTCTGTGACATTGATCTTATGGTATCTCTCAGGAAAGTCTCAGGAAACAACAGCAGCGTGCATTTGTCCAGCACTTTTGGACGGAGGTGCTTAAGAGAGACGAGAACAGACGCCAACCGGAACTAGAAGATTGAGGTCACGTGAGGAGGGTTTTTGAGGAGGTTTTTGAAGGTGGGAGAGTGGTAGAAATGGCAGAGAGTTCGACATACCTCATCAAATTAAAATCTGAATCCTGCAAGCTCCACTAATACATAGCATGCAACAGAGATTTAATCGATAGCAAAATACTGCAGATGCTGGAAATCCGAAATAACAACAGAAAATGCTGGAAAAACTCAGCAGGCCAGGCAACATCCGTGGAGTGAAATTAGAGTTGACGTTTCGGGTCGAAGCCCTTTTTCAAAACTGGAAAGGAAATAAAATAGATTGAAGGCAAGGCTGCGATAGAACAAAAGAAGTAAAAGAGACATTAAGAGGTATTCAAAACCAGACGAGATGCCAATAGGACAGTGGAGACAAAAGACGGCTGAGATTAGGTGTGAAGTGTACTGGCAGGATAAGAGACAGCTGCCATGTGGGAGAGAGAAGAGAAAATAAAGGAAAAGTGGGGGGGAAGGGAAGACCCAAACAAAGGGGTGGAAAAAAATATAAGTAAAAATGTAATGGGGGCCGAGGTTATTATCTGAAATTGTTGAACTCGATGTTGAGTCCAGAGGGCTGCAAAGTGCCTAATCGGAAGATGAGGTGCTGTTCCTCGAGTTTACGTTGAGCTTCCATGGAACAATGCAAGAGGCCAAGGGCGGTGAGGTCCGAGTGGGAATGGAGCGGTGAATTAAAATGACAGGTGACCGGAAGCTCGGGGTCACCCTTACGGACCGAATGGAGGTGTTCCGCAAAGCGGTCACCCAATCTGCGTTTGGTCTCCTCAATGTAGAGGAGACCACATCGTGAGCAGCGAATACAGTATACTAGATTGCAAGAAGTACAAGTAAATCACTGTTTCACCTGGAAGGGGTGTTTGGTGCCCTGGACAGTGGGAAGGGGGGGGGTATTTAATTGGATCTAATCGGACTGAGCTCTCTGGGCACTGTATAATCCTTTGGTGAGGCTTCAAATGGAGAGTGGGGCATAATTGATGAACCCAAACCAGATTATTCCCATTTACATATGATCAAGCTGGTTGAGTCATTTACCTTACACAACACCCCACCTGCAATGTCCTTACGGCACCATATTATACATGAGTTAACAGACAGTTGACCATATCCTGATCTGAAAGTCAAGGCTGAAGAGGTGGGCCTGCTTTCAACAGGTTGGGCTGACACATCTTATGCAGAAACATGGGACACAGAGTGAGCAAGCTTAAACCAGATCAGAGTGGTGAAACACTCCTGCCCGGGGCAGAGCGGCTATCTGATTTAGCCGGGGCAAGACAGGCGAGAGAGCTGATTGAGATAGCCCAAGACACTAGCCCAATGGAGAACTCATCTAGCCAGATGAATTTGGGTCAAGAGAACAGCAAAACGACGTTATTGGAGTAGGAATTGAACCTTGCACTGCCCGTTTTACGGGACCATAACTATGTCCCCCGCGCCCCAAAAGGCGCCTGAAAAATCTCCGACCCCAGATGGAGTCAGGCTTTTGTTTCAGGCATCCCTGGCAGCCACCCGAAAGCAGCATTAGGCCCCCTTGAGGGTCAATGAGGCGCCCAACACCTGCTTTATGACCCCTGCCTGAAATTGGGCTGCCCTGAGCTGGGCCTGCTCCACTCAGCATTTCCTGCCATGGATGCGGCCTAACAAACCGCCGCCGACAAAAGTTTTGTTTAGAAGAAAATCTTAGGTGGAGCCAGGAGGATCCTAACTGATTCAGTTGCCGTGTCAATGCTGAATACTCTCGAGTGTCTCCATGTACATGTTCTGCTGTCCTGATGTTAGATTCCTGAACCACTGTGACTGGATTTAGAATTTCACCATCGTCTGATGTTAAGAAATCCTTTGAACGCATCAACTACTTCCTGATGGCTAGGGTTATCTTTGATCTCGCTGGCTGCAGGCATGGTGCCCATCTTCTATTCACCTGCCCGGGCATGACTGTGCAATTCTGTGCAGACAGGAGCCCCGGTTAAGATGCATCATCTTAAGAACATAAGAACATAAGAAATAGGAGCAGGAGTAGGCCAATCGGCCCCTCGAGCCTGCTCCACCATTCAATAAGACCATGGCTGATCTGATCCTAACCTCAAATCCACTATCACTCTACATCCCTCCCGAACCCATGTGATCTCCTGGGAGAGGCGAAAAACCAGCTAAAAAACCCAATGGCCAATTTGGGAGAAAAAAATCTGGGAAATTCCTCTCCGACCCATCTAGGCGATCGAAACTCGTCCAGGAGATCACTGTCCCTATATTTTCTACAGTACTTACCTTCTGTAAAAGGTGAACTCCACCCCAGCCAGTAACAGGAATAGAACCATCTCCTGAAATCTAACACATAATTAGAACACAAGAAGTAGGAGCAGAACCAGGCTACACGGCCCCTGGGCCCGTTCCGTTACCCACAGGGCCATGACCGTTCCGAACATAGACTCATGTCCAATTTCCTGCCCGCTCCCCGTAACCCCTAATTCCCTTTACTTCTAAGAAACTGTCTATTTCTGTTTTAAATGTATTTAATGATGTAGCTTCCACAGCTTTCTGGGGCAGCAAATTCCACAAACCTACCACCCTCTGAGTGAAGAAGTTTCTCCTCATCTCAGTTTTGAAAGAGCAGCCCCTTATTCTAAGATTATGCCCCCTAGTTCTAGTTTCACCCATCATTGGGAACATCCTCACCACATCCACCCAATCAAGCCCCTTCACAATCTTATATGTTTCAATAAGATCGCCTCTCATTCTTCTGAACTCCAATGAGTAGAGTCCCAATCTACTCAACCTCTCCTCATATGTCCACCCCCTCATCCCCGGGATTAACCGAGTGAACCTTCTTTGTACTGACTCGAGAGCAAGTATGTCTTTTCTTAAGTATGGACACCAAAACTGTATGCAGTATTCCAGGTGCGGTCTCACCAATACCTTGTACAACTGCAACAATACCTCCCTGTTTTTATATTCTATCCCCCTAGCAATAAAAGCCAACATTCCATTGGCCTTCTTGATCACTTGCTGCACCTGCATACTAACTTTTTGAGTTTCGTGCACCAGGACCCCCAGATCCCTTTGTACTACAGTACTTTCCAGTTTCTTGCCATTAAAATAATAACTTGCTCTATGATTTTTCCTGCCAAAGTGCATAACCTCACACTTTCCAGTATTGTATTCCATCTGCCAAATCTCTGCCCACTTACTTAGCCTGTCTATGTCCCTTTGCAGGTCTTTTATGTCCTCCTCACTCACTACTTTCCTTCCCATCTTTGTATCATCTGCAAACTTTGATATGTTACACTCGGTCCCCTCCTCCAAATCATTAATATAGATTGTAAAGAGTTGGGGACCCAGCACTGATCCCTGCGGAACACCACTATTTACTGATTGCCAGTCTGAGAACGAACCATTTATCCCAACTCTCTGCCTTCTGTTAGATAGCCAATCCTCCACCCATGCCAGAATATTACACCCAATCCCATGATTTTTTTATCTTGAGCAATAATCTTGTGTGGCACCTTGTCAAATGCCTTTTGGAAGTCTAAATACATTACGTCCACTGGTTCCCCTTTATCCACCCTGTATGTTACTTCCTCAAAGAACTCAAGCAAATTTGTCAAACATGACTTCCCCTTCATAAAACCATGCTGACTTTGTCCTATTAAATTATGTTTATCCAAATGTCCCGTTACTGTCTCCTTAATAATGGACTCTAAAATTTTACCAACCACAGATGTTAGGCTAACAGGTCTATAGTTTCCAGCCTTCTGCCTACTACCCTTTTTAAATAAGGGTGTTACATTAGCAGTTTTCCAATCTGCCGGGACCTTTGCTGAGTCCAGGGAGTTTTGGAAAATTATTACCAATGCATCCACAATCCCTACCGCCACTTCCCTCAAGACCCTAGGATGTAAGCCATCAGGTCCAGGGGATTTATCCGCCTTGAGTCCCATTATTTTACCAAGTACCACTTCCTTAGTGATTTTAATTGTATTTAGCTCCTCCCCCCCTAGAGCCCCCTGTTTGTCCAGTGTTGGGATATTCTTAGTGTCCTCTACTGTAAAGACTGACGCAAAATAATTGTTCAGCGTTTTTGCCATCTCCATGTTTCCCACCATTAATTTCCCGGTCTCATCCTCTAAGGGACCAACATTTACTTTAGCCACCCTTTTTCTTTTTATATAACTATAGAAACTTTTGCTATCTGTTTTTATATTTTTTGCTAATTTACTTTCATAATCTATCTTCCCTTTCTTAATCAATCTTTTAGTTATTTTTTGCTGTCTTTTAAAGACTTCCCAATCTTCTATCCTCCCACTAGATTTGGCTACCTTATATGCCCTTGTTTTTAGTCGGATACTATCCTTAATTACTTTACTGAGCCACGGATGGCTATCTTTTCTTATACACCCTTTTTCCTCAGTGGAATATATATTTTTTGGAAGTTGTAAAATAACTCCTTAAATGTACACCACTGATCATGTACCGTCTTACCCTTTAATCTATTTTCCCAGTCCACTCTAATCAATTCCGCTCTCATACCTTCATAGTCTCCTTTATTCAAGCTCAGCACACTTGTTTGAGATCCAACCTTCTCACCCTCTAATTGAATATGGAATTCAACCATGTTATGGTCACTCATTCCAAGGGGATCCTTTACTAGGACATTTTTAATTAATCCTGTCTCATTACACAGGACCAAATCTAAGGTTGCTTGCCCCCTGGTCGGTTCAGTTACATACTGCTCAAGAAACCCATCCCTAATACACTCAATGAACTCATCCTCAAGGCTGCCCTGCCCAATTTGATTTGTCCAATTAATATGATAGTTAAAATCCCCCATAATTATAGCTGTTCCCTTATTACAAGCCTCAACTATTTCCTGATTAATACTCCGTCCAACAGAGTTGCAACTGTTCAGAGGCCTATAGACTACGCCCATTAGTGTTTTTTTCCCCTTATTATTCCGTATCGCCACCCAAACTGTTTCACTATCCTGATCCTTTGACCCAATATCATTTCTCTGTATTACAGTGATTCCTTCCTTTATTAACATAGGCACCCCACCTCCCCTTCCTTCCTGCCTGTCCTTCCTGATTGTTAAATAACCTGGTATATTTAATTCCCAGTCATGGTCACCCTGCAGCCATGTTTCTGTAATGGCCACAAGAACATACCCATATGTAGTTATTTGTGCCGTTAACTCGTCCATTTTGTTACAAATGCTACGTGCATTCAGATAAAGAACTTTCAAATATGTTTTGTGACACTTAGTTCCTGCTTTTTCCCCTTTTACTACTTTACCTTTTACTCCATACCTTCTGTCCCTTCCTGACAAACTCTGTTTTTTAATTCCCCCACTGCTACCTAAGTCTATGACCTTCGCCGTAGTCATTTTTATTATTTGCTCTCTAGAAACCTCCCCCCCACTAATTCGTTTAAAGCCCTCTCTACAGCCCTAGTTATATGATTCGCCAGGATTGTAGTCCCAGCACTGGCCAAGTGAAGTCCGTCCCAACGGAACAGCTCCCTCTTGTCCCAGTACTGGTGCCAGTGTCCCAAGAAGCAAAACCCATTTTTCCCACACCAGTCTTTGAGCCATGCATTTAACTCTTTAATTTTATTTATCCTAGCCAAATTCGCTTGTGGCTCAGGTAATAATCCAGAGATTATTACCCTTGAGGTTCTGTTTTTCAATTTGACCCCTAGCTGTTCATACTCCTTTAACAGAACCTTCTTCCTTGTCCTATCTACGTCATTTGTACCAACATGGACCACGACAACTGGATCCTCCCCCTCCCGCTCCAAGTTTCTTTCCAGCCCAGAAGAGATGTCCTTAACCCTGGCACCGGGCAGACAACACAGCCTTCGGGACTCCCGCTCTCGACTGCAGAGAACCCTATCTATCCCCCTAATGATACTATCCCCTACCACTACAAAATTTCTTTTTACTCCCCCCACTTGAATGGCCCCCTGTTCCACGGTGCTGTGGCCAGGTTGCTCATCCTTCCTGCAGTCCACGCTCCTGCCTTCACAGGGAGAAAGAATCTCGAAACTGTTTGACAAGAGCAAGGGCTGCGGCTCCTCCAACACTACCTTCTGGTTCCCCGTACCTGCCTCACTCATAGTCACACCGTCCTGTCCCTGACCACGGGCTACACCTGAATTAATTAATTTCATAGGTGTGACTACCTCCTGAAACATAGAGTCCAGGAACTTCTCCCCCTCTCTGATGTGTCGCAGTATCTGAAGCTCAGTCTCAAGCACCTCAATACGGAGCCAGAGTTCCTCTAGCAGCAAACACTTGTCGCAGATGTAATTACCGTGAGCCTCAATGGGGTCCACCGGCTCCCACATCTCACAACAGTAACACATCACCTGCTCCATGCTATATAATTAATTAAATTTCTTATTATTAGTTATGAAGACCCTGTCTGGATATAGATGATAATATCACACCACTATTCAATAGGACTTACCAACTTAAAGGTATAAAAGAGAAGGAAGAAAACCTACCAACCAGCTGATCACCAACCTCCTCTTTGAATACTGTCTGTGGGGCTTGTTTGGTTGACTCGTCGCGCTGCTCCGCTTCCGCAGTGCTGTCTAAGCCTGGGAGTGGGGAACAAAACAGAGCAAAAACACCCCCTCACCTCTCACTTGCCCGAACTCTCCCATTTACCAAACTCTGCTTACACTCAATGCACCGCACTCTGTGCAGTAGCACTAGTCCCGCCCCTTTTATACCCGGATTCTACTTCTGGTTTAAACTCCCCAGCAGTTTAATATACACTTAAAAAATTAAACTCACTTCAAATGATTAACTTTTTAACATACTAAAAGTCACAAAATACACTTAAATGACTTTTCTCCCACTTACCACACTCTCTCAACTCAAATGCCACAGCACTGTGCAGCAGCACTAGTCCCACCCCTTTTATACCCGGATTCTACTTCTGGTTTAAACTCCCCCGCAGTTTAATTTACACTTAAAAAATTAAACTCACTTCAAATGATTAACTTTTTAACACACTAAAAGTCACAAAATACACTTAAATGACTTTCTCCCACTTACCACACTCTCTCAACTCAAAGAATTAGGAGCAGGAGTCGGCCATACGGGCCCCTCAAGCCTGCTCTGCCATTCAATAAGATCATGGCTGATCATCGACCTCAACTCCACTTTCCCCCCTATTCACATATCCCTCGATTCCCCATAGAGTCCAAAAATCTATCGATCTCAGTCTTGAATATACTCAAAGACTCAGCATGCACAGCCCACTGGGGCAGAGAATTCCAAAGATTCACTACCCTAAGTGCACCTCATGTAAGAGCTTCTTGGCCATGGCAGGATTCATGCCAGCTGCCCACTGCTATAAAAACCCGTCGCTAACCGCGAGACCAGGCTCGGGGGGCTGAATGACCGACTCCTGTTGCTATGTCCCTGTGACCACACAAACCTGGTGGTGCCACCAAGTTTAGCTCTCTTGCTACTGTTGACTTTCTGTTTTGGCTCTGATAACTAAAAAGAAAGACTTGGGCCGGAATTTTCCGGGCTGTCAGCGGGCGGCATCAGTGGCGGGTCGGGAGGGAAAGTGGGTTTTTTTGACAGCGGATTGGGAACCCGCCGCAACGCACCTGTCCCAATGTCAGGTCTGTCAGTGCTGAGCAGACCCGACAGGCAGCGGTGGGCGACCCAATTAAACTCATTATAATGTACTTCCCAGACCCTTAACAGGCTTTTTTTTTTACCTTACTTTTTAACTTTAACTTCATGGCCACGGGAACCACGCTATTCGAAGACCGCGTCTGTCAACCTGAGGCATGAGTTCAATAGCCATTGCTCCAGCTGATTACTTGAAAGCTTCAAATATACCGTAAAAGCTCCCACCTGACAGATCATCACTTTCCTCAGCCACAAGCTGTTCCTCACTGCATTTCCACAACACATTCAGCATGCTGCAAGTCTTTCCACAAGTCTCCATCCAATCTCACCTCATTACCTCTCTCACCATTGACAGATCGCTTCTGTCCTCTGTACTTCACCTGCCATCTATTCCATCAGCAGGGGTGCCGTTATACTCTCTCATCTTGGTCCTCAGAATCCCACCACGATCAGCCCCAACACCAGCAGCACCAACAACAACACCAACCTTCTCCGCAATCACCTGACGCTGCACAGGACAGAGGGCATCAGCACCCGACCACATTGCTGCCCGGGAGGCCAGGGATGGCCTCACCATGGCCAGACTTACTTCACATGTTGCTGTATACCCTGGCTGCCACATGATGCACCAGGTTGGCACCACCCCACACCAACACCATAAAGCATCCCTACAATGCCCAAGCTATTCCTTTCACACTCACCACCATTGCAGGGTACCGTTATGTCTCACCATTCACTGCAACTCACTAAGCCACTTCCAAAGGTGCACACAAATCTGTCCAAGACCAGAAAGTGTTGGAAATAAAGATTTCAATGTTTGACACCACATTAATAGAAACTTTACATAAACATTGGATAAAACACACAAGTTGCTACCCTTGTGTGTTGTTAGTTAATATGATTGCGCTAGGATGAGGGTGAGTGTGAGGGGTGGCTAGTGAGATGGGGATGTGATAATGTAGATAGAGAAGGGTGGAGCTGCAAGGTAAGTTGGTGTGAGTAAGGATGTGCAGGAGTAGGGTAGGGAAGGCAGAGTGATGGGGATGTGATTAGAGGCACAGCAGGATGAGGTTGAGTGTGGCTTTATACTAACATTCCGTGATCTAATGAGATAATTGAAAGGTTTGCGGCACTGCACCCAGGTCCTCCTGACGACATCCCTGCTTGTGACCTCCTCTGCAATGTGCAACCAGGATGTGTTGATCTCCTGGGGAGATCACTTCCGTCCATCGGAAGGGAAGAGGACCTCCCTGTATGCTGTGACTCCCTCCATAAGCAGCCCTGCACCTCTGTGCAGTGATTGTCAGTGTTTGCAGCACCTCATTGCTGTAGAACACTGACAGCACAAACGTCAAAGGTAAGGTGGCCATGGTCCCTTTAAGGAAACCGGCTGATGATGCGTCCTCAAATGATGTCACCAGACCCGGTTCCTCTAAATGGCTCGGGAAACGTGCTGGGTGGGCTTAACAAGCCCTATCAATGTAAATTCATTTTAGACAGTGGGATGGAGCCAACAGCCGGGCCACGACCCACCACGGACACCGCCCGCCCCAAACCCGCCAAGATAAGTAAAATCCCGGCCTTGCATTTATACAGCGACTTTCACAACCTCAGAACATCCCAAAATGCTTGACAGCCAATTAAGTACTTTTGAAGTGTAGTCACTGTTGTAATTTAAGAAACGCGGCAGCCAATTTGTGCGCACAGCAAGCTCCCACAAACAGCAATGTGATAATGACCAGATAATCTGTTTTCTTTAGTGATGTTGGTTGAGGGATAAATATTGGCCCAGGACAGCGGGGATAACTCCCCTGCTCTTCTTCGAAATAGTTCCATGGGATCTTTTACGTCCACCCGAGAGTGCAGATAGGGCCTCGGTTTAAGGTCTCATTTGAAAGACAGCTCCTCCAACCGTGCAGCACTCCCTCAGCACTGGCATTGGAGTGTCAGCCTGGATTTTGTGCTGAAGTCTCTGGATTGGGACTTGAACCCACAACCTTCTGACTCAGAGGCAAGAGTGCCTTTATATAAGTTTTGCTTGAAGTTCGTACAAATGCTATGTCTCACTGACTGCAGATAAAAGCCCTTTCCAAGAAGGAGGATCATTGTTCTGTGCTGTCGATTTACCCCGAGCAAAATTCCATGTGACGCAGTCACATACCAGATAGAAATATTTCAATTATGTATCTTTTTTTTAATTCATTCATGGGATCTGGGTGTTGCTGGCAAATCCAGCATTTATTGCCCATCTGTAGTTGCCATTGAGAAGGTGGTGGTGAGTCGCCTTCTTGAACCGCAGAGGGCAGTTAAGAGTCAACCACATTGCTGTGGGTCTGGAGTCACATATAGGCCAGACCTGGTAAGGACGGCAGATTTCCTTCCCTGAAGGACATTAGTGAACCAAATGGTTTTTTGCAACAATCTGGTTGTTTTACAGTCACCGTTACTGGTGACTAGCTTTTTATTCCAGATTTATTTAATTAACTGAATTTAAATTCCCCAGCTGTTGTCGATCATTAGTCCAGGCCTCTGGAATACTAGTCCAGTAATATAACCACCATATCCCTACAGTTGCCATCGCCTGCGACACGGTGGCTCATGTTGGAGATGAAGGGCTGGATTTTCATTGAGGAGGCGGGTAGGAGGCGGGACTACAACTTTTGGGGTTGTAGTCCCGCCTCCATTGAGTTGTAGCCAACCCACGCGATTTTGACTTGACTGACCTTGTTGAGCCCGACCAGCAGGCTCAGCAGACCAATTAAGGGCCACCCGGCAACAGGTGACGTCACAGATTGATATTTCATCTGTCAAGACCTTTTGACAGATGAACTATCAGCGTTTCACAGCTGTTTGAAGCTGTCAAACACTGACAATCTGTACTCCAAGTTAATTCCTTCCTCTCAGGATGATTTAGAGATCTCTCCGGAACAGAAAGCTGAATGCTGCAATTTTTGACAGATCGCGGCCATTCTGCTTTCTATGCCGGTGAGATGAGGGACTCCCGAGACCTGAAGGAAGGAAGGCTGTAAAGGTAAGTAAAACTTCTTTAAACACTTTAAACACACCAAACACACCTACCTCTGCACTCATGCACCCATCACTCACCTGAACACCGGACATCTCGACCCCTCCAAGCCCTTCAGCCCGACGGTCCACCTTGTTAACTTGGCGTGGTTTGGAGCCGTCGGGAATTCCACACTTCCAGAATGAAAATAGGGATTAGGCTAAATACTGCCTGTTAACAGGCAGTTAATTGGCACTAATCCACTTCCCGCCTCGGAGAGGCGGGTCCCAGTGCGGGTCGGGTACCCGCCTCCTTTGAAACTGGCATGGAGGCGGGTTGAGTTCGTGCCCCCCGATTTCAGGATTTTAGCCCCCCACACGCCTCCAATCCCGCCTCCACGGCCCAATGAAAATCCTGCCCGAACTCCTCCATTCTCTGCACATTTGCAGCCATCGCGGTGGCAAAACCTGTCAGAGCCCCCTGCTCTTCTTGCTGCACCTCCAGGATCGCCCTATTTCTGATTGGCCCCCGAGGCTCAGCGTCTGCATACAGCTGAGCAGTGCTAGGGGCGTCCTGCGACCTCCGCCCTCCGCCGAGGAGGCTCCACTGCAGTCGCTGTCTCCACCATCTGCTCTTGCTCACTTTTGACTTGTGATGGACCGGGTGACAACAGTACTCTATCTCGCGTTGGACCCACCGAGGTGTGCGTATCTGCGCTGGGGCTGGGTGCGCTCATGTCTGGTGATGCTGTGCCCTTAGAGGCTGGAGGCTCCTCTGAGGAGTCGTCTTGCTGTTCCTCCTGGACCTGTGGGAGAGTAAAGAGATGAGTTAGTTAAGCCATATGAAGAATGGGTACATATACCATTATGCACATGATGACCATTCAGTGGCTGATGACATCAGTCCCCATATGAGTGACTGCAGTATGCCATGTAGCTGTATGATATGTAATTCTGTCACCAGGTTGCTGAGCTGTCCCCCGTTCTCCGTCTCCCACCTCCAGCTGCTCGGCCAGTCCCGAGACTTCCAACGCAGCCTCCTCTGCTGTTGTGAGGGTCGCAAATGATGGTGGGCCACCTCCAGTTCTCTCCCTCTCCCTCTTATTGTGAGCTCTCTTCTCCTGCAAGGAGGGAAAGAAGAGAAGGTTGAGTGAGAGTGATGGAATGAGTGTAAGGAATGGATGGGTTACACCTTTAGAGGGAGTCTATGATGGATTGGGGTGGCAATTCCAAGTGGGCTCCTTGCATGTTGTTAGTTGGTATGATTGCATTAGGATGAGGGTGAGTGTGAGGGGTGGCTAGTCAAATGGGGATGTGATAATGTAGATAGAGAGGGATGGGTGGACGTGCAAGGTATGTTGGTGTGAGTAAGGATGTGCAGGAGCAGGGTTGGGAAGGCAGAGTGATGGGGATGTGATGAGAGGCGCAGCAGGATGAAGTTGCGTGTGGCTTTGCACTCACCTTTCCTGATCTCATGAGATCATTGAAACGTTTGTGGCACTGCACCCAGGTCCTCCTGAGCACATCCCTGCTGTTGACCTCCTTTGCAATTTGGAGCCAGGCTCTTTTTGTCTCCTGGGGAGGTCTCTTCCACCCATTGGAAGGGAAGAGGACCTCCCTGCGTGTTCTGACTCCCTCCACAAGGATATGCAGGGAGTCATCGGAGAACCTGGGTTCAGTCCTCTGCCTCTATGCAGCCATCTCTCCAAGTGTTTGGAGCAATGAAAACCTCCAGTGTGCTGCCTGCACACTCCTAGATGAACCTTCAAAAGCAATGTGGCCATGGCTCCTTTAAATATCCCGGCTGAAAAAGCATCATGGATGACGTCAACAATCGGGCTGGGTGACGCGTAGGGCGGGCTTAATAGGCTCCATTATCGCAAAGTCGATTTCTGCAGCGGGATAGAAGCAACAACGGGGTTGTGACCCGCCAAGGTGACCGCCCACAACTGACCCGCCCAGGTACAGACAATTCCGGCCGTAGTCACTGAAGATGATGTGAATTAATACTGTAACTGTGTAGAAACAATTCATCTTAAAGCATCGCCCAAATTTCACATTAACAGGGTATACGGTGGAAACAGAAAAACAGTTGTGTCCCAACTTGTGTCTAAACCAGTCCATTAATATACAGTTACTGCCACCATAACTCCAGCGGAAAACCTGCTTACGCTTGTAAACAGGGTCTCCGCCGATTGGGAGATGGCACCAACTCACCCATCACCCCTGGCTCCAACAACTCATCAAATTTAAAATTCTCACAACCTTGGATTAAATCTCTCCATGGATCTTCCCTATCTCTGTAACATCCCCCAGCCCTACAACCCTCCGAAATCACTGTGTTCTTCCAATCCTGGCCTCCCTTCGTCCCACCATTGGCAGTCGTGCCTTCAGCTGTCTGGGCTCTCTAGAATTTCCTCCCTCTCTCTCCTCCTTTAAGAGGCTGCTTAAAACCTACCTCTTTGATCAGGTCACCTGTCCTAATATCTCCTTCAATGGCTCGGTGTCAAATATTTGTATTATTGCATTCCTGTGAAGCTCCTTGGGATGTTTTACTTTTTTAAATTTGTTCCTGGGATGTGGGCGTCGCTGTCAAGGCCAGCATTTATTGCCCATCCCTAATTGCCCCTTGAGAAGGTGGTGGTGAGCCACCATCTTGACAACTGAATGGCTTGCTTGGCCATTTCAGAGGGCAGTTAAGAGAGTCAACCACATTGCTGTGGGTCTGGAGTCACATATAGGCCAAACCGAGTAAGGACGGTAGATTTCCTTCCCTAAAGGACATTAGTGAACCAGATGGGTTTTTACGATAATCCGGTAGTTTCATGGTCACCGTTACTGACACTAGCTTTTTTTTTAAATTCCAGATTTATTTCATTAACTGAATTTAAATTCCCCAGTCTGCATTAATTTTGGTCAATTAAACGATCAACCATGTGCGGGCACTCCCTTTCTGTTTATCTTATCAGCATGACTCAGTTGGTAACACTCTCGTCGCTGAATCAGAAGGCCACGGGTTTAAGCACTGCTCCAGGGCATGAGCTGATAATCTAGACTGACTCTGCGTACTGAGGGTGTGCCATATTGTTGGAGCTGCTGTCCTTGGGGTGTTATGCTAATCCAAGACTCTGTCCATTCAGCCCGAGGTAAAAGATCTCATGGCAGTATTCCAAGAGCAGGGGAGTCCTCCCAGTGTCTTGGTCGAGATTCTCTCCTCAGCTAACGGCACTAAAATAGATTAGCTGGTCATTTAGCTCATTGTGGGACCTCTGTGCGCAGATTGGCTGCTGCATTCACCTACATAACAGTCACTACACTTCAAAAGTAATTAATTGGCTGTGAAGCACCTGGAGACAGCCCAAGACAGTGACCAGCACCCTATACATGAATGTCCTGTCTTTACCTATTCATTTAGTAGAGGGATAGAGTACCTGAGAATCCCTGGCCCAAGAACGCACAAAGTGGAGGAGCAGCATCCGGGAAGGCGCCAAACACCTCGAGTCTCTTCGCCGGGAGCAAGCGGAAGCCAAGCGCAAGCAGCAGAAGGAGCGCACGTCAACCCAAGCACCCCACCCACCCGCCCCTTCAACCACCGTCTGCCCCACCTGTGACAGAGACTGTAGATCCCGCATTGGACTCATCAGTCACCTGAGAACTCATTTTTAGTGTGGACGCAAGTCATCCTCGGCTCCGAGGGACTGCCTAAGGAGAAGAGGGGAGTATTTTGGCATTTAAAAAAAAGAAAACTTGCATATAGCGCCCTTCACGACCACCCGGCTTCCACTTTACAACCAATGAAGTACTTTTTGAAATGTAGTCACTGTTGTAATGTGGGAAACACAGCAGCCAATTTGCGCACAGCAAGCTCCCACAAACAGCAATGTGATAATGACCAGATCATCTGTTTTAGTGATGTTGATTGAGGGATAAATATTCGCCAGGACAATGGGGAGAACTCCCCTGCTCTTCTTCGAAACTATGCCATGGGATCTTGAGAGAGAAGACGGGGCCTCGGTTTAACATCTCATCTGAAAGGCGGCGCCTCCGACAGTGCAGCATTCCCTCACTGCCGTACTGCACAGGAATTTCAGCCTAAATTTTTGTGCCCAAGTCCCTGCAGTAAGACTTGAACCCACAACCTTCTGACTCAGAGGCAAGGGTGCTACCAAACTTTTTCAAACTTTGGGACTAGCAAGATGGACATCAGTGCTCCCTGCCATTCCTATGCATTCCTGTGTTCCTTCTGTGGTTATTTGGGACAGTGATTACATAGGATTACATAGGTTATACGGCAGAGAAACAGGCCATTCGGCCCAACCAGTCCATGTCGGCGTTTATGCTCCACTCGAGCCTCCTCCCGTCTTTCCTCATCTAAATCTATCAGCATAACCCTCTATTCCCTTCTCCCTCATATGTTTGTCTAGCCTCCCCTTAAATACATCTGTACTATTTGCTTCAACCACTCCCTGTGGTAGCGAGTTCCACATTCTCACCACTCTCTGGGTAAAGAAGTTTCTTCTGAATTCCCTATTGGATTTCTTGTTGACTATCTTATATTGATGGCCTCTAGTTATGCTCTACCCCACAAGTGGAAACATTCTCTCTGTATCCACTCTATCAAAACCTTTCATAATTTTAAAGACCTCTATTAGGTCACCCCTCAGCCTTCTTTTTTCAAGAGAAAAGAGACCCAGCCTGTTCATCCTTTCCTGATAGGTATACCCTCGCATTTCTGGTATCATCCTTGTAAATCTTCTCTGTGCCCTCTCCACTACCTCTAGAAATAAACCCTAGTGCTTGGTTTGCTTTTTTTATGGCCTTGCTAATCTATGTCGCAACTTTTAGTGATTTGTGTATTTGTACTCCGAGATTCCTTTGTTCCTCCACCCCACTTAGACTCGCACCCACCAAGTAATGCCACCTCCCTATTCTTCCTACCAAAATGTAATACCTCACATTTATCTGTGTTGAACTTCATTTGCCAATTATATGCCCATTCCGCAAGTTTATTAATGTCCTCCTGTAACTTGTTGCAGTCCTCCTCAGTGATACATGCGTGACTAAACAATAAATAGGCAGTGCACTGTAAGAGCCATAAAGGCTTAAGAAAATACTTTAAAATATTGGTTAAATAGCATAATAGTTAATTTACCTGATTGACTTATTGTATTAAGAAACCCCCTATTTTCTTGCTCCAGTAGTATAGTCCGAGACGCCCCCTTCATTCTTGCCACAATGGTACAGTTCCTAAGCCACACATGGTATGCAGCCATTTTACAGTTTAAACTCCACGTGGCTGAAGGAGGCAGAAGTTGTGAGGTTTGGAGCAATACAGTTTTTGACCGTGTTCGTTTATACGTGTTTGCTTTGTAATTCTGTTCGTAAAGTGTTATAGTAAACAGTTTAAAAGACAAAGCTACGTTTGGGAACGTTTTATTTCGACACGCGTCTACTCGTTGTTAAAAGCCCCACAGCTCAGTGGCTGCCTGTTTGGAAACTAAGAAGCGCCACTACAGCACCTCCCAGCCTTAGATAGGGTGCAGTTTGGCAATTTCCTGTCACCCTGAGGCCTCCCCAGGCAGGTGTGGACAAGTGTAGCCTGGCAGTTGCATACTTTTAGATGCTTTTGCCATCAATTTACAGATGCCAGCACTGTCTCTCTGCCAGCTCCTGCCAACTCCTGGCTCTGCCCACTCCCCTTGCCAACTCCCAGATTTCATCGTACTCTCCTTCAATTCCCAGCTCCTCCGGCAGTCGTCTCCACTTAATGCCAGTGTCACTCAAAGTATTCCTCACTTGTACAATTATTTCTAAAACTAGGGGACATAGTCTCAGGATAAGGGGTTGGCCATTTAAGACTGAGATGAGGAGGAATTTCTTCACTCAGAGGGTTGTGAATCTTTGGAATTCTCTACCCCAAAGGACTGTAGATGCTGAGTCATTGAGTATATTCAAGGCTGAGATCAATAGATTTTTGAACTCATGGGGAATCAAGGGATATAGAGATTGGGCAGGAAGGTGGGGTTGAGTTCGAAGATCAGCCATATTTTTATTGAATGGTGGAGCAGGTCCGAGGGGCCATATGGCCTACTCCTGTTGTGGCTCCGTTGGTAGCACACTCGCCTCTGAGTCAGAAGGTTGTGGGTTCAAGTCCCACTCCAGGGACTTGAGTACATAGAGCTAGGCTGACACTGCGGTGCAGTGCTGAGGGAGTGCTGCACTGTCGGAGGTGCCGTCTTTCAGATGAGACGTTAAACCGAGGCCCCGTCTGCTCTCTCAGGTGGACGTAAAAGATCCCTCGGCACAATTTCAAAGAAGAGCAGGAGAGTTATCCCCGGTGTCCTGGCCAATAGTTATCCCTCAATCAAGATAACAAAAAACAGATTATCTGGTCATTATTACATTGCTGTTTGTGGGAGCTTGCTGTGCACAAATTGGCTGCTGCATTTCCCACATTACAACAGTGACCACACATCAAAAAGTACTTCATTGGCTGTAAAGCACTTTGAGACGTCCGGTAGTCGTGAAAGGCACTTTATAAATGCAAGTCTTTCTTTTTTTTCTAATTCTTATGTTCTGCTGATTTTAGTTCAGAATGTAAGGGCTGGTTCTGTACTCAGTTGCTCCCGGCACAAAATGGAGCTTCCAGAAACCACAGCTTGGTCAATCATGGGCCTGAAGACCTGCCATTCCACGTCTATTGTGGGTGGAAAACCACCTCCCATGGGACTACGGCCCATAGCTGGCCTTCTCCGGATGAGTGGCCAAGGCTCCATTGCCCAATCAACCGCACAATCTCACCGGCTTCGAGCTCGAGTCCAGTTTAGGAACAGGGCAACATACACGACCGGGAAAGGACACTGCTATCGATTTGGCCAGTGTGAGGGGGTGAAGTTGGTCTTTGGGGGGGAGGCGGGGGGGGGTTGGGCCAGCGCAAATTGAGCGACAGCGTAGCGGCTGCCCGCTTCACACCGCAGCTGGTTTTCCCTTCCATTGAAGTAAACGGAAATTCCTATCAGCCGGAGGGCACGGCTCAACTGAGGAAGTCACGTTCAATTATCCAAACCCAGGAACTATTCATTTGTGTTATAATTGGCTAGTTTTGAATGAACTGCTTGTGCAAGTTAAACAGCTAGCCGAGTCAAAAATTTTAAATACAACGACCAGCTTTAAATTACTTGAGGAGCCAGGCTAGCTTCCAGGGCCTCCTAGTCCTTACCCTAGTTAAAGTTTGTTAAAGTAAGACACAGAGGATTTCCTACCCTCTCTGGACTGGCTGTGGAATTCCTAGCCTTCCTTCAGTGCTGAGGAGCCTACTCTTCTTGTGTGGCAGTTACCATTACCCTGTGAAATTAACAAAGGTCCGCCCTCTACAACAACAACATCAACAACGAGCATTAATATGGTGCCTTTAACATAGTAAGCAGATTATTATCTGAACGGCAATAGATTGGGAGAAGGGGAAGTGCAACGAGACCTGGGTGTCCTTGTGCACCAGTCGCTGAAGGTAAGCATGCAGGTGCAGCAGGCGGTTAAGAAGGCAAATGGTATGCTGGCCTTCGTAGCGAGAGGATTCGAGTACAGGAGCAAGGATGTCTTGCTACAGTTGTACAGGGCCTTGGTGAGACCACACCTTGAGTATTGTGTGCAGTTTTGGTCGCCTTATCTGAGGAAGGATGTTCTTGCCATGGAGGGAGTGCAGCGAAGATTCACCAGACTGATACCTGGGATGGCAGGAATGACATATGAGGAGAGATTGGGTCGATTGGGCTTATACTCGCTGGAGTTTAGAAGAATGAGAGGGGATCTCATTGAAACTTATAAAATTCTAACAGGACTAGACAGACTAGATGCAGGAAGGATGTTCCCGATGGCCGGGGAGTCCAGAACCAGGGGTCACAGTCTAAAGATAAGGGGTAAGCCATTTAGGACAGAGATGAGGAGGAATTTCTTCACCCAGACAGTGGTGAACCTGTGGAATTCTCTACCACAGAAGGCAGTTGAGGCCAATTCATTAAATATATTCAAGAAGGAGTTAGATATATTTCTTAAGGCTAAAGGGATCAAGGGATATGGGGAGAAAGCAGGAACAGGGTACTGAATTTGGATGATCAGCCATGATCTTATTAAATGGCGGAGCAGGCTCGAGGGGCCGAATGGCCTACTCCTGCTCCTATCTTCTATGTTTCTATGTTTCTATGTAAAAAGTTAATGGGGAAGAGAATCTACCCCAGCAATGCAACTGGGCAGAATTTGTAGAGTATCCAATGGGCCAGTTCATGAATTCCCATTCCCAGTCTGGAGCTTTGCCTGTCAGGAACAGAGCTTGGGAATTCAGGGGCAGGCCGCCTCTGATTTTCCATCGTGGACAGAGAATCGTGGAGGGGATGAAACGGAATCTTCACCATGTGTCCCCAGCAGGGAGAAATTCCTAAAATGAGTCTAGTCTCTCCGCACTGAAGATGGGAGAGAGCCGCTATACTACATACACTAGAGAGAGTGTGTTAACTCTACACACTAATGGGGTGTCCCACAGCGAACATTCTAATCATTTTTTTGTTTATGCAGTCTTGAAAACAATTATACAACAGCAAAACTAAGCTCTAATGGTGCAATAGTATAGTGGTTATTATACTGGACTAGTAATCCAAATGCCTAGAGGTTGTTTCCCCTGGCTGGAGGGTCTAGAACTAGGGGGTATAGTCTCAGGATAAGAGGCCGGCCATTTAAGACTGAGATGAGGAGGAATTTCTTCACTCAGAGGGTTGTGAATCTTTGGAATTCTCTACCCCAGAGGGCTCAGTCGTTGAGTATATTCAAGACTGAGATCAACAGATTTTTGGACTCTAATGGAATCAAGGGATATGGAGATCGGGCGGGAAGGTGGAGTTGAGGTCGATGATCAGCCATGATCTTATTGAATGGCGGAGCAGGCTCAAGCAGCCGTATGGCCGACACCTGCTCCTAATTCTTATGTTATTATGTTCTTAATAATCTGGTAAAATGTGAGTTCATATCCCACCACAGCTGCTGGGGAATTAAAAAATTGAATTAATTAAATAAATCTGGAATTAAAAAGCTAGTATCAATAATGGTGACCATGAAACTACCGGATTGTTGTAAAAACCCCACTGGTTCACTAATGTCCTCTAGTCAAGCGAAATCTGCCGTCCGTACCCGGTCTGGCCTACATGTGACTCCAGACCCACAGCAATGTGGTTGCCTCTGAAGTGGCCGAGCAAGCCATGCAGTTGTACCAAACCGCGACGACAAAGTCAGCACTGCGGGAGCACACGGACTGCAGCGGTTCAAGAAGGCGGCTCACCACCACCTTCTCAAGGGGCAACTAGGGATGGGCAATAAATGCTGGCCCTGCCGGCGACGCCCACATCCCGCGAATGAATGAATAAAAAAAGCTCACCCACCAGACCAATGAATTCATCCAGATATTTCTAACGCATGAAGAGAATTGCAGTTGTGACTCCTCCTCCAAGTGACTACTGTACTTCTTCTGGCCCTGTTGGTATATACTTTGTACTTGCAGTGGGTCAAGGCCTCTATAATTACTTGCCGATCTGCTTCAGAATGCGCCTGGAGGTCGCGTAGAACCTGGTGGCCTGCGAACTCTCCCACTGATGTTGCTTGCACCTCATGCCTTGGACGCTTGCCAATATCTTTGCCCTCATTCCAATGTTGCCCAGGTCCGGGCCTGCTTTGCAACATGACAGCATTGAAGAACATATGGGAACATTGTAGTGTAATTACTGGACAATTAGAGTGCGAAAAACATTCGTTCAACTTTAAAGAGATGGTAAGTTGTCAGGAAGGGGGAAGTGAAGCTGAGACACACACCACTACCACCACCCACCAAACCAGAACCAGTGAGTTCCCAGAACTCTATGGCTGTCAATTAAACTGTGGAATGGCTGGCAGGTTTCTACACAACGACCCATTTTTCCCACTTGAACATAAAAAATCTCAATGACTAGCAGCTACTCTGCCCTTCCACTCATTTATGGTTGTCAGCTGTGGCTCAGTGGGTAACGCATCTCGCCTCTGAGTCAGAAGGCTGCGGGTTCACAGTCCCACTCCAGAGACTTGAGCACAAAATCTAGGTTGACGCTCCTGTGCAGCGCTGAGGGAGTGCTGCACTGTTGGAGGTGCCGTCTTTCAGATGAGACGTTAAACCGAGGTCCCCTCTCACCTCTCTGGTGGGCGTAAAAGATTACACGGTACTATTTCGAAGAAGAGCAGGGGAGTTATACCCGGTGTCCTAGTCAATACTTACCCCTCAACCAACAGCAATAAAGAACAGATTATCTGGTCACACTCACATTGCTGTTTGTGGGAGCTTGCTGTGTGCAAATTGGCTGCCACGTTTCCAACATTACAACAGTGCCTACACTTCAAAAGTACTTAGAAACATAGAAAAATAGGAGCAGGAGTCGGCCATTTGGCCCTTCGAGCCTGCACCGCCATTCAAAATGAGCATGGCTGAACCTCTATCTCAATACCATATTCCCGTTCTCTCCCCATACCCCTTGATGCCTTTTGTGTCTAGAAATCTATCTATCTCCTTCTTAAATATATTCAGTGACTTGGCCTCCACAGCCTTCTGTGGTAGAGAATTCCACAGGTTCACCACCCTCTGAGTGAAGAAATTTCTCCTCATCTCAGTCCTAAATGTCCTACCCCATATCCTGAGACGGTAACTCCTCGTTCTAGACCCCCCAGCCAGGGGAAACATCTCCCTGCATCCAGTCTGTCTAGCCCTGTCAAAATTTTATACGTTTCAATGAGATCCCCTGTCATTCTTCTAAACTCTAGTGAATACAGGCCTAGTCGGCCCAATCTACTATAGGCCTCCAAACAGTCAGGGGGAGATAGAGGAACAGATATGTAGGCAAATCTCAGAGAAATGTGCAAATAATAGGGTAATAATAATGGGGGATTTCAACTTCCCCAATATTAACTGGGATAGTCAGAGTGTGAAAGGCTCAGAGGGTGTAGAATTCTTAAAGTGCATCCAGGAGAGCTTTTTGAGCCAGCATGTAGAAAGTCCTACAAGAGAGGGGGCGGTACTGGACCTAATTCTAGGGAATGTGGCCGGCCAAGTGGAAAAAGTGCTAGTAGGTGAGCACTTTGGTGATAGTGACCATAATATGGTAAGATTTAAGGTGGTCATGGAAAAGGACAGGGATGGGCCGGAAATAAAGGTTCTAAATTGGGGGAAGGCTGATTTTAATAGGATAAGGCAGGATCTGGCCAAAATGGACTGGGATCAGCTACTTGTAGGAAAATCCGCATCGGAGCAATGGGAGGCTTTCAGAAGGGAGATTGAGATCATACAATGGCAACATGTTCCCGTAAAGGTCAAGGGTGGTTCCAAAAACCACAGGGAACCTTGGATGTCAGGGGATATACGAGAATGGATTAGGAGAAAAAGGAGGGCTTTTGGTAGATACAAAAGGCTAAAGATGGAGGAAGCCCTAGAGGAGTACAAAAAGTGCAGGGGGATACTTAAAAAAGAAATTAGGAGATCAAGGAGGGGCCATGAAATAACACTGGCGAGCAAAATAAAGGAAAATCCTAAGATGTTTTATAAGTATATTAAGGGTAAGAGGATAACTAGGGAAAAAATAGGGCCCATTAGGGACAAAAGTGGCAATCTGTGTGTGGAGCCGGAAGATGTAGGAGGGGTTCTAAATGAATTTTTTCATCTGTTTTCACTATGGAGAAGGACGATGTAGACCTGGAAATAGGGCGGGGGGACTGTGATATGCTCAAACATATTAACATCGAGAGGGAGGAGGTATTGGCGGTTTTAGCTGGCCTAAAAATGGATAAATCCCCAGGCCCGGATGAAATGTATCCCAGGCTGCTGTGTGAGGCAAAGGAAGAGATTGCAGGGGCTCTAACACATATATTCAGGACCTCTCTGGCCACAGGGGATGTGCCAGAGGACTGGAGAACCGCTAATGTAGTACCATTATTCAAGAAGGGTAGTAGGGAAAAACCGGGGAACTACAGGCCAGTGAGCCTAACATCAGTGGTAGGAAAATTATTGGAAAAAATTCTGAGGGACAAAATTTGTCTCCACTTGGAGAGGCAAGGATTAATCAGGGATAGTCAACATGGCTTTGTCAAGGGAAGATCATGTCTGACTAATTTGATTGAATTTTTTGAGGGGGTGACTAGGTGTGTGGATGAGGGTAACGCAGTGGATGTGGTATACATGGATTTCAGTAAGGCCTTCGATAAAGTCCCGCACAGGAGCCTGGTCAAGAAGGTAAGAGCCCATGGAATCCAGGGTGCCTTGGCACATTGGATACAAAACTGGCTTAGTGGCAGAAGGCAGAGGGTGATGGTCGAAGGTTGTTTTTGTGACTGGAAGCCTGTGGCCAGTGGGGTACCACAGGGATCGGTGCTGGGTCCCTTGCTGTTTGTGGTCTACATTAATGACTTGGATATGAATGTAAAAGGTATGATCAGTAAGTTCGCGGATGATACAAAAATTGGTAGGGTGGTAAATAGCGAGGAGGGTAGCCTCAGTCTGCAGGACGATATAGATGGGTTGGTCAGATGGGCGGAACAGTGGCAAATGGAATTTAACCCGGAAAAGTGCGAGGTGATGCACTTTGGGGGGACTAACAAGGCAAGGGAATATACAATGAATGGAAAGACCCTATGCAAGACGGAGGGTCAGAGGGATCTGGGTGTGCAAGTACACAGATCCCTGAAGGCGGCGGAACAGGTGGATAAGGTGGTAAAAAAGGCATATGGGATACTTGCCTTCATTAGCCGAGGCATTGAATATAAGAGCAAGGAGGTTATGATGGAGCTGTATAAAACACTGGTTAGGCCACAGCTGGAATACTGTGTGCAGTTCTGGTCGCCACACTACAGGAAGGATGTGATCGCGTTAGAGAGGGTGCAGAGGAGGTTCACCAGGATGTTACCAGGGCTGGAGCGCTTCAGCTATGAAGAGGGACTGGGCAGATTGGGTTTGTTTTCCTTGGAGCAGAGGAGGCTGAGGGGGGACATGATTGAGGTGTACAAAATTATGAGGGGCATAGATAGGATGGATGCTGAGGAGCTTTTTCCCTTAGTAGAGGGGTCAATAACTAGGGGGCATAGATTCAAGGTAAAGGGCGGGAGGTTTAGAGGGGATTTGAGAAAGAACTTTTTCACCCAGAGGGTGGTTGGAGTCTGGAACTCACTGCCTGAAAGGGTTGTGGAGGCAGGAACCCTCACAACATTTAAGAAGCATTTGGATGAGCACTTGAAATGCCATAGCATACAAGGCTACGGACCAAATGCTGGAATATGGGATTAGATTAGACAGGGCTTGATGGCCGGCGCGGACACGATGGGCCGAAGGGCCTCTATCCGTGCTGTATTACTCTATGACTCTATGACTCTAATCTCTCCTCATACGACAGTCCTGCCATCCCAGGAATCAGTCTGGGGAACCTTCGCTGCCCTCCCTCCATGGCAAATATATCCTTTCTTAGGTAAGGAGACCAAAACTGCACACAGTACTCCAGGTGTGGTCTCACCAAGGCCCTGTATAACTGTAGTAAGACATCCTTGCTCCTGTACTCAAATCCTCTTGCAATGAAGGCCAACATACCATTTGCCTTCCTAATTGCTTGCTGCACCTGCATTTTTGCTGTCAGTAACTGGTGTACAAGGACACCCAGGTCCCTCTGTACATCAACATTTCCCAATCTATCACCATTTAAATAATACTCTGCCTTTCTGTTTTTCCTACCGAAGTGGATAACTTCACATTTATCCACGTTATACTGCATCTGCCATGTATTTGCCCACTCACTCAACTTGTCTAAAACACCTTGAAGGCTCTTTGCATCCTCCTCACAACTCATAGTCCCACCTATTTTCGTGTCGTCAGCAAATTTGGAAATATTACATTTGGTTCCCTCATCCAAATCATTGATATATATTGTGAATAGCTGGGGCCCAAGCACTGATCCCTGCGGTACCCCACTAGTCACCGCCTGCCACCCTGAAAAAGATCCATTTATTTCTACTTTTTGTTTCCTGTCTGTTAACCAATTTTCAATCCATGCCAGTATATTACCCCCAATCCCATGTGCTTTAATTTTGCACACTAACCTCTTATGTGGGACTCCTCACTAGACCTTTGGTTCCCTAGCATTTCTGGGAAGTTATTTGTGTCCTCTTCCGTGAAGACAGAACCAAAGTATTTGTTTAATTGCTCAGCCATTTCCTTGTTCCCCATTATAAATTCTCCTGTTTCTGACGTAAGGGGTCTACATTTGTCTTCACTAATCTTTTTCTTTTTACATACTTATAGTAGCTTTTACAATCCACTTTTATGTTCCTTGCAAGTTTACTCTCATACTCTATTTTTCCCCTCTTAATCAATCCCTTGGTCCTTTTTTGCTGAACTCTAAACTGCTCCCAATCCTCAGGCTTGCTACTTTTTCTGGCAACTTTCTATGACTCCTCTTTGGCTCTAATACTATCCTTAATTTCGTTTGTTAGCCATGGTTGGGCCGCTTTTCCTTTTGTGTTTTTGCGCCAGAAAGGAATGTATAACTGTTGCAATTCATGCATTCATTCCTTAAATGTTAGCCATTGCCTATCCACCGTCATGCCTTTTAATGAAGCTCCCCAATCTATCATAGTCAACTCACTCCTCATACCTTCATAGTTTCCTTTGTTTAGATTTAAGACCCTAGTTTTGGATTGGACTACTTCACTTTCCATTTTAATGAAGAATTCTATCATGTTATGGTCACTCTTCCCTAAAGGACCCCGCACAACAAGATTATTAATTAACCCCTTCTCATGCACAATACCCAATCTAGGATAACCTGTTCCCTAGTTGGCTCCTCAACGTACTGGTCTAAAAAACCATCTCGTACACACTCCAGGAATTCATCCACTACTGTTTGGAGGCCTATAGACAACTCCCACCAATGTTTTCTGTCCCTTGGTGCTTCTTAGCTCCACCCAGAATGATTCTACATCTTGATTTTCTGAGCCAATATCCTTTCTCACTATTGCTCTGATTTCATCCTTTACTAACAATGCCACCCCACCTCCTTTTCCTTTTTCTCTGTCCTTCCTAAATATCGAATATCCTGGGATATTCAGCTCCCAACCTTGGTCATCCTGCAGCCATGTCTCCATAATCGCAACTTCATTGGCTGTAAAGCACTTTGCGATGTCCTGAGGTGGTGAAAGGTGCTATATAAATGCACGTCTTCCTTCTTATTTCACCCTCAGCCGCATGGCATTTGTAGGTGATGATGCACCAAACTTTACACAATTCTTCTACTTGGGAATATTGATCAGCAGAAAATCTAATATATGAGTTGCACTAACTCCAGCCCTCAGCAACCCCTTACCCTTTATAAAGCTCAGGTCCCTCCAACATTGGAATACTGCCCCAAATCTAAGAAGCCTCTTCTCATACTCCTGGAAGAAAGACCTCATCCAAAAGAATAATCACCTTCTCTCAACTCTAGTCTCCAAGCTCTTCTGTCTGTCACAATCCCTCTCGTCTTCATTCAGCGGCTACTGCCTCTGAAGCAGAAGATGAAAGGATGGACAAAAAGAAAGGGGCTCCTATGTCCTGTCAGCCTAGTGTAATGATCAGTAACATGTCATTCTAGAATGGTACACTAGGTGGAGCTGTATGTTTAGTAAGGGGCTACGCACAAGGCAGTAGTCAAGATGGATGCCTGTACACTAGTCCACATGGCTGAATAAATGACTAGCTCAAGATAGCTGTTCATAATAAAAATGTCTACATATTTATGAACATAACATGGTACCAGGATTGGTAATATCTGTTGAATATTGTGAAACGCGACATGGAGAATTTGAAGCCACCGGAGGGTTTGAAACTCACGGGGAATGTCGACTGCAATTGGCGGACTTTCAAACAACAATTCGAACTCTACATTGCTGCCATCGGGTTCGGTACAAAGCCAGACGCAAGGAAAATAGCGTTACTGCTCACGGTTGCAGGCCCACAGGTGATAGAGGTATTCAATACGTTTGTATTTGATCAAGAGGAGGACAGAGAAAAAATGGACGATGTGCTAAAGAAGTTTGATACACATTGTTCTCCCAAAAAGAACGAGACCTATGAGAGGTACGTGTTCCGTTCACGGACACAGCAGCAAAATGAGACTTTTGATAGCTTTGTGAACAATCTGAAACTGAAAGCACAGACATGTAATTTCTCTGAACTGAAATCATCCATGATTCGTGACCAGATTGTGTTTGGTATTCATGATAAAAAGGTCAGGGAATGTTTGTTGAGAGAAACCGAACTAACATTAGAGGATGCTGTGAAAATATGTCATGCCAGTGAGCTAGCTCAGAAGCATGTGAAGACTTTCAGTGAAATTAATAATAATGCGACTGTAATGAGTGACTGTGCTGCTGTCGGTGCTGTGTCCTACAAGGGGAAGAAACGTGGGCAGAACAGTAATGCAAAGCAATCGGAGGATGGAATTTTTAATTGTAAACGCTGTGGTTACCAGCACCAGTCAAGACAATGCCCAGCGTTTGGAAAAATGTGCACAAAATGTAATGGAAAGAATCACTTTGCCAAACAATGCTTTTCAAAAGTAAAAACAAAGAAAGGGCAACAAGTCAATGTGATAGAGGACACTGATTTAAGTGAGACATTTTTTGTAGGAATGGTGTCATGTGACAATATAGAAAAGGATACAGAAAATGTGCAGCCCTCAGGAATGGACAATGCTGCACATAAATTTAATGCAGTAAAAGAGGACAAATGGATAATGTCACTGCAGGTAAATGGAGCATTAGTTACATTGAAACTAGACACTGGGGCAAAAGCAAACTTAATCAGTATGAGTGACATTAAAAATATGAAAGAAAAGCCCAAAATACAGAAAAAGTCAGTACTACTGAAGAACTATAATGGACAGAAAATAGATAGCTTAGGTGTATGCAGACTTAAAGTGACAGTCAAAGACAAAGTGCATCATCTCATGTTTTCTGTTGTGACTGAAGGACTTGATTCACTACTAGGTGACAAAGCTTGTGAGGACTTAGAACTGGTCAAGACAGTCTACCGTATAAACTGTGCCATAAGCAGACCAGATGACTCGGTGGATTCTGTAGTGAGTAATTTCCAGGAAGTGTTCAAAGGATTTGGAGTTCTACCATTCACTTACAAGATCCAGCTAAAGGAGGATGCTCAGCCAGTGGTACATGCTCCACGGAGAGTTCCAGCACCCCTGCGTGACCGGCTCAAGAAAGAACTGGACAGAATGACCACACTAGGAGTCATCAGGAAAGTCGAAGAGCCAACAGACTGGGTTAACTCCATGGTATGTGTAAAGAAAAAGAACAATGATCTAAGAGTATGCATGGATCCAAAGGACTTAAATGCAAACATAAAACGTGAACACTACCAGATTCCCAAGCGAGAAGAAATCACCAGTGAAATGTCAGGTGCCAGACACTTCACAAAGCTCGATGCCTCACAAGGATTTTGGCAACTAAAACTGGATGAAGAGAGCACCAAATACCGTACCTTCAACACACCATTTGGCAGGTATTGTTTCCTCAGAATGCCTTTCAGGATAATATCTGCATCTGAAATCTTTCATAGAGCGATGGAACACATAATTGAAGGTCTGGAAGGAGTTCGAGTCTATGTTGATGACATCATCATCTGGGGCTCCACACTGAAAGAACACAATGAGAGACTGACTAAAGTGCTACAGAGCATAAGCCGGAATGGACTGAAGCTCAACAAAGCCAAGTGTCAGTTTGGCATCCAGGAAGTCACTTTCCTAGGAGATAATCTATCTGGTAAAGGAATAGAGCCAGATATGGAAAAAGTAAACGCCATACTCAAAATGCCCCGACCCACTGACAAAAAAGGAGTGCTACGCATCATGGGGATGATAAACTTCATTGGAAAGTTCATTCCTAACTTGTCAGCCAAGACAACCTGTCTGTGAGACCTGCTACATAAAACAAATGAGTTCGCATGGACAGAAAGACATGAACAAGATTAGATGAACCTCAAAACAGTGCTGACAACCACACCTGTACTCACCTTCTTTGACCCAACAAAGAGAATCAAAGTGTCAACGGATGCATCAAAAGATGGCCTAGGCGCGGTCTTGCTACAAGCAGAGGGTGAAGATTGGAAGCCTGTTGCCTATGCCTCCAGGTCTATGACTGACTCTGAGTGTCGATACGCCCAGGTTGAAAAGGAATGTCTAGGCTTGGTAGTTGGACTAGAAAAGTTCCATGGCTACATATATGGACTTCCCACCTTCACAGTTGAGACAGACCACTGCCCACTGGTTGCCATCATAAAAAAAAATCTGAATGAGATGTCTCCAAGGATTCAACGACTCATGATGAAGCTGCAAAGATATGACTTTGAACTGATCTACACACCAGGCAAACACATAGTGTTAGCAGATGCACTATCCCGAGCACCCACAATGAGTCATGTGAGCTCTACTGAGGAAGACGTGGATGTTCATGTGAGTATGGTCACTGCTGCGCTGCCCGTGTCAGACACAAAATCAAAGCAAATAGCAGAAGAAACGGTAAAAGATACAGTGTTACAAACAGTAATAGAGAACATTCATCATGGTTGGCCAAAAGGTTCCTGTCCAAAGTACTATCACATCAGGTCAGAGTTAAGTGTCGCAAGTGGACTATTACTAAAACAGAACAGAATAGTCATTCCACAGGCTCTACGTCAAGACATGCTCAAAAGGATTCATGAGGGGCACCTCGGAATTGAAAAATGCAAAAGGAGAGCAAGAGACACTGTTTATTGGCCTGGCATAAATAAGGACATTGAGAACATGATAGGCAAATGTGAGACATGTCAGAAACACCAAAACAAACAAGCAAAGGAACCAATGATAGTAGCTGACTTACCAACAGCACCATGGCAAAAGGTTGGTATGGACCTCTTTCATTTGAATGGTAGACTATCTAATCGTGATGACTACTATTCTAACTATCCTCAAGCACATCAGCAAGAAGTGTCATAATGCATGTTAAATCCATCTTCGCCAGACATGGAATTCCCAGGATTGCCGTTAGCGACAATGGTCCGTGCTTCAACTGTAAGTAGTGGCAACAGTTTGCAGCACATTATGACTTTCAACACATCACATCCAGTCCTCTGTATGCTCAGTCAAATGGTAAGGCAGAGAAAGGTGTTCAAGTTCTCAAACAGCTACTAAAGAAAGCAACAGAAAGCAAGTCTGATCCTTATCTCGCCCTGCTGAGCTACCGAGCCTCCCCTTTAGACTGTGGTTCTTTACCTGCTGAACTCCTAATGGGTTGCAAGTTGCACACCACGCTACCCTGCTGTGCAAAAGAAAAGCAGAGTAAGGAACTGAGACAGGGACTTCAACTGTTAAAGCTGAAACAGAAATCACACTATGACAAGTCATCCAAAACTCTGAAACCATTGACAAAGGATGATGTTGTCAGGATTGAGGATCCAGATGCATGGAACAGGAAAGCTACAGTTCTTGAGGAAGTAGGACCAAGGTCATACACTGTTAGAACTGAGGAAGGACAGATTCTCAGGAGGAACCGCCATTCCCTCCTGAAAACACAAGAAGCTATCCAAGAGCAAATCGATGACAATGCCGCAACTGAATCTTGTCACTCACCACCAGAACAATCTAACACAAACACACATACAGGCTCTCATGAAAACACATCAGACTTACCTGTGCTGAGAAGATCCACACATGAAGTAAAAAAGCCTGATAGGCTTAATCTTTGAGTACAAAGAAAACTATAATAAAAGATTGAAAAGCTTAGAGTTCATAAAGTAAAGCTTTGAAAATGTGTTGACTGTTGTGAAGATGTTTATGTCATTATGATTGATTGATATTGATTGATATTGATTTTGTTTAACCTCAAAGGAAGGGGGATGTAATGATCAGTAACATGTCATTCTAGAATGGTACAGTAGGTGGAGCTGTATGTTTAGTAAGGGGCTACCCACAAGGCAGTAGTCAAGATGGATGCCTATACACTAGTCCACATGGCTGAATAAATGACCAACTCAAGCTAGCTGTTCATAATAAAAACGTCTATTTATTTATGAACATAACACCTAGGGTGCAGCGGAATGGGATTTTGCATCTGTAGGTGCCAAGATCACAGGCTTGATTTAGATACTGGTGCAACATATACACCAGATTCATTGGGACTCAGGACATAATTAAGAGGTGGGAGACAGTATCGCTGGCCTCCCAATCTCCCAGATATCAGGGCGATATGTTATAAGCAGCACCACTCGCCGAGACCTCTATTAACTGACCCACTCCCGATCTACTTGTTACCTGCCGTTTGGAGTTGCCTTATATTTTCCACCAGACCTATAAACAATGCCATTAATCAGCACATCTACCCTGGCACTTTACCACGAAATAAGATCAGAGAGACTTCCAGGGACCTATTATTTGCAAGAACATCAGTTACCACGAAAGATCTAATTTTCATCTACTTTTGTTCCTTTGCAGTTGACCATTATATTTTCTATGGAAATTTTAGCCTGCTATTTTCTTCACAGATGCTGACTGACGGCCTCTGTATTTCCACCATTTCTGCTGTAGTAGACTGTTTAGGTGACATGTATGTGACAAAAACCTTAGCATTGTTGTCTGTCTGGTTTTGGTTTGGTGCCAGTTCCTCTAATTTCTGTAGCAAAATACTGCAGATGCTGGAAATCCGAAACAACAACAGAAAATGCTGGAAAAACTCAGCAGGCCAGGCAACATTTCCTTTCCAGTTTTGAAAAAGGGTTCACCCGAAACGTCGACTCTAATTTCTCTCCACGGATGTTGCCTGGCCTGCTGAGTTTTTCCAGCATTTTCTGTTGTTGCCTCTAATTTCTGTCACAGTTTATAAGCAATTTACATAGTGGCTGCATCTTCCAGTAAAACAATCCATTTTAGTGATGTTGATTGAGGGATAAATATTGGCTAAGACACCGGGGATAACCCCCCTGCTCTTCTTCGAAATAGTGACGTGGGATTTTTTACATCCACCCAAGAGGGCAGATGGGGCCTCGGTTTAACGTCTCATCTGAAAGACGGCACCTCCGACAGTGCAGCACTCCCTCAGCACTGCACTGGGGGCGTCAGCCTGGATTTTGTGCTCAAGGAGCTAGAGTGGGACTTGAACCCGCGACCTTCTGACTCAGAGCAAGAGCGCCCCCACTGAGTCACAGCTGGCGTGCCAGGCCATTCGGGGGAGAAGTTAGGAAAAACTTCTTTGTGCAAAGGGTGGTAGAAATGTGGAACTCTCTGCCACATAAAGCAGTAGATGCTCGCTTAATTAATAATTTTAAATCAGAGATTGATAGATTTTTGCGAGACAAGGGTATGAAAGGATGTGGAGCTGAGGCGGGAGGATGGAGATGGATACGGATCAGCCATGATTTCATTGAATGGTGGAACAGGCTCGAGGTGCTGAATGGCCTCCTCCTGTTCCTATGTTCCTGTCTCTTTCAAATCCAATTTTTCTCTTTCTTAGGAGTTATGAACTGATCAATTCCTTCTCTCCAGTTCAATCAAAATGGCTGTAATTCAGTATAAAATTACCAGGACTTCCTGAATCTTGAATAACTGACCATTCAAATTTAAAAAGCAGTGTTAGTCATATACAAACTGAACCATCACACCACATTATCTGGTCATTATCACATTGCTGTTCAGGGAGCTTGCTGTGCACAAATTGGCTGCTGTGTTTCCTACATTACAACAGTGACTCCACTTCACAAGGTGCTTAATTGGCTGTCTTAATTGAGACTCCCAAAACAAGCGCTCTACTCGGAGCTCCGGCATGACAAGAGAGCCCCAGGTGGGCAGAGGAAACGCTTCAAGGACACCCTCAAAGCCTCCTTGAAAAAGTGTAACATCCCCACCGACACCTGGGAATCCCTAGCCCAAGACCGCACAAAGTGGAGGAGAAGCATCCGGGAAGGCGCTGAACACCTCGAGTCTGTTCGCCGGGAGCAAGCGGAAGCCAACCGCAGGCAGCCCACCCACCCGCCCCTTCAACCACCGTCTGCCCCACCTGTGACAGAGACTGTAGGTCCCACATTGGACTCATCAGTCACCTGAGAACTCATTTTTAATGTGGAAGCAAGTCATCCTCGGTACCGAGGGACTGCCTAAGAAGAAGAAGAATTGGCTGTAAAGCGCTTGTGATTTCCTGAGGGTGGTGAAAGGCAAGGTCGTTCTTTCTTCATGCTTCAGGAACAATCCATTTTTGTGCTTCATTCCCTGCGTTACTTCCTTGTGCTAGTCAACTGCCTTCCTGCCCTGCGCGCTGAATTCAGTGAAAAAATTGGACCACGGAGAAAAATGAATCAGCTCTTAGCGTCACCTATTCGCCAGAAGAAAGGATGAACGCCTGTCAAAATCCCTCAGGGATGGAGACAGCCATTGTCAACATGTGGTTAACCGCCTTGCCCTGTGGTGTGCTCCACCCAGAGGAAACAGCCAGAAGCACCGCAGCAGATTTGCCGATAATTGTCCCTAACCAGATCTGCTTGTCCTCTCCCAAGTACAACATTGCGGAGCTGGCTCCAATCAATCAATGGAGTTCATTTTTAGCGACTAATAATGGCTTAGTGAAACAGTGTCTGTTCTTCATAATTGACGGATAAAACATGAGGAGAAGAGAATTATGAAGATGAAATGAAATAAAACGGACGTGCCTTGAAGTTGTATCGCGCAGCACCCACTCCTCAGGTATTGCGCGGACACCTAAAGCCCGAAAATGGCGCATATTTCCGGCCGGAAGTTTGCTTGTGGGAGCTTGCTGTGCGCAAATTGGCTGCCGCGTTTCCTACCTTATAGCAGTGACCACACTTCAAAAAAAGATTCGAGTACAGGAGCAAGGATGTCTTGCTGCAGTTGTGCAGGGCCTTGGTGAGACCACACCTTGAGTATTGTGTGCAGTTTTGGTCGCCTTATCTGAGGAAGGATGTTCTTGCCATGGAGGGAGTGCAGCGAAGATTCACCAGGCTGATACCTGGGATGGTAGGAATGATGTATGAAGAGAGATTGGGTCAATTAGGCTTATATTCGCTTGAGTTTAGAAGAATGAGAGGGGATCTCATTGAAATTTATAAAATTCTAACAGACTAGATGCAGGAAGGATGTTCCCGATGGCAGGGGAATCCAGAACCAGGGGTCACAGTCTAAGGATAAGAGGTAAGCCATTTAAGACTGAGATGAGGAGGAATTTCTTCACCCAGAGAGTGGTGAACCTGTGGAATTCTCTACCACAGAAGGCAGTTGAGGCCAACTTATTAAATATATTCAAGAAGGAGTTAGATATATTTCTTAAGGCTAAAGGGATCAAGGGATATGGGAGAAAGCAGGGACAGGGTACTGAATTTGGATGATCAGCCATGATTTCATTAAATGGTGGAACAGGCTCGAGGGGCCGAATGGCCTACTCCTGCTCCTACCTTCTATGTTTCTATGTAATTGGCTGTAAAGTGCTTTGGGACGTCCTGAGGTTGTGAAAAGCGTTATATAAATGCAAGTCTTTCTCTCTTACTTTCTCGGTTAAAATAATAATGATTCCCTGAGGAAACATAGAAGCTAGGAGCAGGAGTAGGCCATTCGGCCCCTCGAGCCTGTTCCACCATTCAATGAGATCATGGCTGATCATCCAAGTTCAGTACCCTGTCCCTGCTTTCTCCCCATATCCCTTGATCCCTTTAGCCTTAAGAAATATATCTAACTCCTTCTTGAATATATTTAATGAATTAGCCTCAACTGCCTTGTGTGGTAGAGAATTCCACAGGTTCACAACTCTCTGGGTGAAGAAATTCCTCCTCATCTCAGTCCTAAATGGCTTACCTCTTATCCTTAGACTGTGAGCCCTGGTTCTGGACTCCCCGACCATCGGGAACATCCTTCGTGCAATCACTCGCTTTCGATCACTTTCCCCTTTAGGAGTGGGTATTGGAGCGACTGCAGGAACCGACCCCAGGGCTCCAGATGCTTCGGGTCAGACTCGACAGGGCTCACGTGTCCAGCCCACATCATCGTCCAGTACCACAAGGCAACGCAAACTGAAACTATAGTGACAGACTCAACGAGACCATAAGACCATGGCACTGTGATGGAAACAGACAAGTCACTCTGGTTTGCAATTAGGCCACAGCTGGGGCTAAGCTTGAGGCAAATTCCAGGGCAATCGACAGGTGAGGTGTTTCTCCGGAACTGGCGGATTAATGCTCACGCAAGGGAACAAGAAGTGAGAATGTACCAGCCCCCCGGGCTGACATCCATGGGGCAGAATGGAGGTAGAATTCACGAGGCGGTGTGTTGTTTCTGCTAAAGCACCTCACACCACATGGAAACCGGTTATCAGCAATCAAGCAATTGGAACAAACTCAGCCGGAGGATGTGTGCCAAACACTTTCCACATTCCACAAGCAGTCACCGAACGGGTCACAAGGCAGTTACCTCAGGCGTTAGATGATGGTTAGACACCACCTACAATCTGCATCATCCTCTGAACTCCATGAAATGTTTAACTCACTCCCAGGTATCCATTATTCTTACATAAAACCATCTGAACACCTCGAATAGATTCCAGCCTGTAATTCAGTCCCAGCCAGGTATCCATTATTCTATATATAAACTACCCAAACCCCTTCCTTAGATTCCAGCTTGGAACTCACTCCCGGGTATCCATTATTCTATATATCAACCCCCGAACCCCTCGATTAGATTCCAGCCTGTAACTCACTCCCGGGTATTCATTATTCTATATATGAACCACCTGAACCCTTCGCTTAGATTCCAGTCTGTAACTCACTCCTGGGCATCCATTATTCTTACATAAACCACACGAACTCCTCACTTAGATTTCAGTCTGTAACTCACTCCCGGGCATCCATTATTCTTACATAAACCATGTGAATCACTCCCTTAGATTCCAGCCAGTAACTCACTCCCAGGTATCCATTATTATTATTATTCTATATATAAACCACCCGAGCCGCTCGATAGATTCCAGCCTGTAACTCACTCCCGGGTATCCATTATTCTACATATAAACTACCCGAACCCCTCCCTTAGATTCCAGTCTGTAACTCACTCCCGGGTATCCATTATATTCTATATATAAACCATCTGAACCCCTCGATTAGATTCCAGCCTGTAACTCACTCCCGGATATCCATTATATTCTATATATAAACCATCTGAACCTCTTGATTAGATTCCAGCCTGTAACTCACTCCCGGGTATCCATTATTATTCTATATATAAACCACCTGAACCCCTCGATTAGATTCCAGTCTGTAACTCACTCCCAGGTATCCATTATTCTATATATAAACCATCTGAACCTCTTGATTAGATTCCAGCCTGTAACTCACTCCCGGGTATCCATTATTATTCTATATATAAACCATCTGAACCCCTCCCTTAGATTCCAGCCTCTAACTCACTCCCGGGTATCCATTATTCTATATATAAACCACCTGAACCCCTCGATTAGATTCCAGCCTGTAACTCACTCCTGGGTATCCATTATTCTAAATATAAACCACCCGAACCCCTCGATTAGATTCCAGCCTGTAACTCACTCCCAGGTATCCATTATTCTGTATATAAACTGCAGTGGGGAAAGAGTTAAAACAAAGAGAATGGTGGGCTAAAGAAACAAAATTAAAGGAAGAAAAGGCTATCATTTTAGTGGCTCACGCATATTATGAGTTGAGTAGACGTACTCGAATTTGGACCAAAAACGGGTGCCAAAATTGTACCCGAGTACCAGTAATTTAAGAAAGGGAATAAGGAAAAAATTTAAGTTTTATCGACACAGATGCTATCAGCTTCTGTCCAAAACAAATAAAATACAGGATTTCCTGAGTGAAAGGAATCTTAAAAGGAATACTGGAATCTCAGTTTGTGTGAAAGTGTGTGTTAAAAGTGTGGAAGTTTTCTGTCGAAAGAAAATATCTGTTGTTTGTTTTAGCTCCACCCACTCTTTTGTACAGAGAGCTAAAAGCTGTTTAACCCTTTGAAGACTTGTCTTGAATGATGGACAAGCGTGTGTTATTTTAAGTTTGTTAATTGTTTTACAAAAGATAAGCTTCAGCCTTGAAGTCACAGTTGCCAAAGTGCCTGGAAGATAATGAAGCTATGGTTTCTTTCTTTTTCAAAATGATACTGGTTAGTTAAAAAAAAATTGATCTTGATTGGATTGGAGTTATTGAGGTTAATTAACCTATTAAAACCAGACTTTTATTGTGGCCACGGTGAAATTCTGGTTGGCGTAAATATGTGTAGACCACAAAATAACAACAGAGAACGCTGGAAAAACTCAGCAGGTCAGGCAACATCCGTGGACAGAAATTTGAGTTGACGTTTCGGGTTGAAACCCTTCTTCAAAACTGGAAAGAAAATAAAAAGATCGAAGGCAAAGCTGCAATCGAACAAAAGAAGAAAAGAGACAATAAAAGGTATGCGAAGCCAGATGAGATGGTAATGGACCCGTGGAGACAAAAGGCAGCTGAGATTAGGTGTGAAGTGTACTGGCAGGATAAGGACAGCTGCCAGGTGAGAGAGAGAAACAAAAGGAAAGGAGGGGGGGGGGGGGGGAGAAAAAAAAGGACCCAAAACAAAGGGGTGGAAAAAATTAAAAGGAAAAAAGTAATAGGGGCCGAGGTTATGATCTGAAATTATTGAACTCGATATTGAGTCCGGGAGGCTGCAAAGTGCCTAATCGGAAGATGAGGTGCTGTTCCTCGAGTTTACGCTGAGCTTCCGTGGAACAATACAAGAGACCAAGGACGGTGAGGTCTGAGTGGGAATGGAGCGGTGAATTAAAATGACAGGCGACCGGAAGCTCGGGGTCACCCTTACGGACTGAATGGAGGTGTTCCGCAAAGCGGTCGCCCAATCTGCGTTTGGTCTCCCCAATGTAGAGGGGAACACCTCTGTTCAGTCCGTAAGGGCGACCCCGAGCTTCTGGTCACCTGTCATTTTAATTCACCACTGCATTCCCACTCCCACTCCCACTCAGACCTCACCGTCCTTGGTCTCTTGTATTGTTCCACGGAAGCTCAACGTAAACTCGAGGAACAGCACCTCATCTTCCGATTAGGCACTTTGCAGCCTCCCGGACTCAATATCGAGTTCAATAATTTCAGATCATAACCTCGGCCCCTATTACTTTTTTCCTTTTAATTTTTTCCACCCCTTTGTTTTGGGTCCTTTTTTTTTCTCCCCCCCCCCCCCCTCCTTTCCTTTTGTTTCTCTCTCTCACCTGGCAGCTGTCCTTATCCTGCCAGTACACTTCACACCTAATCTCAGCTGCCTTTTGTCTCCACGGGCCTATTACCATCTCATCTGGCTTCACATACCTTTTATTGTCTCTTTTTCTTCTTTTGTTCGATCGCAGCTTTGCCTTCGATCGTTTTATTTTCTTTCCAGTTTTGAAGAAGGGTTTCAACCCGAAACGTCAACTCAAATTTCTCTCCACGGATGTTGCCTGACCTGCTGAGTTTATCCAGCATTCTCTGTTGTTATTTTGGATTTCCAGCATCTGCAGTATTTTGCTATCGTATGTGTAGACCACATTGAATAAGATATTTAATGGTCTGAAACCAGACTTTAAAATATTTCGTCTTGGATATAGTGAACGGGTTCTGGTCCATACCATTGGCAGAGGAATCACAAGGGAAATTCGCCTTTACTGTCAGGGATAGACAGTATACATGGACCAGGGTCCCACAGGGGTTCCACAATAGTCCAAATATATTCCACCGGGTACTGAGTCAAGCCTTAGACGAGTTAGATCTATCAAAGTACCAGAGCGCCCTACTCTGACATGTCGATGATGTAATGATTGCATCAGAGGATGCCAAAGGATACATGGGAGCATTACAAGCCACCCTCCAGACACTTAAGAAAGCTGGCTTTAAATTGAACCCCAAAAAGGCACAGGTTGGACTGTCCAAAGTAAAGTATCTAGGGCACGAAATTAGCCACGGGTATAAGGCACTCCCACAGGAACTGTCCAGGGAGTAAGGAAAGTGTTGGGACTATTTAACTACTGCAGGAGTTTTATAAAGCAGAGCCAATTCAACGGTTAGTTAAAGGGGGTAGACCCGCCCCGGATAAGATAGAATGGGAATCGGAGCAGGACGAGGCTTATGTATAATTAAAAGCAGCCCTGACGTCTGCACCCGCACTAGGATTGCCAAATATAGTCAAACCATTCCATATATACCATAGTATAGACGGGAACTTATATAACGCTGTAGTCACCCAAGAGTACGGGGGAGATATGAGGCCAATTGCCTATTACTCCACCCAACAAACCGCTGTGGCTAAAGGAATGGCGAGATGCGTGACGGCCCTTGACTGCGCCGCATGGGCTGTGCGGATATGCGAGCCCATCACTATGTCAGGACAGCTGATACTACACACGCAACACACAGTAGTGGACCTGCTAAACACAGGCAAAATGAAGGCTGTATCAGACAGAAGGAGGGCGGCTTGGGAAGCAGTATTGATACCCAAAGACAGATCAGTCCAGATTATAAGGTGTAATGTATGTCCCTTTAAGGGGGAGAACTACTTTTTACAGCTCATGTATACTGTAGTACCGGCAGTGACCACACTTGTATATAACGTTGAGTAGTAATCTGTACAGTTCAGTTGCAGTCTGAGCCACGTTGAGTGAACACCGTTTGCACCGTTCTCCGCAGTCTGTGTCTGATTATACACGGACATAACAGTGGCGACGAGGCAGATTCGAACCTACCTGCAACTCTGCATCACCTCCCAGGGATTCGCTCCTGGAGAACAGTGGAAGAAGGTCGAGTCCAGAAGCACGGGCGTCGACCACGGGTAAACGCCCAGACATCCAGCGGAGATTTGAGCATCGCAGGGGAGGCTGTCGAGAGCCAGGCTTGGCTTTCCAGTCACGGTGGTCCAGCGAAATGGGCTGGCAACAGGTACTGCGCAGACCCTTCCCAGACAGCGGCGGGCTAGAGCCCGACCGAGCGGCACAGAAAAAGGCCGAGCAGCGTCGACGGGGGCGCACAGGGCGCAGCCGGTGTTCAGGACCGAGCGGTGTCAACGGGGGAGAGAGACGAGAGAGAGCAGAGCGCAGCCGGTGTTCAAGGGCCGAGCAGCGTCAACGGGGGAGAGAGGCGTGCAGGAAAACGCGAGACGCTGCCATTGCCACGAGGACCACAGAGAGCGGCGTTGGCAGCAGCGCGCGAAACCCACAGGGCGTCGCCATTTGCCACGAGGACCGCCGAGAGCGGCGTTGGCAGCAGCGCGGGAGACGCCATTTTAAACCGCAGCGGGGAAGAAAGGAAAGCGCAGTAGACGCCATTTTAAGCCAGTCTAACCACACCCAAAAATGCCAAAGAGTGGCAGTATCACAGCGTTCGACAATGAAGTCGAAGATTGGACGACATATGTCGAACGCATAGAAGTATACTGCAAGGCGAATGAAGTGCCAGATGACAAGAAAGCGCTGGTATTGTTGAATTCAATGGGTGCAAAAACGTATGGCTTACTACGAAACCTAGTAACCCCAGAGAAGCCAGTAGAAAAGGATTTTGAAAACATAGTGTCAATCCTACAGGACCACTTAAACCCCACACCGCTGCTGATAGCAGAAAGATTTAAGTTTCACAAAAGGAACCAGCATAAAGATGAAAGTAATGCTGAGTATTTAACGGAACTGCGCAAGCTATCGAAACACTGCCAGTTTGGAACGGGACTAGCAGATACTTTAAGGGACAAGTTTGTGTGTGGGCTTCAAAGTGAAGGAACCCAGAAACGGCTTTTATCTGAAAAGGACCTTACGCTGGAAAAGGCTTTCAGCATTGCGGTATCATATGAAGCAGCAGCACGGGGCGCTGCAGAGATACAACAGAGACCGCAAGAATATGGCACAAACGAAATGTCATATGTAACAGAGAAGTGCTATCACTGCGGCAGAACAACACACGACCAGAATGATTGCTGGTTCAAAGACAAAGTGTGCAGACAGTGTAGAAAAGTAGGACACATAGCACGAGTCTGCAGGTCGGGAAAGAAAACCAGCAATAAGAAACCGACCAAAGGAAAGTACAAGAAGGTACATAAGATAACGGAGAATAGTTCAGACGAACAAAAGAGTGATAACAACTCCGAAAGCAGGGAACTGAGCTGTCTGAAACTACATAATGTGATCACAACAGAGGATCACCGAACCATTTGGGTCACTCTCAAGATAGCAGGAGTCCAGGTAAAGATGGAATTGGACACAGGATCAGCCCTAACAGTCATAAACCGATGGGACTACGAGCGGCTATTCTCACACATACCCTTGAGAGACACAAAAATTATTTTGAAGATGTACACGGGGCAAAAAGTCTACCCCAAAGGAAAAATAAGGGTGACCGTTATATATAACGGTAAGGAAACACCAAAACTAGACCTGTATGTATTGCAAGATGGAGGACCACCATTACTGGGACGTGAATGGATCCGGAAAATACAACTGGATTGGCATTCCATACAGGCACTGACTGTGGCTGACAAAAAGGATGACGACGTCACACCTGGGCGACTGTCAAAGATCCTAACTGACGCGAAAGAAGTGTTCCAGCAAGGACTCGGAACACTAAAAAGCATGACAGCGACGATTAAAATTGAAGAAAACGCAAGTCCAAAATTTTTTAAGGCCAGACCGGTACCTTATGCAATCCGCCCAGCCGTCGAAGCAGAGCTGGAGAGTCTGGAACGTTCAGGTGTACTGTCCAAGGTAGACTGGAGCGAGTGGGCTACACCCATCGTCCCTGTGATGAAAAAGTCGTTGAGCAGCACGCCTGGGGAGCCAAGGAAGGTTCGCATCTGTGGGGACTTTAAGGTAACAGTGAACCCGGTCCTTCACACCGTACAATATCCACTTCCGCGGATTGAAGATATTTTCGCCTCACTATCTGGAGGGAAACGCTTCACTAAGATTGATCTGGCCCAGGCGTATCTGCAAATGGAGGTAGCAGAAGCATCAAAAAAATACCTCACAATCAACACCCATAAAGGTCTCTACCAATACAACCGGCTGGTATTCGGGGCAGCATCAGCTCCGGCTATTTGGCAGAGGACAATGGAACAAGTCCTGCAAGGGATCCCAGGGACCCAGTGTTATTTGGACGACATCCTGGTCACGGGCGAAAATGACAGTGATCACCTTGCCAACCTGGAGCAGGTGCTCACTAGATTGCAGGAATATGGGCTCCGAGCTAACCGCCCCAAATGCGAGTTTTTTAGAAAACAGATCTCGTATTGTGGCCACGTTATCGATAAAGAGGGGTTACATAAGTCCCCAGAGAAGATTGAGGCTGTAGTCAAGGCTCCAGCACCGGAAAATGTGTCACAACTGCGGTCGTTCCTCGGGCTGGTAAACTACTACCATAAGTTCTTGCCAAATTTGTCTACAATACTACACCCACTGAACACCCTACTGCAAACTGGGGTGCCATGGAAGTGGAGTGACGATTGTAGACGAGCTTTTCAGAAGAGCAAAACATTAATCACATCGAAAGAGGTATTGGCCCATTACAACCCAGCATTACCAATTCGGTTGGCATGTGATGTGTCACCCTATGGCATTGGAGCGGTGCTGTCGCACAAATTCTCGGACGGCTCAGAGAGGCCAATAGCCTTTGCGTCATGATCACTAACCTCAGCCGAGCGTAACTACGCCCAGATTGACAGGGAGGCCCTCAGCCTAGTGTGGGGAGTGAAAAAGTTCAATCACTTTCTGCACGGGCAGAAATTCACCTTGCTGACTGATCACCAGCCTCTTGTCTCCATTTTTAATCCGAAGAAGGGCGTTCCGGTGATGACTGCGCAATGACTACAAAGATGGTCACTTTTTCTAGGGGCGCACCACTATGAGATTGAATATAAGGGCACGAAACAGCATGGAAATGCTGATGGGCTATCACGCCTGCCACTGCCTACTGCGGAGGAAGCACCAGCAGTGGATCCTGTCGAAATATTCCATTCGACTACAGTTGAATACCTACCGGTAACTAACGCTTGTATCGAAAAGGAAACCCGAAATGACCCGACACTGTCTCGGGTATATGATTTGACAGTGAAGGGATGGCCAGCACATGGCGACTCACTGTTGCCAGCATTCTCGACAAGGAGAGAACAGCTGTCAGTGTGCCGGGGGACCTTGATGTGTGGATCCCGAGTGGTAATTCCACCCAAGTTAAGGGATAGAGTGCTCAATGAGCTTCATGAGGGTCATCTGGGAGGGGTAAAAATGAAAAGCCTAGCCAGGGCTTATGTGTGGTGGCCGGGAATCGATAAACAAATCGAGGACCTGACCAAGAGCTGCTCAGGATGCCAGAAAGTCCAAAATGCACCACCACAGGCCCCTCTACATCCATGGGAGTGGCCCTCATCTCCATGGCAACGGGTGCATATTGATTTTGCTGGTCCATTCATGGACTCAATGTTTTTAATAGCTATGGATGCGCACTCGAAATGGCCTGAGGTCTTCAAAATGTCCTCCACCACCACGGAGAAAACTATTGCAGTCCTACGGACCATTTTTGCCAGGAATGGCTTGCCAGAACAGATTTGCTCCGACAACGGACCACAGTTTGTGTCCGAAGAGTTCCGGAGGTTCTTGAAAAAGAATGGGGTAAGGCATTACACATCCGTCCCGTATCATCCAGCCACAAATGGATTGGCTGAGAGGTTCGTACAAACCTTTAAGAAGGCAATAAAGGCTATGTACAATGACAACATTCCGCTGCAGCACAAGGTGGACAATTTCCTGTTCGCCTACCGGAATGCGACACATGCAGTCACCAACCAGGCCCCAGCCATGATGTTCTTTAACCGAAGGTTAAGATCTCGCCTGGATTTGCTCAGACCAAACGTACGAAGAGATGTTGAGAGTAAGCAATTCCAGCACATCCATGAGAAGCCAACAAGGAGCTTCAATGTAGGGCAACCCGTCTTGGCCCGCGACTACCGAACAGAAAAATGGCAGCCAGGAACGATATGCACACGGCAGGGCCCACTAATGTACACAGTGGACGTTGGGGAGAGCATCGTGAGACGCCATGCTGACCAGATCCTAGAGTCACAGGAACAAGTCAACCCCATGCCTCGCCCATACGTACCTGGTGATGAACCCGACGTACATGTAGCATCTACCCCAGAAACAGTAGCATCAGAAGCTGATGAACCAATCGACGACAGGGGACCAGAATCGCCTCCGCACCAAGAGCAAGACACTCAGGAAAGGCGCTATCCAGAAAGGATCAGGAAGCCTCCCCAAAGACTGAATTTATAAATAGACTATTTTCAGCTAATGTTGCATGTTAAAAGTGTTAATTGTAATTAGTTTGATATTTAATTGTTAAATGAGTGTTATGGTACTGTTAATCTAAAAGGGGAGGAATTGTAATGTATGTACCTTTAAGGGGGAGAACTACTTTTTATAGCTCATGTATATTGTAGTACCGGCAGTGACCACACCTGTATATAACGTTGAGTAGTAATCTGTACAGTTCAGTTGCAGTCTGAGCCACGTTGAGTAAACACCGTTTGCACCGTTCTCCGCAGTCTGTGTCTGATTATACACAGACATAACATAAGGGAACATAGAGTCAACCCCGCAGAGGGAATGCTATTGGAGGGTGAGGCACACGAGTGTCAGTTAGTAATCGAAGAAGAGGTCAGAGGAACCGTATCAGAATCGCCCCTTGAAAATCCCGAAAACACCTTTTATATAGACGGATCTCGCCGAGATATATAAATGGGGAGCCACACACGGTTGGGCAGTAGTATCCGAGAACGGAGAAACAGTCGCAAAGGGAGGGCTTGAAGGAGGAACCTCAGCGCAGGTAGCAGAACTAGTGGCTCTCACAGAAGCATTGAAATTGGCAAAAGGAAAACGAGTAAATATATATACAGACAGTAGGTATGCATTTGGGGTAGTGCATGATTATATGATAGCGTGGAATACGAGAGGATATGAAACCTCCGGAGGAGGACAAATACAGCATGAGGAAGTAGTGAGAGACTTAGTAGAAGCGGTAAAAGGAGCAGAAGAGGTAGCAGTGATTAAAATAAAGGCACACCGCAAGATAGTGAGCGAGCAACAGAAAGGAAATATGCTAGCTGATCAGGCAGCAAGAGCAGCAGGTAGAATAACAGCAGAGGAAGTGAACATTAAAAGAATCCAAGAGGAGACTGAAATGGAGGAGCAGGAGCAGTGGACAAAGAGAGGCGCAGCCAAAGGTAGAGATGGAATATGGAAAAAGGATCGCAGGGTGACCGGACTGACACCATCTGAACTCATGACTGGACGAGCAATGTGTCTGCCGGAAGGAGTAGCATCTGGTAGCGAGGGACTAGGACCCTTAAAAGATAAAATTAGGAAATACGTATAAACATTGGATTATCAATTGAAAGAGCTCAGAGAAGAAATTAAGGAAACAAGACATCAGAGATAAAAATACACAAAAGCAGGGGGCCTCGGAGCCCCTACCCAAGGTGGGCGAGCAGGTATTTGTTAAAATATTCCATTTGAGGTTATCATGACCAGCAATACGTGCGCATGTATAGATATGAGGGGTAAAGGTAGATGGAAACATTGGACCCAATTAAAACAGTACAACAATAACCCATCTGATCTTAAATCCCACAAAAACAATGGAATAAACACCGGAGATAAACTAACCTCTGGTGACGACCAGGCTTCTGCTTAATTTACAGGGAAACGTCACCATGAAGATGGGATTACTGCTGAGACACGAAATAAGCAAAGGGACATCCCACATTACACGACAAGTACATGATGAAGTAGCACCATGTTTTAATGGAACAATCACATTCGGAGTCTCATCCACGGCTCCCAATACACAGAAAGAGACAAGCGAACCGAGGATGCTCCAATGTCCAGATATGAAACCTGGACCCATGAATGGACTAGTATTATTTACCGAGGGAGAACAATTGTATGGTAACGAGAGACACGAAATTGTACAAGTACTAATGAACTTAACCATGTTACAATGGCCAGGATATTGTGAAAGGTTTACTAAAACTAGAGAATTGTATGCATATATGAATGTAATTAACCAAGCTGCTGATGCGACAGGGGCTACTAATTTTAGGGGACATGCTGCATTCCACCAAAGGATTAAGAGGAGCTTAGGAACCGATATACTCACGGGAATAAACACAGGGACATCATTCATTAATGCCCTAGATATACAAGGAGACCAAAGTAGTGTGGAACGATTACAAAGGATAATACAACAGATTTTAGAGAAGGAAACTGGTTTGGTTCGACAAGGATCAGAGTTGGGAGGACATACGATAAGGAAATTACTTGAGGGAATCAAGGTTATAGAGGACCATGCTAGCATTATCAACAAACTAAACCATAGAGATGAGGAACAGGCAAAAGACAGGGTAGGGAGAGGCATGTGTCATGCCTATGGCCAATGGATCACCGGACAGTTAAAACACAATCTGGCACAGATACAGCGAGGCAAGGTACCAGACTGGATTAACAGGAGGCTGAAGGGATGTAACCTATCACCCCTGATCCTCTCTAACTTTTACCGCTGCACAATAGAGAGCATCCTGACGAACTGTATCACAGTGTGGTATGGCAGCTGTAGCTCCTATGACCGGAAAGCCCTGCAGCAGGTAGTCAAAACTGCCCAACGCATTACCGGCACCCGGCTACCGACCATAGAGAACATCTACCAGAAACGCTGTTTACGGAGGTCACTGACCATCATCAAAGATCCTACCCACCCCAGCCACTGTTTGTTCGCCCCCTGCCATCTGGGAGACGCTACAGGTGCATTCGCACCCGAACGACCAGATTTAGGAACAGTTTCTTTCCCAGGGCTGTCATCCTACTGAACTCTACAAATAAACTCTAAAGCCTGCACATCTGCCAATGCACTTTATTATGTTTATGTTTATGTTAATGTATTACAAGCCAAATGTATGTTGAATGTTAAATGTCTTAATCAAAATGTACACTCTCGGGAGCCGCAAGCCTACATTTCGTTGTACTGCACTTGTGCACTAACAATGACAATAAAGTTGATTATTTTTATTATTATTATTATTATGGCCTGAGCCAGAATCCAGGCCCTCTGAGTGCTTATACCCTCAAAGGGCTGACCAGAGTGTATCCAGTGATTCAAAAATGTAAAGCAGAAGTGACAGCAATGATAGGCATGGTACTCCTGATACCAGTGGTGGGACTAGACATGACTCCATACCCACAGTACCAGGTAACAAACATAGGCATAGTGAGGGGTGAGGCATACCTCCAATACTAACCAATTGATACCTATGCCATCAGGAAAAATGGTACTATGAGAGGAGTCTCCCTAAACGGATGCCACGGGAAAGGCACGCTTACGCTATGCCCACATCCGGTAGGAGAAGGCCCTAAGGATGAGGTGGCTATAATAAGACAGAAGGGTGTGTGTTGAAATTATCACATGTTGATCACCAACACACCCGCTCGGGATATAGAGGTGAAGGGGAGTATTGTATAGCCACCACAGAGACTGAGTACCAATATAGTAACCTTGTATGTGCAATCACAATGCCTAACTTCTGCTTTACGCCAAAGATCCCTGTGACAATTGGACACACCAGATTGATGTATGTACATTCAAGGGAGGAAATAAAACTAAATGTGCCAGATAGTCTAAAGGACGAGTTGGTCAATTATGAAGATCTGGTAGGGGCCCCAATACCCTGCCTGCAAGAGGATCTGCAAGAAATGAAAGAGGATTTAAGATGGTGAAACAATACATAGTGCTGCAAAGGAATCTTGGGGAATTAGAAAGGGACATAGAGGTAGAGCTACAGGAAGTCCCGTGGTATGAGAAGCTGTGGGATTGGGGAATGAATGTCAACATACACCCATGGATCCGCATAATTTCTCATATATATTAGTGATAATACAGTGCCTGATCACCGCATGGAGCAGGAGGCACAGCGATGCTTATACATGTGGTTTAACTTGGGCAAGGGCCATGTACCAAAAGGGGGAATTGCAGTGGGGAAAGAGTTAAACTGACATCGCTGGCAGTTTCACTGAATGGTGTAATAAAGACCATACTTTGCAGTAGTAAGCTTTTTCTAAGTTGCTGAAGTGGCAGTTGAGAAAACCTAGCTGGACATGGAACCATAAGAGGCCTAAGAGGATGTAAGTTCTGTTCTGGCAGGAAAGTAAAACAATGAAAGAGGCCTAGAGAGGCAGGAAAGGAGGACAATGAATCAGAAGTACAATGTTGATGAGGCCCCATTTGGCATAAACAAAGGTCATAGGTGCAACAACAGCTTGTGGGGTAACAGACATATACTTTTCCGATAATAAAGGCGGTACTTTAATGTAACGCGGCATAGGCAACCAATCAGTTTAGATGCATGCGGGCCAAAGTCCAATCAGGTGGCAGGAATGAATTTTGAATGAGCTGGACATATGTGTATTGTAATGTATAAGAGTGTAGTGTTTGCTGTACCAATTTGGAAAAGTCTGGCTAAGACAGAGCAGACTGTCTCCCCACCGGTGCAATAAAGACAACTTGACTATCGATCTAAAACCTTGTGTCGAGTGTTGGTTTAAAATGCTCCACAGCATAAACCATCTCAACCCCTCGATTAGATTCCAGCCTGTAACTCACTCCCGGGTATCCATTATTCTATATATAAACCACCTGAACCCCTCGATTAGATTCCAGCCTGTAACTCACACACAGGTATCCATTATTCTATATATAAACCACCCGAACCCCTCAATTAGATTCCAGCCTGTAACTCACTCCCAGGTATCCATTATTATTCTATATATAAACCACCCGAACTCCTCGATTAGATTCCAGCCTGTAACTCACTCCCAGGTATCCATTATTCTATATATAAACCACCTGAACTCCTCGATTACATTCCAGCCTGTAACTCACTCCCAGGTATCCATTATTCTATATATAAACCACCTGAACCCCTCGATTAGATTCCAGCCTGTAACTCACCCCCAGGTATCCATTATTCTATATATAAACCACCCGAACCTCTCGATTAGATTCCAGCCTGTAACTCACACACAGGTATCCATTATTCTATATATAAACCCCCCGAACTCCTCGATTAGATTCCAGCCTGTAACTCACTCCCAGGTATCCATTATTCTATATATAAACCACCTGAACCCCTCAATTAGATTCCAGCCTGTAACTCACTCCCGGGTATCCATTATTCTATATATAAACCACCCGAACCTCTCGATTAGATTCCAGCCTGTAACTCACACACAGGTATCCATTATTCTATATATAAACCACCCGAACCTCTCGATTAGATTCCAGCCTGTAACTCACACACAGGTATCCATTATTCTATATATAAACCACCCGAACCTCTCGATTAGATTCCAGCCTGTAACTCACTCCCAGGTATCCATTATTCTATATATAAACCACCCAAACCCCTCGATTAGATTCCAGTCTGTAACTCACTCCCGGGTATCCATTATTCTATATATAAACCACCCGAACCCCTCGATTAGATTCCAGCCTGTAACTCACTCCCAGGTATCCATTATTCTATATATAAACCACCCAAACCCCTCGATTAGATTCCAGTCTGTAACTCACTCCCGGGTATCCATTATTCTATATATAAACCACCCGAACCCCTCAATTAGATTCCAGCCTGTTACTCACTCCCAGGTATCCATTATTCTATATATAAACCACCCGAACCCCTCGATTAGATTCCAGCCTGTAACTCACTCCCAGGTATCCATTATTCTATATATAAACCACCTGAACCCCTCGATTAGATTCCAGCCTGTAACTCACACACAGGTATCCATTATTATTCTATATATAAACCACCCGAACTCCTCGATTAGATTCCAGTCTGTAACTCACTCCCAGGTATCCATTATTATTCTATATATAAACCACCCGAACTCCTCGATTAGATTCCAGCCTGTAACTCACTCCCGGGTATCCATTATTCTATATATAAACCACCTGAAACCCTCGATTAGATTCCAGCCTGTTACTCACTCCCAGGTATCCATTATTCTATGTATAAACCATCTGAACCCCTCGATTAGATTTCAGTCCCAGGTATCCATTATTCTATATATAAACCCCCGAACGCCTCGATTGGATTCCAGCCTGTAACTCACACCCGGGTATCCAGTATTCTATTGGGTTTTCTGTAGTTCCATTAATAAGTAGTGCGGGTTGACTCGAGAGCTACAACACTTTTGAAAATTGACCCAAATCCGCCCCCCCTCCAGTGACTCTCCGACCGAGGCTTCTGCACCGGATGGTCTAGTTTCAATGCCATTGACTGGCGTTAACGGGGTGGTAATGGCCTCAAAATGGTGTCGGTAGCCATGGGTAGGGATTCGGCCGGCTCCATTTTGAAAGGTGGCCTAATGCTCGCCGCCCAAAGCGCCCAGCCATCTTAGGCCTCAGGCCCCCTTTAACGTGCAAAATCAAGCTCTCCAGAACCCCGTTTGCCACATTAGGTCTGAACCGGTCTGAGCCTGTGCCATGCTCACTCCAACTCGTTCCATGGGTGGGGCAATGGAACCGAAGAGGCCCGGCCAAAGCTAAGTTTGGAATTTTCTCCGTGGGGGCCCGGAGGGAACAGGAGTGGACTATCCGAGGCCCACAGATAGGTGCCACTGCCATCCTGGGAACCCCACACTCCCATACATAACTTGCTGGCGGCCTGATTTTGGGAGGCTTTAAGCTGTATCAGGTGCACGCATGGCGCTCCACAACATGTCTCAATGTTAATGAGGCCGTCTTGTCGCCATGGTTACAGCCGATGGGGAGGTCACCACAAAGTCAAAATTAACCAATGGGAGTGTGGGATCGGTTGTTCCTCTCATGTGTGAACCAATCAGCCATTTGCGGATAACATACTGAATTGATTCCGCAATATTTCTCTCTCATTCTGCTGTCTGTGTCTTACTTTGTATCTGCACTTTTTTGGATCTTTTTTTCCCTCTTTTTCTATTTCCAAAATTGTTTATCTAAGAACAGTGACTACATAAGAACATAAGAACATAAGAAATAGGAGCAGGAGTAGGCCAATCGGCCCCTCGAGCCTGCTCCGCCATTCAATAAGATCATGGCTGATCTGATCCTAACCGCCAATCTACTATCACAGAACCATCTCCTGAATCTAACAGAATTAGACACACGAAATAGGAGCAGGATCAGGCTACATGGCCCCTGGGCCCGCTCCGCTACCCACAGGGCCATGACCGATCCGAACCTAGACTCATGTCCAAATTCCTGCCCGCTCCCCGTAACCCTTAATTCCCTTTACTTCTAGGAAACTGTCTATTTCTGTTTTAAATTTATGTAATGATGTAGCTTCTACAGCTTTTTGGGGCAGCATATTCCATGGACCTACCACCCTCTGAGTGAAGTAGTTCCTCCTCATCTCAGTTTTGAAAGAGCAGCCCCTTATTCTAAGACTATGCCCCCTAGTTCTAGTTTCACCCATCATCGGGAACATCTTCCCCGCATCCACCCGATCCAACCCCTTCACAATCTTATATGTTTCAATAAGATCGCCTCTCATTCTTCTGAACTCCAATGAGTAGAGTTCCAATCTACTCAACCTCTCCTCATATTAGCACTTCGAACTAATTCATTGTATATGAGACAATCCTGGTCACTTCTGGAAACGTGTATAATCAGTGCAAGTCTTTCTTTCCTCCTTTCAATTGTCTTCCTCTCCTGCAGTTTCTCTTCCCTCTTCCTTCGCTCCTTTGAAACGTATAAAATTCTGACCGGGCTAGACAGACTGGATGCAGGGAGGATGTTTCCCCTGGTGGGGGGTGGCTAGAACGAGGGGTCACAGTCTCAGGATACGGGGTAGGACATTTAGAACTGAGATTAGGAGAAATTTCTTCACTCAGAGGGTGGTGAACCTGTGGAATTCTCTACCACAGAAGGCTGTGGAGGCCAAGTCACTGAATATATTTAAGAAGGAGATGGGGAGAGAGTGGGAATATGGTATTGAGATTTGGATCAGCCATGATCATATTGAATGGGCCAAATGGCCTACTCCTGCTCCTATTTTTCTATGTTTGTATGTTTTCAACAGAGCATGGCAATCCGTCCTGAGCAACACAAGGTCAGTGGCCATCCAAATAGAACCCAAGATTTCCAGCCCTTGGTCTTATACACCCCATGAGAGATTAGCGTGTAAAGTTAAGGGGGGAGAAATTGGGTATGTAGCGCCACCTATTAGCGCCTAAAGAGGGCAGTCAGTGGCTGTAGCGCCACTGGTCACGCCTCCCGCGATATTCAGTGGGGGCACTAATGGTGGCGTTAGCCTGTTGCGCTGTGCTGCCACCGATGACGTCATCGGTGTGCGCAGCGCCCCATTAGCGCCCTGATCGCGATATTTGGTAGCGAACGCCGCTGTAGCCGGCAGTGGCGCAAGTTAATGTGGAGATGCGGGGCGGCCGCCTTTTTCGGCGGCCGCCTGCCAGCACCTCCGTCCCCGGCCTCCTGACTGCCCCCCCGCCGCGGAAAACCCGGCTGTTTCCCGAGAGCCCGGCACTTCTCCTCGGTGCCGGGCTCTTTTGCCGGCACTCGCGATCGGGGATCGCGCTGTTGCAGGCCCCTGCCCCTTAACAATGGGAGGAAGGCCTGCAGTACTGCAGCGTGCTGTGCTGCAGCATGTGGCGCTGCGGCACGTTGCGCTGCGATATTCAGTTTCAGCGCCATAAGAGGGACGCGGAGCGCCTCGAGCCTCACCCCGTCTCCCTCTAGGGGCACTGAAATTGAATTTCTGACATTCGTTAATGCTCCGAACGCTGCGCAAAAATCAGCGCACAGGCGAACTTGGCACCACTTTGGCGCCTCAACTCAATTTCTAGGCCAAGGCACAAGGGATTGGGGGCAAGGTACTGACTTGGATAAAGAACTGGTTGGCAGACAGGAAGCAAAGAGTTGGAATAAACGGCTCTTTTTCCGAGTGGCAGGCAGTGACTAGTGGGGTACCACAGGGATCGGTCCTAGGACCCCAGCTATTCACAATATATATAAATGATCTAGACGAGGGAACCAAATGTAATATCTCCAAGTTTGCAGACGACACAAAGCTGGGTGGGCGTGTGTGCTGTGAGGAGGATGCCGAGAAACTCCAGTATGATTTGGACAGGTTGGGTGATTGGGCAGAAGCATGGCAGGTGCAGTATAATGTGGATAAATGCGAGGTTATCCACTTTGGTGGCAAAAACAGGAAGGCAGATTATCATCTGAATGGCAATAGATTGGGAGAAGGGAAAGTGCAATGAGACCTGGGTGTCCTTGTGCACCAGTCGCTGAAGGTAAGCATGCAGGTGCAGCAGGCGGTTAAGAAGGCAAATGGTATGTTGGCCTTCGTAGCGAGAGGGTTTGAGTACAGGAACAAGGATGTCTTGCTGCAATTGTACAGGGCCTTGGTGAGACCACACCTTGAGTATTGTGTGCAGTTTTGGTCGCCTTATCTGAGGAAGGATGTTCTTGCCATGGAGGGAGTGCAGCGAAGATTCACCAGGCTGATACCTGGGATGGCAGGAATGATGTATGAGGAGAGATTGGGTCGATTGGGCTTATACTCGCTGGAGTTTAGAAGAATGAGAGGGGATCTCATTGAAACTTATAAAATTCTAACAGGACTAGACAGACTGGATGCAGGAAGGATATTCCCGATGGCGAGGGAGTCCAGAACCAGGGGTCCCAGTCTAAGGATAAGGGGTAAGCCATTTAGGACTGAGATGAGGAGGAATTTCTTCACCCAGAGAGTGGTGAACTTGTGGAATTCTCTACCACAGAAGGCAGTTGAGGCCAATTCATTAATATATTCAAGAAGGAGTTGGATATATTTCTTAAGGCTAAAGGGATCAAGGGATATGGGGAGAAAGCAGGGACAGGGTACTGAATTTGGACGATCAGCCATGATCTCATTGAATGGCGGAACAGGCTTGAGGGGCCGAATGGCCTACTCCTGCTCCTATCTTCTATGTATCTATGTATGAGCACTGGATATCCTGTCAGTTTGATTATTTATGGATTGACTCACTGTCATCCACTTTCTGATATAGAATACTGGGGAAAACTTGGAATCATCACCGAGCTGGCACCACGGGATCAGTGCTGGGCTTGGTCTGAGAATCCTTGGTTAACTAGTATTAGAAAAAATAATGGCACTAAAGACTGACAAATCCCCAGATGGCCTGATGATTTCCACCCCAGAAAAAAGGTGAGGAAATTGCAGATGCTTCAACCATAATCTTCCTAAGCTCTCTCGATTCAGGATTTGCCCCTTAGGATAGGGAAATTGCAAATGTAACTCCATTTAAGAAAGATGAGAAACATTATAGGCCTGTTAGTCTGATTAGCGAGAGCCAACATAGATCTGTAAAGAACATAAAAACATAAGAACATAAGAAATAGGAGCTGGAGTCAGCCATTCAGCCCTTCGAGCCTGTTCCACCATTCAATGAGATCATGGCTGATCTTCTACCTCATCTTCACTTTCCTGCACTATCCCCATATCCCTTGATTTCCTTAATATTCAACAATCAATCGATCTCTGTCTTGAATATACTCAACGACTGAGCCTCCACAGCTCTCTGGGGTAGAGAATTCCAAGGATTCACCCTCTGAGTCTCAGTCCTAAATGGCCGACCCCTTATTCTGAGACTGTGACCCCTGGTTCTAGGCTCCCCAGCCAGGGGAAACATCCACCCTGCATCTGCCCTGTCAAGCCCTGTAAGAATTTTATATGTTTCAATGAGATCACCTCTCACTCTTCTAAACTCTAGAGAATATGGGGGAAAAATTTGGTATCGCCCTATTTGGGGCGCCATTATTGGCGGCACGCAAAGTTTAGCGCCTGGCGCTAATTATCGCCTCCGACAGCAAACTTAGCTTTTATCGCCCTTGGAGGTGATTGGAGCGCTAAATCAGGCGCTTCACACCTCTCTTAAGGCGCTAAGGCCGAGGAGTGAGGCGTTACCTCAGAGGGCGGGCGCAGCTCATGTGATGTCAGTCAGCAGTGGAACACAGACACACTGATGCCGGCCAGTTCTTAAAGGGGAGGGTCGATCTTGCTCTCCATCCACATCCTGCTCATTGCAGCCTTGAGTCTCGGCCTGGAGAGACCTGTACATCAAATCTGCTGGAAAGAACAATGGAGAGACCCAGAGAAAGAGCTCACAGTGCAGCCCCCACAGTCTCTTCTAAATCGATACAAGGAAGGGCAAATCAAAATGAACCTGCAAAGTGCTGCTCAGTACCCAAAACTCCTTCACACAGCATTGAATCTCTCCAGAAGTCTCTTTCTCTCTCTCGGAATGCGTGGTGCAAAAATGTCACCAACAAAAAAAGGCAGGAAGTGGTCGCCTTTAAATAGTCCCCCAGTCCCTTTCTGACTGCAGAACGCTCCCCTCAACCTGTCGTTGCTAGCGGCAGGCGGTAAGGCAGGGGGCGCCACTCAATATCCGGTCCGGGGCGCTACCAGGGCATTGCGCACTCGACTGACGTCACGATCTGCCGGCGCAGGAGATCGTGGCGGTAGTGTTTAGCGCCACCACAAAATGTCTAGTTAATTTCGCGAGAGGCGCAGATATCACTGCGTCCGGTCACTAGTTGCTTTGCGCCCCACTTGGCACCCTCTTAAGGTGCTAACGGGAGGCGCAAGCAACTGAATTTTTCCCCCTATAGGCCTAGTAAAGGGTAGGTCATGTCTAATGAACCTAATTGAATTTTTTGAGGAAGTAACTAAGGTAGTAGACAGGGCAGTTCTGACGAAGGGTCATCGACTTGAAACGTTAACACTGTTTCTCTCTCTCCACAGATGCTGCCTGACCTGCTGAGTATTTCCAGCATTTTCTGTTTTTATTTCCGATTTCCAGCATCCGCAGTATTTTGCTTTTGTAGTAGACAGGGGATTGTCTATGGATGTAGTTTATATGGACTTCCAGAAGGCATTCAATAAGGTTCCACATAAGAGACTGTTAGCTAAAATTAAAGCTCATGGTATTGAAGGCAAATTATTGACCTGGTTAGGAGATTGGTTAGGCGGTAGAAGACAGAGAGTAGGGATAATGGGTATGTACTGGAATTCGATGGAAGTGACTAGTGATGCCCCACAAGGATCCACGCCAGGACCTCAACTATTCACTATATTTATTAATGATTTAGATATCACAATAACACAATATAACCAAGTTTACTCATGACACAAAGATTGGTTGATATAGTAAGTAGTGCAGAAGGAAGCATAAAATTACAAAGAGACTGATATACCTATCAATTCGTCCAATAAAAAGCGACGAGTTAGGAACGTAACTAAAGGTTTTTATTGACTAAATAACAGAGCCCACCCTCGTGGGTGATCGGGTCCAACAAGGAGGAATACCAGCCAGTCGACTACCTTTATACCTGGGCAGGTAGGTGGAGCCATGGGCGGAGTCGGAGGTGGTCAGCCCAGGTATAACAGCGCGACAAGAGGCGACCTCGTATAGTGATACAACAGTGAGAACGGTGATAACAATACAACAGTGATAACTATAGTGTAACGATAGTGAACGATAAAAGTGGTTTACCACATTCACCCCTTGTTTAGATTTGAGTCCGGCGGGGTGAAGTGTACTACCAGTTCTGGTATGTCAGTCTGTCCGGAGGCCTCGTAAGCCTCTCCGATCGTCGCAGCGGCGGTGCTGCATTATCCAGTGTTAGTGCTGGTGTCTGCGTGGTCGGCGAAGGCTCGTGGGGTTCCGGCATGCCGTCTACCTGGGCTGGAATTGGGGGGGTGGTGGGGGGGGGTAAAGGTGGTGTCTCCGGAGTGCCCGAGAGTGCGAGGTCTCGTAAGGAGACAGTGTCCTCCCGCCCGTCTGGGTAAGCCACGTAGGCGTACTGGGGGTTGGCGTGCAGGAGGTTCACCCTCTCGACCAGGGGGTCTGTTTTATGGGCCCTCACGTGCTTTCGCAGCAAGACGGGCCCCGGAGAGGTCAGCCAGGTTGGTAGAGTGGTTCCCGTAGTCGACTTCCTGGGGAAAACAAACATTCGTTCATGGGGGGTGGCGTTAACGGCAGTGCAAAGTAGTGACCGGATGGAGTGCAGCGCTGTCGGGAGGACTTCCTGCCAGCGGGAGGTTGGGAGGCCCTTAGACTTTAAGGCTAAGAGGACGGCCTTCCATACCGTCGCGTTCTCTCTTTCCACCTGGCCGTTCCCTCGGGGGTTGTAGCTGGTGGTCCTACTTGCTGCAATACCTCTCGCTAGTAGGAACTGACGGAGTTCCTCACTCATGAAGGAGGAGTCCCAGTCACTATGTATATAGTTCGGGAACCCGAACAAGGCGAAGAGGTCGTTCAGGCACTTGATGACCGTGGTACTGGTCATGTCTGGGCAGGGGAAGGCAAAAGGGAAACGGGAGTACTCATCAACGATGTTGAGGAAGTACACATTGCGGTCAGATGACGGTAGAGGCCCCTTAAAGTCGATGCTCAGGCGCTCGAAGGGGCGGGTGGCCTTGATCAGGCTTGCTCTGCCCGGCCTATAGAAGTGCGGTTTGCACTCGGCGCAGGTCTGGCAGTTCCTGGTCATGGTCCTGACCTCCTCGATGGAGTAGGTCAGGTTGCGGGCCTTAATGAAATGGTAAAGTCTGGTGACCCCGGGGTGGCAGAGGTCATTGTGGAGGGTCTGAAGTCTATCAATATGCGCGCTGGCGCATGTAATTCGTGAAAGAGCATCAGGGGGTTCGTTCAGCTTACCTGGCCGGTACAAGATATCATAATCGTAGGTGGATAGCTCGATTCTCCACCTCAAGATCTTGTCATTCTTGATTTTGCCCCTCAGCTTGTTATTAAACATGAAAGCAACCGAACGTTGGTCGGTGAGGAGGGTAAATCGTTTGCCTGCCAGGTAATGCCTCCAGCGCCGTACCGCCTCCACAATTGCCTGGGCTTCCTTCTCGACCGACGAGTGTCGGATCTCGGGGCCCTGTAGGGTCCTCGAGAAGAAGGCCACCGGCCTCCCCTCCTGGTTAAGGGTAGCGGCTAGGGCGAAGTCGGATGCATCGCTCTCCACTTGGAAGGGGATGGACTCATCCACTGCGTGCATTGTGGCCTTGGCTATGTCTCCCTTGATGAGGGAGAAGGCCGCGCACGCTTCCTCCGTGAGGGGGAAGGATGTGGACTTCATGAGGGGTCTGGCTTTGTCCGCATAATTGGGCACCCATTGGGCATAGTAGGTGAAGAGCCCCAGGGTTCTCTTAAGTGCCTTAGGGCAGTGGGGGAGGGGTAGCTCCATGAGGGGACGCATTCTTTCGGGGTCGGGGCCGATGAGTCCGTTCTCTACTACACAGCCAAGGATGGCAAGGCGCGAGGTGTTAAACACACATTTCTCCTTATTGTAGGTGAGGTTCAGCCGTTGGGCTGTACGGAGGAATTTCTCCAGATTCACGTCGTGGTCCTGCCGGTCGCGGCCGCAGATGGTGACGTTATCTAGATAGGGGAATGTGGCCTGCAGTCCGTTCTGGTCAACCATCCGGTCCATCTCCCTTTGGAAGACTGAGACCCCGTTGGTGACACCGAAGGGGACCCTAAGGAAGTGGTATAGGCGCCCATTCGCCTCGAAGGCGGTGTACTGGCGGTCCTCGGGGTGGATAGGGAGCTGGTGGTAGGCCGACTTAAGGTCGATGGTCGAGAATATGCGGTATTGTGCAATCTGATTGACCATGTCAGATATGCGGGGAAGGGGGTATGCGTCCAGCTGGGTGTATCTGTTTATGGTCTGGCTGTAGTCGATGACCAGGCGATTTTTATCGCCGGTCTTAACGACCACGACCTGGGCACGCCAGGGGCTGTTGCTCCCCTTGATGATGCCCTCCTTCAGGAGACGCTGCACCTCAGAGCTAATGAAAGCTCTGTCCCCAGCGCTGTACCGCCTGCTCTTGGTAGCGACGGGTTTGCAGTCGGCGGTGAGGTTAGCGAACAGGGAAGGTGGCGGCACCTTGAGGGTGGATAGGCTGCAGGTGTTACGCGGTGGGCGGTTTAACATTCGCTGGTTGTCGACTGTGAGAGGGGGGAGGGGTCCACCGTATGCTAGGGTTACACTTTGGAGGTGGGATTGGAAGTCCAGCCCTAGTAGGACGGCAGCGCAGAGCTGGGGGAGGACGAGGAGTTTAAAATTTTTATACTCTGTGCCCTTAACCGACAAGGTCACAGCACAGTAGCCGCTAATGTCCGTGGCGTGGGACCTCGATGCCATCGAGATTCGGTTGCGCGTTGGCAGGACAGGGAGGGAGTAGTGGCTCACCGTGTCTGGGTGGATGAAGCTCTCCGTGCTTCCGCTGTCGAACAGGCAGGTCGTGGCGTGGCCGTTTACTTTGATGTCCATCATCGACTTGGACAGGTGGTGTGGGCGGGCTTGATCCAGAGTGACGGAGGCTAGTGTGTAGGTAAGCGAGTCGTTGTCGTCTGCGGGCGAGGCGGTCGTCAGGTCCGGGGGCTCGGTGGCAGTCGGGCGTGGTGGGTAAAATGGCGTCTCCCACGAGGTAGGACAAAATGGCGGAGAAGATGGCTGCCCCCATAACTCACATGAGGCACTATTGGGGTCGGTTGCCTTGATCAAAGATGGCCACCCCCATGACTCACGTGTGGGGATGCTGGCCTCAGTTGCCGTGAAAGAAGATGGCCGCCCCCACAGTTCGCATGAGGCACTGCTGGCCTCTGAAGATCCGCTCCTGCAGGCCTTAGAGAAGTGGCCTTTCTTCCTGCAGGTTGAGCAGGTAGAGTTCCTGGCTGGGCAGCGCGACCTCGGGTGCTTCTCCTGGCCGCAAAAGAAGCAGCCGGCGGCCCGATCGTGGGTGCCCGATGTCGGAGCCGGTACCGAGGGTGGCGGGCCCGGTTGGGTCCGGGACGCCGACGCTGAGGTAGGTCCCGGGGGCGGCGCTGCGAAGGGTATTGCGGTAGGGGTCGGGCCCGAGTCCCAGGGTCGCGAGCAGTACCTGGAAAACGCCTCCTGGTCCTGATGGGCCACCTCTAGGGAGAGAGCGAGGGCTTCAGCTTTGTCCAGGTCGAGGTCTTTAGCTTCAAGCAGTCTTTGCCGTGAGTAGTCGGACCGTAGGCCTTTCACAAAGGCATCGCGGATATTATCTTCCGTATTTTCAACAGCCGTCACCGCTTTAAAGTCACAGTTCCTGCCGAGTGCTCTTAGCGCCCGTAAAAATTCAGCTACAGACTCTCCTGGCTGTTGCGGGCGGGATCTTAGGAGGTGCCTGGTGTACATGTAATTTACCGGGCTCCGGTACTGCTGTTTCAGTAGGTTGATAGCGGCCTCGTATGTAGTCGTGTCCTGGATGAGTGCGTATACTCTCGGGCTCGCTTGGGCGTTCAGAAGTCTTAGTTTGGATCTCTGCGGGACGCCGGATTCTTCCAGGTAGGATTCGAAGCAGTCCAGCCAGTGTTTGAAGTTGAGGGCTGAGTTTGCTGCCTGTGGGTTTAGATCCAGGTACGGTGGTTTGAGGGCTTGCAGCCAAGCCGGCTGGCGTGGCTGGTGTAGCCCGGTGTCTGAAGGCTGCTGTGGCTGTGCTTCTGGGAGGGCTTCTGGCTGGTCAGTAGCAAACATCTTTAAAATTTAGTCAATAAAATTGATATACCTATCAATTCGTCCAATAAAAAGCGACGAGTTAGGAACGTAACTAAAGGTTTTTATTGACTAAATAACAGAGCCCACCCTCATGGGTGATCGGGTCCAACAAGGAGGAATACCAGCCAGTCGACTACCTTTATACCTGGGCAGGTAGGTGGAGCCATGGGCGGAGTCAGAGGTGGTCAGCCCAGGTATAACAGCGCAACAAGAGGCGACCTCGTATAGTGATACAACAGTGAGAACGGTGATAACAATACAACAGTGATAACTATAGTGTAACGATAGTGAACGATAAAAGTGGTTTACCACAGAGACATTGATAAATTAAGTGAGTGGGTGAAACTGTGGCAGATGGATTTCAATGCAGATAAGTGTGAGGTCATCCATTTTGAACCAAAAATGGATAAATCCGAGTATTATTTAAATAGTGAAAAGCTAAGAACAGTGGAGGTCCAAAGAGATTTAGGAGTCCATGTGCACAGATCATTAAAATGTAGTAGTCAGGTACAAAAAATAATCAAGAAGGGTAATGGACTGTTAAACTTTATATCTAGAGGGCTAGAATATAAAGGGGAGGGAGTTTTGCTACAGCTACACAAAGCCCTGGTTAGACCACACCTGGAGTACTGTGTACAGTTCTGGGCACCACACCTTAGGAAGGATATACTGTACTGGCCTTGGAAGGAGTGCAGCGCAGATTCACCAGAATGTTACCAAGGCTCCAAAGGTTAGATTATGAGGCGAGATTACATAAACTAGGCTTGTATTCCCTGGAATATAGAAGGTTAAGGGGTGATATGACTGAGGTTTTTAGGATTTTGAAAGGAATTGATGGGGTAGAGAGAAATGTTTTCCGCTGGTGGGGTGGGGGCGGTCTAGGACAACCTTAAAATGAGAGCCAGGCCATTCAGGAGAGAAGTTAGGAAACACTTCTTCATGCAAAGGGTGCTAGAAGTGTGGAACTCTTTCCCACAAAAAGAGAAGATGCTGGGGGGTCGATTAATTATTCTGAATCTGAGAGCGATAGATTTTTACTAAACAAGGGTATTAAGGGATATGGAGCCAAGCCGGGTGGATGGAGTTAGGATACAGATCAGCCATGATCTCATTGAATGGCAGAACAGGCGCGAGGGGTTGAATGGCCTCTTCCTGTTCCTATGTTCCTACTATTTATTGAGAAGCCTAGGAGAGAGACCAAGGCCCATCGTGGAGGGCTGCACTGAGCAGTAGGAGAGGGTGAAATAACTTAAAGGCCTATAGAATGCAGGAGGAATGGTATAAGTTCAAGGGAGGAGAGGAGTTCCACAGCTATGGAGCCTAACAGGAAGAGGAGAGGAACATTCAAAAAAGCATTGATAATGCAGACAGAAAGAGGGGGATTGCAGAGTTTGAAGCTGATGGAATTAACATGGAAACATTATTGATTGGAATCAGCAGTGAAAGAATAAATAGGGACGGACGATAAGTGGACGATGTCACTGATGAATACATGTAGAGTAGAGAATATCAATGGGCCAAACCACCTCCCAGTGCATGGTATAAAATACTCTTACACAGAATTACATAGAACTCACAGCACAGAAACAGGCCATTCGGCCCAACTGGTCCGTGCCGGTGTTTATGCTCCACACGAGCCTCCTCCCACCCCTCTTCATCTCACCCCATCAACATAACCTTCTATTCCCTTCTACCTCGTGTGTTTATCGAGCTTCCCCTGAAATGCATCCATACTATTCGCCTCAACCACTCCCTGTGGTAGCGAGTTCCACATTCTCACCATTCTCTGGGTAAAGAAGTTTCTCCTGAATTCCCTATTGGATTTCTTGGTGACTATCTTATATTGATGGCCTCTAGTTATGCTCTTCCCCACAAGTGGAAACATTCTCTCTCTATCCACTCTATCAAAACCTTTCATGATTTTAAAGACCTCTATTAGGTCACCACTCAGCCTGACCCAGCCTGTTCACCATTTCCTGATATGTATACCCTCGCATTTCTGGTATCATCCTTGTAAATCTTCTCTGCACCCTCTCCAGTGCCTCTATATCCTTTTTATAATATGGCGACCAGAATTGTACGCAGTACTCCAAGTGTGGTCTAACCAAGGTTCAATACAGGTTTAACATAACTTCCCTACTTTTCAATTCTATCCCTCTAGAAATAATCCCCAGGGCTTGGTTTATTTTTTAATGGCCTTATTAATCTGCATCACTACTTTTAGTACAATTCATAATTTGTATTTGTGGAAAATAATATTGCCAAGACTGAAAATTTCCTCAGGAGAGTAAAAAACTCTTTGGGTTTGAATAACAACTGTAATCCATCATCATTATCAATGAGGTCATCCAAACCTCATTGAGAGCAACCGTTCTGATATTCGCTTATTCATCAATTTTCTGAAGTTAAAAAAAGCCAAAAAAAGAATACAACTGCTGGAACTCTGGAAAAAAACAGAAGAATCTGGAATCACGCAGAAGGTCGACCAGCGTCTGAAATAGAGAACATGCAACGTTTTGGCCTCGTACGCCTTTCTTCTAGAACTGGAAAGTCAGAGGTGAACAAATCACTTGGCACAACTGTATTACGTGCCCTGGCTGCACCATAAGAACATAAGAAATAAGAGCAGGACTAGGGCATTCGGCCCCTCGAGCCTGCTCCACCATTCAGTAAGATCATGGCTGATCATCGACCTCAACTCCACTTTCCCGCCCTATCCCCATATCCCTTGATTCCCTTAGAGTCCAAAAATCTATCGATCTCAGCCTTAGAAACAACATAGAAGATCGGAGCAGGAGTAGGCCATTCGGCCCCTCGAGCCTGCTCCGCCATTTAATGAGATCATGGCTGATCGTCCAAATTCAGTACCCTGTCCCTGCTTTCTCCCCATATCCCTTGATCTCTTTAGCCTTAAGAAATATACCTAACTCCTTCTTGAATATATTTAATGAATTGGCCTCTACTGCCTTCTGTGGTAGAGAATACTCAACTGCTGAGCATCCACAGCCCGCTGGGGTAGAGAATTCCAAAGATTCACCGCCCTCTGAGTGAAGAAATTTCTTCTCATCTCAGTCCTCAATGGCCAGCCCCCTTATTCTGAGACTGTGACCCCCCTAGTTCTGGACTCCCCAGCCAGGGGGAAACAGCCTCTCAGCATCTATCCTGTCAAGCCCCCTCAGAATTTTATTCAGGGTTGGGTGGCAGTCCGTTGAATGCGGCGCTCCTTTAAAAGGTTTCAGATGGCCGGCGTTCCTGAATTGCCTTTTTGGAGACTGAGGCTGATGTCGCTGGATGCCAGTTGCCGGAGTCACTGGGAAACGAGCTGGGAGGCACAGATGTTATTACCTCACTCTCTGCAGCTCCTGCATTTTCCAACAGCTATTTAAGCAACCACATGCACAGACCCTCTCAGCTGACATCAGTTGATTTGGCCTTTTTTTCCCCTTCTGAGATGCCGACAGCAGTATATCTGCTGAGTTATTTACAGTGCCACCTACACACTTGTCTTTGTGCGGGCCGGGTGGCTTGAGGCTGAAATCACACAGGACAAACATTACAGAGGAACTCAGTTATGCTTTCAGAGTGGCATGGTGTCCTGAAGTATGACCTGCAAACACTGGTTAGGCCACAACTGGAGTATTGCGTCCAGTTCTGGTCACCACACTTTAGGAAGGATGTGAAGGCCCTTGAGAGGGTGCAGAGGAGATTTACCAGAATGGTTCCGGGGATGGGGGATCTTAGCTACAAGGACAGGTTGGAAAAGCTGGATTTGTTTTCATTAGAGCAAAGGAGGTTGAGGGGTGATTTGATAGAGGTGTACAGGATTATGATGGGTTTGGATAGGCTAGACGGGGAAAGGCTGTTCCCACTAGTTGATGGTACAAGGACTAGGGGACACAGATTTAAGGTTTTGGGCAAGAGATACAGGGGGGATGTGAGGAAAAACTTTTTTACGCAGCGAGTGGTGAGGACCTGGAACTCGCTGCCGATGGAAGAGCTGGAAGCGGAAACACGCGGGGGGGAAAATTCAGTTGCTTTGTGCCTCCCTAAGAGGGCGCTAACGGGGCGCAAAGCAACTTGCACCCGGGCGCGGCGCCGCCAATGCCTCCCGCGAATATCAGCGGGAGGTTAGCAGCGGCGGTAACAATTAGCGCCCCGCGGCGCTGCGCCACCGGCGATTAAGTCATCGCCATGTGCAGCGCCCCGCTCTTGCCCCAGCTGCAATCTTCGGTAGTGCCACCTGGCTTACCGCTGGACACTATGTCCAACGGGGTCAGGGAGGCCTACCTGCGGCCGGAGCGGCGCTAATTAAAGGCGAGGTGCTGGGTGGCCATTTTTGTTGCTGGCCGCCTACCAGCACCTGCCCCCGTTGCCGTCCCCGGCCTCCCTCAGCAGCCCAACCGCGGAGTGCCGGCTGCACTTAGTGAGCTCGGCACTTCTCTCGAGTGCCGGGCTCTTTTGCCGGCACTCCGATCCCTGGTGGCCCAGCTGTGCCCCGGGTCGCACTGCGCAAGGCCCCTCCTCTTTAAGAAGGGGAGGAAGGCCTGCAGTACCGCGGCGCGATGTGCTGGAGCGTGGCGCTGCGGCACGTTGTGGCGTGATATTCACTTGCAGTGCCCCAAGAGGGAGGCGGTGCGCTTCCAGTAGCACTCCACTTCCCTCTTGGGGCGCTACCGATGAATTTTGGCCGTGGGGGCACTAATTTTTTCGGGGCACTAAAAGTAGCAAAGTTAGCGCCCCAAGGGAGGGCGCAACTCAATTTTTCCCCCTATGACTCCTAGGCTGCGATCTTACCTTTCATTGTGAGTTGGGAGCGGGTCAGCTGCCTTCCGGGTTCCAATCCCGTCCCCAACGACACCCCACGCTCAGACGTAATTTTACATCTATTGGCCTTGTTAATCCCACCCTGTGAGCTTGCCGGCCAATTAAGAGAAAGCCGGTGTCAGATGACATCAGTTGATGACGTGTCAGCTGCCGGTTTTCTTAAAGGGGACATGCACATTTTTTTTTTGACATGATTTTTCAGTGTTTGACAGCATTGAGGTGCTGCAAACACTGCCAATCACTGTACAAAGGTGAGCCCTTGCACCCAGGCTCTCCAGTGACTCTCTCCTTAGGATAAAACAAATGGCAGCTGCAGGTGAGGTTACAGAAGCGATCTGTCACTGGTGAGAGAGGTTCTCCCAATGAGGTGGGACTGCACAAACAATTCAAACCTTGTTACCTACAGAAAAGTGTAATTACATTAAAAATGATTTTCCCAACATCTTCTTACCTCTGAAACTCACCAGTGTTCCATTGGATCCTTCACACCACTTCTGCAGCTGTCATCAATGCACAAACCTTACAGTAGACCCACAGCATGCCACACTTACCCTGGCGTGGTGTCCGGATGTCAGGAAGCCTGCAGTCAACCTGTCAAAATTGAAAAAAGCCTCTTATCTGCCTGCTAGCTACCTGTTAACAGGCAGTTAAGTGCCTATAACCCTCTTCCCACCGCTAGGTGTCGGGTCCCTGTGCAAATCGGGGACCCGATACTTGGGAAGATTGGATGGAGGAGGTTTAACAGCGGGTTCGGGACCCGCTGTCAATCTTTACAATTTTGCCAGCAGTCCCGCCTCCAAACCCGCCCCCTGAGCGCCGGCAAAATTCTCCCCTTTGACTTTTGATTACAAATAGCATAGCCAAGAGAATAAAAATAAACAATGAATTAAGAAGAAAAGAAAGACTGTAGGATTCGCAAAATTGGACTTTGTATTAATAAGGGTCAAATGGCAGAAGAGGCCATGATTTTAAAGACTGTTTTAAAAGAAGCCCAGAAAAAGGGGCATACAAAATGGCCATCATACCATGTGACCAGCTTATTGGGACACTTTAAAATGGTTCCTGCAAATCCTCAGACAGCTTTGTGGATTCAACCCACAGCAAGTTCTGGAAGCCGTTTCTGAGAGAACGAAACCAGACCCACACATATACACATGGATTAGATGCAGATCCAGTCAAGATCAGCCTGGAGACAGAGGCCATCTAAATGTTGACCCAGACAAAAGGGGACAATTTCATATTCATGAGAACCGCACCCAGGACTAGATAACGAGATCAGTAGGACATTAAAAACAATGAAGGTCATTCCAGACCAGAGATGGGCCTTTACCAGCTGTTTAAAACATTTTAAAATATAATAACTACCCCACTGTGCTCCCAGCCCGCCAAAAGTTAAACAAAGACTAACCTGATTTTGAGCGGGAAGTGGACGCTTCTGGGGGAAAAGTATAACTGAAGGAGTTGGAGTTGTACGACACACTCAGGAAAACTCACTCGGAGGACGCAGAGCTCACGCAGACACTCGGGAAGCACACTGAAGGACACACCGGAGTTGTTGTTGGAGTGGCAGTGGGTGAAGAGGAGTCACTTCGGGAGAAGATCAACAAACTCCTCTCCACCATCGGAGGAGGAAGAAGAATCAAGCCAACAACAAGAAGGCCGTTTCGAAGCCGGCGTCCCGCCCCGGGGAAAACATCGGGAGATCATCGACCATCCCCGGGCCGTTGCCGAAACGAGAGGCCATCGACCCAACTTGGGAGAAGAAACAAAAAATAAATAAAACCCCAAGAGAAGAAACGTTCCAGCCACCCCGGCTCGGGAGAAGAGATAAAAACAAACTGAAGAAGCGATGGGAGCCAGCCCAAGGCTCCTCTGACCAGGGTCGAGCCGACGATCCTCGACCCCGCCAACATCCAGGCCCGCCGGTGTCCATCCGCCCCGACCCCCACCTCAGGAGAGAGGTGTGGCGCAGCTCGCAGGGGCTCCACGATCCACGAGGAGACGGAGCGCCTGAAGGGATCAAAACACAGACTTGATTTCAAAACCTTGCACTTCCTAGTGGGATTGGTGAGCATGTTTCTGGCCCTTCACAATCAGATCTAGATAGGTTTAATAAGGGGGTGGATTTAAGGGTACAATTAACATGAGTTGTCCCTCGATGTTCCGTGTGTTTCCTTATTTCATGATGATCTTTGTCGAGTATAAGACGTCTGTATTTGCCTTAGTTAGTACTGTGTCGTTATGATTTGTTTGTGTGTTTTTCCCTCCCGTGTACTCTCTTATCTGCTTGCATTTGATTTGATATTTTTCCTTATGCAATAAAATTTCATTTTGTTTCATCAAACTTGGTCTACAAGAGTTTTCTCTACATTGTAGTTCCTGCCCCAAAGTCCAGAGTATAGAATCTAAGGGGCGAGTGGGTCGAACCACTCAAGGTTTTACTGTGCAAGAGAGAGAGGCCTCTAGAGAGAGAAACCTCGGAGACACCTCTCGAGGAAAACCCCTTACAAGACTTGCATTTATATAGCACCTTTCACGACCACCGGACGTCCCAAAGCACTTTACAGCCAATGAAGTACTTTTTGAAGTGTGGTCACTGTTGTAATGTGGGAACCACGGCAGCCAATTTGCACATAGCAAGCTCCCACAAACAGCAATGCAATAATGATCAGGTCTTACTGATGCTGATTGAGGAATAAATATTGTCCAGGGCACCGGGGATAAATCTCCTGTTCTGCTCCGAAATAATGCCATGGGATCTTTTACGTCTACCTGAGAGGGCAGATGGGGCCTTGGTTTAACGTCTCATCCGAAAGACGGCACCGCCAACAGTGCAGCACTCCCTCAGTAATGGCATTGGGAGTGTCAGCCCAGATTTTTGTGCTCAAGTCTCTGGAGTGGGACTATGAACCCACAACCTTCTGACTCAGAGGAAAGAGTGCGGCCCAGTGAGCCACAGCTGACACACCGAATTACATCGAATCCACAGTCCAACTGGTCTATGCCGGTGTTTATGTTCCAGACGAGCCTCTTCCCACTCTAATTACCTCTTCGTAGCCTGACCCTCTATTCCCTTTCTCCCTCACATATGCATCAAGCCTTCCCTTAAAACCATTCCATTTGGCAGTGAGTTCCACATTCTCACCACTCTCTGTGCAAAGACGCTCCACCTAAATTCTTTATTTGATCTGTTGGTGGATCTGTTCTGGGTTCCGCCACAAGTGGAAGCAGTTTCTCCACATCCGCCCTATCAAAATTCTTCAAAAATTTTGAAGGCCTCTATCAGATCTCCTCGTAGTCCCCTCTTTTCCAGAGAAAAGAGCCCCAGCCTGCTCAATCTTTCCAGATAGTTGATTCTTTCCTGACATTCTCTGTGATATTAATGAGCAAACATTCATGCGAAATTCTTCCCTACCAATCCAGAGAATCTGTTTCAAATAATGCAAGGAACCTGTTTAGGTGTCAGCCATGGTTCAGTGGTAGACAATTGAAGAAGCGCAGGTTAGTTCTCCTGGTGACCTGGCCAATATTTATCCACCAACTACCATCACTAAAAACAGATTGTAGAAACATAGAACAAATAGAAATAGGAGTAGATCATTCAGTCCCTCGAGCCTGCTCTGCCATACAATTAGATCACAGCTGATCTGCACCTTCATTCAATTTGGCCGCCTTTGTTCCATATCCCGTGATGCCCTTACCTAACAAAAATATATTGATCTCATGTCTTGAAAATTTTAATTGGGCTTCAGCATCAACAATCTTTTGGGGAACCAAGTTCCAGATTTCCACTACCCTTTGTATGAAACAGTGCTTCCTGATTTCACTCCTAAATGGCCAAGCTCTTGCGTTAAGAATATGCCCTCTTGTTCTGGACAACCCAGGGAACGTTTTTTGTTAAAATAACCCAGGCAACATGTTTAAAATAACCTTAGCAATCTGATTTAAATAGCCCAGAAAACCTGTTTGCATCAACTCCGGGAACCTGTTCCAAATAACCCAGGGATCCAGTTTAAAATAATACAGGGAACCTGTTTACAATACCCCAGGGGGCTGTCAACAAAAATAATCAGGTCAACGCCTTTGTTATAATAGCTGAGAAATGAACTTCATTTTTACCTTGATAGCGCTGACGTAAGAAAACTACTAGGCACTTGGTCTAAGCATTAAACAAAGCTTTAATCAACTGTTTTACAACATGGAGGTCTAGTTGTGTCCTTCACTAGTTCCTGTTAAGAATGTCCTGCGCAAGCTGGGCCCGTGCCCGAGTATTTATACTCTCCCTGGACAGCGCCACCTGTAGGCCGCTCAGTATTATTTCATAAGTCTTTCTTTCATGAATGACTGAATCATGTCAAGCGCATTCATAATTAATAAGGCATTGCACAATTTCAATCCTCGTGAAATGGCTTTAATGGAAAATAATCCAGGCATTCGCAAAACTGAAATATTTTGATTTTGTTTTGTTACCTTGGAGACCCAGCTGGTAGTGAGGCCTACCTACCTCAGCAGGCCTCTCAGGCAGACTTGTCTCCATCCTTCTATTTTCCTTTCTTCCTTGCTCTTTGCCCAACGCTGCCTGTGTCGCTGTTTTCTTCCATTTCAGCAAATTTGCACTTGGTTAAAAAAAAATGTTACCTTCCAATTAAAAGAATTTCAGTTTCATGAGTCCCTCAGTCCCAAATTATCCATGCTCCTCTTGTCGTTGTCCTGCCCAAATCTGTCCACATCCTTTTGAGAGTAAAGTCCTAAAATTTGCACACTACATTCCAAATGTAGCCTTACCAGCGAGTTACGCAGAATTGTCTGTTCCAATTTGTAAGGCACGATTGCCCATCCATTTTTTTTTAACCGGTCTCAAGTCAGTAACTTCCTTGCGCTGCAGTCCCCCATTGATATTTGTTGTGAGACGCAGTTCTCCGACTCGAGATCAGGCCATTTTAGACTGGGTATTGTGCAATGAGAAGGGACTTATCAGCAATCTTCTTGTACGAGGCCCCTTGGGTCAGAGCGATCATAATATGATCGAGCTCTCAGTCGAGATGGAGAGTGAGGAAATTGAATCAGAGACTAAGGTCCAGAACTTAAATAAAGGGAATTACGAGGGTATGAGATGGGAATTGGGTAAGATTGATTGGGTGGTGTTTCTGGGGGGATTGACAGTGGATAGACAATGGCAAGCATTCAAAGATAGAATGGAAGAATTCCAGAACATGTTTATACCGGTTTGGCATAAAAATAAACCTAAAAAGGTGACTCAACCGTGGATAACGAGGGAAATTAGGGACAGCATAAAATCAAAAAAAAGGGCATATCAACTGGCAAAAAAAAGCACCAGACCGGAAGATTGGGGGCAGTACAGGATACAGCAAAAGAGGACAAAGGGATTAATCAGGAAGGGGAAAATAGAATACGAAAGTAAACTTGCAGCAAACATAAAGACAGACTGCAAAAGCTTTTATCGGTATATCAGGAGGAAAAGACTGGTAAAATCCCAAGTCGGTCCCTTGCAGTCCGATTCGGGAGAATATATAATGGAGAATAAGGAAATGGCAGACCAATTAAACTCATACTTTGGTTCTGTATTCACAAAGGAGGACACAAATAACCTCCCAGGAATATCGACAAACATAGGGACTAATGAGAGGGAGGAGCTGACAGAAATTAGTATCTCTAGGGATATGGTGTTGGGTAAGTTGAAGGGACTGAAGGCCGACAAATCCCCGGGGCCTGATAAACTACATCCTAGGGTACTTAAGGAGGTGGCCCTGGAGATAGCAGATGCTCTAAGGATCATCTTCCGGAACTCCATTGACTCGGGAACAGTACCCGTGGATTGGAGGGTAGCTAATGTTACCCCAATATTTAAAAAGGGGGGTAGAGAGAAAGCAGGGAATTATAGACCAGTAAGCCTTACATCGGTTGTGGGCAAAATGCTAGAGTCCATTATTAAGGATAAAATAGCGGAGCACTTGACAAATGGGGAAAGGATCGGACAGAGTCAACATGGATTTACAAAGGGTAAATCGTGTTTGACTAATCTGCTGGAATTTTTTGAGGAAGTAACTGGTAAAATAGATGGGGGAGAGCCAGTGGATGTGGTGTACCTTGACTTCCAGAAAGCCTTCGATAAGGTTCCACACAAAAGATTATCATGCAAAATTAAGGCTCATGGGATTGGGGGCAAAGTATTAACGTGGATAGAGAACTGGCTGGCGGATAGAAAACAGAGAGTTGGAATAAACGGCTCGTTTTCGGAGTGGCAGGCAGTGACCAGCGGGGTGCCGCAAGGATCTGTCCTGGGACCCCAGCTGTTCACAATATATATAAATGATCTGGATCAGGGAATTGGATGCAATATTTCCAAATTCGCTGACGACACTAAACTAGGAGGAGGGGTGGGCTCTGATGAGGATGTCAGGAGGCTACAGTGCGATTTGGACAGGTTGGGGGAATGGGCGGATACGTGGCAGATGCACTATAATGTGGATAAATGCGAGGTTATCCACTTTGGGGGTAAAAACAGGAGGGTGGATTATTATCTAAATGGCAATAGATTGGGAGATGGGGAAGTGCAGAGGGACCTGGGTGTTCTTGTGCACCAGTCACTGAAGGAGAGCATGCAGGTGCAACAGGCGATTAAGAAGGCAAATGGTATGTTGGCCTTCATATCAAGGGGGTTCGAGTATAGGAATAGGGATACCTTACTACAGCTGTACAAGGTGCTGGTGAGACCGCATCTGGAGTATTGTGTACAGTTTTGGTCGCCCCATCTGCGGAAGGATGTTCTTGCCATGGAAAGAGTGCAGCGGCGATTCACCAGGCTGATACCTGGAATGGCGGGAATGACCTACGAAGAGAGATTGAATAGTTTGGGCTTGTACTCACTGGAGTTTAGAAGATTGAGAGGGGATCTCATCGAAACATATAAAATTATGGCAGGCCTGGACAGGCTGAATTCAGAGAGAATGTTTCCAATGGCAGGGGAGCACAGAACCAGGGGCCACAGTCTAAAAATAGCGGGCAAATCATTTAAAACAGAGATGAGGAAGAATTTCTTCACTCAAAGAGTGGTGAGCCTGTGGAATTCCCTGCCACAGAGGGCTGTGAAGGCTAATTCAATAAATATTTTCAAGAGAGAATTGGATATATTTCTGAAGGCTAAGGGGATTAAGGGTTACGGAGAAAAGGCGGGGACGGGGTACTGAACTGGTAAGATCAGCTATGATCTCAGACGAAGATCAGCCATGATCTCATTGAATGGCGGAGCAGGCTCGAAGGGCCGAATGGCCTACTCCTGTTCCTATCTCTATGTTTCTATGTTTCTATGAAAGGCTGGGCTCCATTGTGAAATGCAAGAGAGCTGATTGTTGTGCTCACCAGAGGCGTGCAGATTTGCAGGACCAGCTTGAAAGAAACTTGCATTTATATAGCACCTTTCATGATGTTGCAAAGCACTTTACAGTCAATGAAGTACTTTTTGAAGTCTAGTCATGGTTTTAATGTAGGAAATGCAGCAACCGAAAAATTGATAAAAAAGGAAAAAAATAGAAAATGAGAGTAAATTAGCAAGAAATATAAAAACAGAGTAAGAGTTGCAACAAGTATATAAAAAGGAAGAGAGTAGCAAAAGTAAACATTGGTCCCTTACAGGCTGAGACAGAAGAAATTATAATGGGGAATAAGGAAATGGCAGAGTCATTAAACAAATATTCTGAATCTGCCTTCACAGTAGAAGACTCAAAAAGCATACCAAAAATAGTGGGGAATCAGATGGATAATGAGAGTGAGGAACTTAAAATAATTAAGGTCAGTAGAGAAAAAGTACTAGAGAAACTAATGGGACTAAAAGGCGACAAATCCCCATAACTTGATGGCCGACATCCTAGGGTTCTAAAAGAGGTAGCTGCAGAGATAGTGGATGCATTGGTTGTGATCTTCAAAAATTCCCTAGATTCTAGAACAGTCCCAGCAGATTGGAAGGTAGCAAATGTATTCAAAGAAAAAGGGAGAGAGAAAACAGGGAACTACAGGCCAGTTAACTTGACATCAGTCGTCAGGAAAATGCTGAAATCCATTATTAAGGAAGTGGTAACAGGGCGTTTAGAAAATCATAATATGATTAGATTAGATTAGAATCTAGGTCACTGGGTGTATATCTATTATATTATTTGCTTTCTCGATAAAAGAGGTTCCTGTAATTCAATGTTGTGGAATTTAATTAAATGCATATTTTGGTTCTGTCTTCACAAAGGAGGACACAAATAACCTCCCAGAAATGTCGGGGAACATAGGGTCTGATGAAAGGGAGGACCTGAAAGAAATCAGTATTTGTAGGGAAATGGCGTTAGGGAAATTGATGGGATTGAAGGCCGATAAATCCCCAGGGCCTGATAATCTACATCCTAGGGTACTTAAGGAAGTGGCCCTAGAAATAGTAGATGCATTGCTGATCATCTTCCAACATTCGATGGAATCTGGAACAGTACCCATGGATTGGAGGGTAGCTAATGTTACCCCACTATTCAAAAAAGGTGGTAGAGAGAAAACGGGGAATTACAGACCGGTAAGCCTGACATCAGTAGTGGGGAAAATGCTAGAGTCCATTATAAAAGATGTAATAGCAGATCACTTGGAAAACAGTGACAGGATCGGACAAAGTCAACATGGATTTACAAAGGGTAAATCGTGCTTGACTAATCTACTGGAATTTTTTAAGGATGTAACTAGTAAAATAAATAAGGGAGTACCAGTGGATGTGGTGTATTTGGACTTTCAGAAGGCTTTCGATAAGGTCCCACATAAGAGATTAGCGTGTAAAGTTAAGGCACATGGGATTGGGGGCAAGGTATTGACTTGGATAGAGAACTGGTTGGCAGATAGAAAGCAAAGAGTTGGAATAAACGGGTCTTTTTCCAAGTGGCAGGCAGTGACTAGTGGGGTACCGCAGGGATCGGTCCTTGGACCCCAGCTATTCACAATATATATTAATGATCTAGACAAGGGAACTAGATGTAATATCTCCAAATTTGCAAACGACACAAAGCTGGGTGGGCGTGTGTGCTATGAGGAGGATGCCAAGAAACTACAGGATGATTTGGACAGGTTGGGTGATTGGGCAGAAGCATGGCAGATGCAATATAATGTGGATAAATGTGAGGTTATCCACTTTGGTGTCAAAAACAGGAAGGCAGATTATTATCTGAATGGCAATAGATTGGGAGAAGGGGAAGTGCAACGAGACTTGGGTGTCCTTGTGCACCAGTCGCTGAAGGTAAGCATGCAGGTGCAGCAGGCGGTTAAGAAGGCAAATGGTATGTTGGCCTTCATAGCGAGAGGGTTTGAGTACAGGAACAAGGATGTCTTGCTGCAGTTGTACAGGGCCTTGGTGAGACCATACCTTGAGTATTGTGTGCAGTTTTGGTCGCCTTATCTGAGGAAGGATATTCTTGCCATGGAAGGAGTTCAGCGAAGATTCACCAGGCTGATACCTGGGATGGCAGGAATGACGTATGAGGAGAGATTGGGTCGATTGGGCTTGTACTCGCTGGAGTTTAGAAGAATGAGAGGGGATCTCATTGAAACTTATAAAATTCTGACAGGACTAGACAGACTAGATGCAGGGAGGATGTTCCCGATGGTCGGGGAATCCAGAACCAGGGGTCACAGTCTAAGGATAAGGGGTAGGCCTTTTAGGACAGAAATGAGGAGGAATTTCTTCACCCAGAGAGTGGTGAACCTGTGGAATTCTCTACCACAGAAGGCAGTAGAGGCCAATTCATTAAATATATTCAAGAAGGAGTTGGATATATTTCTTAAGGCTAAAGGGATCAAGGGGTATGGGGAGAAAGCAGGGACAGGGTACTGAATTTGGATGATCAGCCATGATCGCATTGAATGGCGGTGCAGGCTCGAGGGGCCGAATGGCCTACTCCTGCTCCTATCTTCTATGTTTCTATGTTTCTATGTAATGTTGCGGCCAAACGGAGAAGAAAAGGGCAAAAATGATAAAGCATCAAAAACATAAAGAGACAGACAAAAGCTAGGTATATTTATACTGTTAGGGGTGTACAAATCAAACTGATGGGATTGGAAATGTATGTGGCTATAGAAAGGTACCGTGTAGGAGCAAAAGCGAAGAGCTGCGTAAACAAGGAAGTTGAGTGGGAGATGAAAGTATCTCAGTATAGAACCTACACATGGCATAGGCACAGAAAAGTAGGCAAGAGTAAAAATATGGCTAAGTCCCTTGATTGATGCGTAGAGTTACATAGGAAAGACAACACGGAAACAGGAAGTTGGGCCTAACCAGTCCGTATTATCTCTCGCATGAGCAGGAATCCAAACCCCATGTGCCCGCCTGATGCGCCATCAATTACTCAAAAGACTGAGGTTAAGCGAGTAACAACCAGGCTTTTATTAACTAAAGAATGAAGGTCTAGTCTCGAGTGGTCGACCCGTCCAGAATACTAAGGGACTGGGAGGTAGTCACTTATATACCTGGAATAGTGGGAGGAGTCAGCCGAGGCATGTCCAGACCTGTACCTAGTGGAATACACATACACATACAGACAGGTATAACAGTGGTTTACCACATTCACCCCTTGTTTAAAAATGAGTCCGGCGGGGTGAAGTGTATTTAAAAGTTCGTGTATTGGAGTCTCTCCGGAGGTCTTGTCTGCCGCTGTGATCGACGTGGCGACGGCAGGGGTGGTGCAGCTTCCGGCGTCGTGTCCCGTGTAGGCTGGGGCACTGGAGTGTAGTCCTCGTGGGTGACGGTCCAAGGCGAGCCGGCTGCTGGGGTTGGATATCGGGTCGTGGGGGGGGGTGGTAATGGGTAGTGGGTTACAGCGGTCCCCGAGGGTGTCGTGGGGGGGGGTGGTAATGGGTAGTGGGTTACAGCGGTCCCCGAGGGTGCGAGGTCTCGTATGGAGACTGTGTCCTCCCGCCCGTCCGGGTACGCAATGTAAGCGTACTGGGGGTTGGCGTGGAGGAGGTCGACCCTCTCGACCAGGGGGTCCATTTTATTGGTCCTCACGTGTCTTCTCAGTAGTACCCGCCCTGGGGACGCCAGCCATGGCGGTAACGCTGTCCCCGATGTGGACTTCCTTGGGAAGACAAACATTTTCTCGTGAGGGGTGGCATTGGTGGCAGTGCAGAGCAGTGACCGAATCGAGTGGAGCGCATCGGGGAGCACCTCCTGCCAGCGGGAGGTCGGAAGGCCCCTAGACTTTAAGGCTAGTAGGGCGGCCTTCCAAACTGTTGCATTCTCTCTTTCCACCTGTCCGTTCCCCCGGGGGTTGTAACTGGTGGTCCTGCTTGTGGCTATACCCCTAGCGAGCAGGTACTGGCGGAGTTCGTCGCTCATAAACGATGAGCCCCGGTCGCTATGGATATAGCTGGGGAAACCGAACAGGGTGAAGAGGCTGTTCAGACATTTAATGACCGTGGCACTGGTCATGTCCGGGCAGGGGATAGCGAACGGGAAACGGGAGTACCCGTCAATGATGTTGAGGAAGTACACATTGCGGTCGGAGGAGGGGAGAGGCCCTTTAAAATCGACGCTCAGGCATTCGAAAGGGCGAGTGGCTTTTATCAGGTGGGCTCTGTCTGGTCTATAAAAGTGCGGTTTGCACTCAGCGCAGACTTGGCAGTTCTTGGTCATGGTCCTGACCTCCTCAATGGAGTAAGGCATGTTGCGGGCCTTGATGAAGTGGAAGAACCTGGTGACCCCCGGGTGGCAGAGGTCATTGTGGAGGGGCCTCAGCCTATCGATCTGCACGCTGGCGCAGGTGCCACGCGATAGGGCATCTGGGGGTTCATTGAGCTTCCCAGGCCGGTACAAGATCTCGTAATTGTAGGTGGAAAGTTCGATTCTCCACCTCAAGATCTTGTCATTTTTGATTTTGCCCCTCTGCTTGTTGTTGAACATAAAAGCAACTGAACGCTGGTCAGTGAGCAAGGTAAATCATTTTCCGGCCAGGTAGTGCCTCCAATGACGCACAGCCTCCACAATAGCCTGGGCCTCCTTCTCGACCGCGGAGTGTCTGGTCTCCGGGCCCTGGAGGGTTCGTGAGAAGAATGCCACAGGTCTCCCCGCCTGATTAAGGGTGGCGGCCAGAGCGAAGTCGGACGCATCGCTTTCCACCTGGAAGGGGATGGATTCGTCCACTGCGTGCATGGTGGCTTTGGCAATGTCCTCCTTGATACGGTGGAAGGCCGAGCGGGCCTCTGCCATCAGGGGAAAAGAGGTGGATTTGATCAGCGGATGGGCTTTGTCTGCATAGTAGGGGACCCACTGGGCGTAGTAGGAAAGAAACCCTAGGCACCTCTTCAGAGCTTTTAGGCAGTGGGGCAGTGGGAGTTCCATAAGGGGACGCATCCGGTCCGGGTTGGGACCGATGACCCCGTGTTCCACAACACAGCCAAGGATGGCGAGGCGGTCTGTGCGGAATATGCACTTCTCCTTGTTATATGTCAGGTTCAGGAGTTGGGCGGTGCGGAGGAATTTCTCGAGGTTTGCGTCATGGTCCTGCAAGTCATGGCCGCAGATGGTCACATTGTCTAGGTAAGGGAAAGTGGCCTGCAGCGCGTTTTGATCGACCATCCGGTCCATCTCCCTTTGGAAGACGGAGACCCCGTTGGTAACGCCAAAGGGAACCCTAAGGAAGTGATAGAGGCGGCCGTTTGCCTTAAAAGCAGTATACTGGCGGTCTTCGGGGCGGATGGGGAGCTGGTGGTACGCTGATTTCAGGTCAATGGTCGAAAAGACGCGGTACTGCGCGATCTGGTTGACCATGTCAGCTATGCGGGGGAGTGGGTAGGCGTCCAGCAGGGTGTAGCGGTTTATTGTTTGGCTGTAGTCGATGACCAGGCGTTGTTTCTCGCCGGTCTTAACGACCACAACCTGGGCTCGCCAGGGGCTGGAGCTGCCCTCAATAATCCCCTCCTTCAGGAGCCGCTCCACTTCGGTTTTGATGAAAACCCTGTCCCCGGCACTGTATCGCCTGCTCTTTGTGGCGATGGGCTTACAGGCGGGGGTGAGGTTAGCAAACAGTGGGGGGGGTGGGACTCTGAGTGTGGAGAGGTTGCATCTGGTGCGCGGCGGGCAATTTGGAGGCTGCTGGCTGCGGACTGTGAGTGGGGGGAGGGGGCCACCGTACGCCATCATAACGCTTTTGAGGTGGCACTGGAAATCCAACCCCAGTAGAACGGCAGCGCAAAGTTGGGGCAGGACCAGGAGTTTAAAATTATTGAACACAGTCCCGTCTACTACTAGTGTCACCACGCAGTAGCCGCCAATGTCCGCTGACTGGGACTCGGCGGCCATAGAAATCCGCTGGTGCGCAGGCAGGACTGGGAGAGAGCAACGCCGCACCGTGTCGGGTTGGATGAAGCTCTCTGTGCTCCCGGAGTCAAAAAGGCAGTTTATTGCATGGCCGTTTACCTTAACGTCCATTTTGGACCGAGCTAGTTGGTGCGGTCTCGTTTGGTCCAGCGTAACAGAGGCCAGCGTAGGGGTCGGTGTGTCGCTGCGGGTATCAGATGGGGGGGGGGTTGGCGGCCTGCTGCGTCCCGGCTGGTGTCCAAGATGGCGGCGTCCATGATTCCCATGTGGCTGGAGTCGTCCAAGATGGCTGCTGCTGCGGTGGTTCGCACATGGCTGGGGAGGCCCAAGATGACGGCCCACATGCGGCGCTGTTGCGGGCCCAAGATGGCGGCTCGCACGGCCCACACGCGGCGCTGCTGGCGTTCGGGGTGGCTTTGGCCTTGCAGACGCTAGCGTAGTGTCCCTTTTTCCCGCAGCCCGAGCAGGTCGCATTCTTCGCCGGGCAGCGCGCTCTGGGGTGTTTGGCCTGGCCACAGAAGTAGCATTTCTGGCCTTGGGATACTGCCGTCTGGCTTTGGGACACTGCTGCGGTGGTTGGGCCGTTGTTGGGCTGTGGCTGGGGTGGCACGGTGCTATGGGGCTGTCCTACCGTGTCCCAGGTTGTCGCCCCCCGCGGCGTCCATGGTGCAGAGGAGTAGGCATCCATGCCCCGGTAGGCTGCGTCCAGCGTTAGTGCGATTTCGGAGGCTTTGTCGAGGGTGAGGTCACTCTGCTCCAGCAGTCGCTGTCGGGTGTAGTTGGACCTGTGGCCCGCTACGAAGGCATCCCGGATCAGTTCCTCTGTGTACTTAGTGGGCGTTACCGCCTTACACCCACAGGCCCGGCCAAGCACGGACAGTGCTTGGAGGTATTCCTCAGTCGATTCCCCAGGTTGTTGCTTGCGACTCCCCAGGAGGTGCCTGGCGTAAACTTTGTTCACAGGGCACGTGTACTGGGTCTTGAGGAGCTGGAGAGCGGCTGTGTACGAGGTCGCGTCCCGGATGACTGAGTACACTCGGTGGTTCACCTTGGAGATCAGGACAGACAGTTTGTTCGCATCCGTTACGACCGCAGTGGAGGCAGTCAGGAATGCCTCGAAGCACATGAGCCAGTGAGCAAACTTGGTGGAAGCGTCCGCTTCCCGACTGTCCAGGTCCAGGCATGCTGGTGTGAGGATCTTCTCCATTATAAAAAATTTAGTTAATAAAATTGATGCACCATCAATTACTCAAAAGATTGAGGTTAAGCGAGTAACAACCAGGCTTTTATTAACTAAAGAATGAAGGTTTAGTCTCGAGTGGTCGACCCGTCCAGAATACTAAGGGACTGGGAGGTAGTCACTTATATACCTGGAATAGTGGGAGGAGTCAGCCGAGGCATGTCCAGACCTGTACCTAGTGGAATACACATACACATACAGACAGGTATAACAGTGGTTTACCACACCGCCTTGTTCCTATAGCCCTTTATCAACCTTTCCTTCAATTACCTACATAACCTCTCCTTACCATCTATATTAATGACGTAGATGAAGGGACCTAGTGTGATGGATCCACGTTTGCTGATGATACAAAGCTAGGTGGAACAGTAAGCTGTGAGGAGGACACAGAGTCTGCAAAGGGATATATATGTATTGCCAGGTGGAGGACCACCACCACTACTAGGACGTGAATGGATCCGGAAGATACAATTAGATTGGCATTCCATACAGGCACTGAAGGTTGAGGCCAAAAAGGATGACGACGTCACACCTGGACGACTGTCAAAAATGCTAACTGATGCAAAAGAAGTGTTTCAGGAGGGACTAGGAACACTAAAAGGAATAACAGCAACGATTAAAATAGAGGAAAATGCAAGCCCAAAGTTTCTGAAGGCCAGACCAGTGCCTTATGCGATCAGACCAGCTGTTGAAGCAGAGCTTGAAGGGTTGGAACGTTCAGGAGTACTGTCCAAAGTGGACTGGAGCGAGTGGGCTACACCCATCATTCCTATAATGAAGAGGTCGTTGAGTAATACGCCTGGGGAACCAAAGAAGGTCCGCATCTGTGGGGATTTTAAGGTGACAGTGAACCCAGTCCTTCACACGGTACAATATCCGCTTCCACGAATTGAGGATATTTTCGCCTCGCTATCTGGAGGTAAATGCTTCACCAAAATTGATCTAGCCCAGGCGTACTTGCAAATGGAGGTAGAAGAAGCTTCGAAACAATACCTTACGATCAACACTCATAAAGGTCTCTATCAATACAACCGGCTGGTGTTTGGAGTAGCCTCGGCTCCGGCTATCTGGCAAAGGGCGATGGATCAGGTCCTGCAAGGGATTCCAGGGACCCAGTGCTATTTGGACGACATCTTGGTCATGGGCGAAAATGACGGTGATCACCTCGCTAACTTGGAGAAGGTGCTCACCAGATTAAAGGAGTATGGGCTACGAGCTAATCGCCACAAGTGCGAGTTTTTCCAGAAACAGATCCCGTATTGTGGCCATGTCATCGATGAAGAGGGGTTACATAAGTTCCCTGACAAGATTGAGGCAGTAGTCAAGGCTCCAGCACCGGAAAATGTGTCACAACTGAGGTCGTTCCTCGGGCTGGTAAACTACTACCACAAGTTCTTACCAAATTTGTCTACGGTATTACACCCACTGAACACCCTACTGCAAACAGGGGTACCATGGAAGTGGGATGACGAACGTAGACGAGCTTTCCAGAAGTGTAAAGAATTGATCACATCAAAAGAGGTGTTGGCCCATTTCAACCCAGCACTACCAATTCGTTTGGCATGTGATGCATCACCCTATGGTATTGGAGCGGTGCTGTCGCACAAATTCCCTGACGGGTTGGAGAGGCCAGTAGCCTTTGCGTCTCGGTCACTAACCTCAGCTGAGCGCAACTACGCCCAGATTGACAGGGAGGCCCTCAGCCTAGTATGGTGAGTAAAAAAATTCAACCACTATCTGCATGGGCAGAAGTTCACCTTGCTGACTGACCACCAACCACTTGTCTCCATCTTTAATCCTAAGAAGGGCGTTCCAGTGATGACTGCACAGCGGTTACAAAGATGGTCCCTGTTTCTAGGGGCGAATCAATATGAAATAGAATATAAAGGCACGAAACAGCATGGGAACGCTGATGGGCTATTGCGCCTGCCACTGCCTACTGTGGAGGAAGCACCAGCAGTGGACACTATCGAGATATTTTATTCGTCAATAATTGAACGATTGCCAGTAACGAACGTGGATATAGAGAAGGAGACCCGCAATGATCTGACGCTGTCTCGGGTATATGAATTGACGGTGAGGGGATGGCCAACTCATGGCGACTCACTGTTGCCCGCATTCTCATCCAGAAGAGAACAGCTGTCAGTATGCCAGGGGACAGTGATGTGTGGATCCAGAGTGGTGATTCCACCCAAGTTAAGGGAGAGAGTGCTAAATGAGCTACATGAAGGTCATCTGGGGGGAGTGAAAATGAAAAGCCTTGCTAGGGCTTATGTGTGGTGGCCGGGAATCGATCAACAAATCGAAGACCTAACTAAGAGCTGCTTAGGATGCCAGAAGGTCCAAAATGCACCACCACATGCCCCTCTACACCCATGGGAGTGGCCCTCCTCTCCATGGCAACGGGTGCATATTGATTTCGCTGGTCCATTCATGGACTCAATGTTCTTAATAGCAGTGGATGCTCATTCAAAGTGGCCTGAGGTGATAAAAATGTCTTCGACCACTACAGAGAAAATGATTGCAGTCCTACGGACCATATTTGCCAGAAATGGTTTGCCAGAGCAGATTTGCTCTGATAATGGACCACAGTTTGTGTCCGATGAGTTCCAAAAATTTATGAGAAGGAATGGGGTAAGGCATTACACATCCGCCCCGTATCATCCAGCCACAAATGGATTGGCTTAGAGGTTCGTACAAACCTTTAAGAAGGCAATAAAGGCCATGTGCGACGATGAAATTCCACTACAGCATAAGATGGACAATTTCTTATTAGCCTACCGAAACGCGACACATGCAGTTACCAACCAGACCCCGGCCATGATGTTCTTTAACCGAAGGTTGAGATCTCGTCTGGACTTGCTCAGACCAAATGTGCGAAGAACTGTTGAGGACAAACAATTCCAGCACATCAATGAGAAGCCGACAAGGAGCGTCAATGTAGGGCGTGAGTGGGCGGTAAGGTGGCAGATGGAGTATAATGTAGGGAAATGTGAGGTTATTCACTTTGGTAGGAAGAATAGTAAAACAGAATATTTTTTAAATGGTGAGAAACTTTTAAATGTTGGTGTTCAGAGAGTTTTGGGTGTCCTCATGCAAAAAACACAGAAAGTTAGCATGCAGATACAGCAAGTGATAAGGAAGGCAAATGGCATGTTGGCCTTTATTGCAAGGGGGTTGGAGTATAAGAGTAAGGGAGTCTTGCTACAATTGTACAGGGCCTTGGTGAGACCACACCTGGAGTACTGTGCACAGTTTTGGTCTCCTTATCTAAGGAAGGACATACTTGCCCTGGAGGCGGTGCAACGAAGGTTCACTAGATTGATTCCTGGGATGAGAGGGCTGTCCTATGATGAGAGATTGTGTAGAATGGAGTTTAGAAGAATGAGAGGTGATCTCATTGAAACATACAAGATTCTGAAGGGGATTGACAGGGTAGATGCTGAGAGGTTGTTTCCCCCTGGCTGGAGTGTCTAGAACCAGGGGCCATAGTCTCAGGATAAGGCTGAGATGAGGAGGAATTTCTTCACTCAGAGTGTTGTGAATCTTTGGAATTCTCTGCCCCAGGGGGCTGTGAATGCTGAGTCTTTGAGTATATTCAAGGCTGAGATAGAGAGCTTTTTGGACTCTAGGGGAATCAAGGGATATGGAGGTCAGGCAGGAAAGTGGAGTTGAGGTCGATGATCAGCCATGATCTTATTGAATTCCAGGCTCAAGGGGCCGTATGGTCTACTCCTGCTTCTATTTATGTTCTTATTAATTATTACTGTGGTCTCTGCTTCAGTCACTAACTCCAGTAGTGTATTCTATAGTCGCACAACCCTCTGTGTAAAAAATGTTTCTCCTGCTTTCTGTCCTATCCTAAATTGTATAGATTTAATCTTATATCTATGTCCTTTTGTTCTAGACCCATCAATTACTAGAAACAGTCTGTTCCATCCCTTCATAACTTTAAACTCTAGTAAATCACCCGGTAATCTAACAAAAACAGCTCCAATTTTTCCAGTCTTTTTCTCGTGTTTGTATTTCCTCATACCGGGCAGCATCCTAGTGAATCTGTGCAGTTCCCTCTTAAATTGCCTCGACATCCTACCTATCGCATGTAGCCCAAAACTGCACACAGTACTCCAACTGCGGGCTTCCTAGGGTTTATGTGCCATTGAATCTCAGCTTTCATGTTCTATACTTCTCGCCATGTCAGCCGTGGCTCAGTGGGCGGCACTCTCACCTGTGTCGTGCAGGCTGTGGGTTCAAGTCACACTCCATGAGACCAGGCTGACACTCCAGTGGAGTATTGAGGGAGTGCTGCACTCTTGGAAGGTGCCATCTTTCGGAATGAGACGTTAAACCGAGGCCTCGTCTGCTCTCTCAGGTGGATGTAAAAAATCCCATGGCACTATTTTGAAGAAGAGCAGGGGAGTTCTGGGCCAATATTTATCCCTCAACCCACAGCACTAAAACAGATTATTGGGTCATTATCATATTGCTGTTTGTGGGAGCTTGCTGTGCGCAATTAATCAAGCTTTTTGAAAACTTTTCTTCAAAGGAACTTGCTGGGACATGCAATCATATGTGAAGGGTTATTATCTTTGTGCTTCGCTGCAGCTATTGTTGTTGAACTAGCTCCCTAGTGTGAATGCAGTAATTGGCTTTATTTGAGCCTTTCCTCATTGCCCTTGTGGAATTGCCAGGGTTTGGAAGCAAAATGGGGAGTGGATTTGGTATGGCGATAAATTTTACCTGCCGAAAATAAACTGCACTGAGTTTTATACTCAGAATTATAGAAGACTCCAAAATGATGGAAGGTCAAAACTTTCAAGGAGAAGAGCACCCCCACTCCCGAAAATAAATCTCCTACCTTCACTACTCACATCCCCTTCAGTAATTTTGAAAGCAAACACAGCTGCAAATTACACTCTGCATACAGCAATAAAATTGGTTATGAGAGTATATCTGCAGCTTAAGTTATGGCAAACCTTTGTCCCTCGCCTCTGAGTCAGAAGGTTGTGGGTTCAGAGTCCCACTCTAGGACTTGAGCACAAAAATCTAGGCTGACACTCCAGTGCAGTGCTGAGGGAGTGCTGCACTGTCGGAGGTGCCGTCTTTCAGATGAGACATTAAACCGAGGCCCCGTCTGTCCCCACAGGTGGACGTAAAAGATCCCATGGCACGATTTCGAAGAAGAGCAGGTGAGTTCTCCCCGGTGTCCTGGGCCAATATTTATCCCTCAATCAACATCCCTAAAGCAGATTATCTGATCATTATCATATTGCTGTTTGTGGGAGCTTGCTGTGCGCAAATTGGCTGCTGCGTTTCCTACATTATAACAGTGACCACACTTCAAAACGTACTTCATTGGCTGTAAGGCGCTTTGGGACGTCCGGTGGTCGTGAAAGACAAAGACGCTATATAAATGCAAGTTATTCTTTCTTTCACTGTGCTTTCAGTCTAACTTCACATGCCATAAGGCTATATTCAGGGCCATTTGTGAGCAGTCAGATTTTTTTTGGGCTACGACAGCGTTGGCTTTTTTTTTAACATGTATGAGGATCTTTGGGGTTAAATTATAATAAGAAAAGAAAGCCTTGCATTTCTATAGCGTCTTTCATGACCTCAGGACTTTTCAAAGCGCTTTACAGCCAATGAAGTACTTTTGAAGTGTAGTCACTGTTGTAATGTAGGAAAACGCAGCAGCCAATTTGTGCACAGCAAGCTCCCACAAACAGCAATGAGATAATGACCAGGTAATCTGTTTTTGTTATGTGAATTGAGGGATAAATATTGTCCAGGACCCTGGGGATAACTCCCCCAGCTCTTCTTCGAAATAGTGCCATGGGATTTTTACGTCCACCTGAGAGGGCAGACAGGGCTCCGGTTTAATGTCTCATCCGAAAGACGGCAACTCCAAAAGTGCAGCACTCCCTCAGCCCTGCACTGGAGTGTCAGCCTAGATTTTTGTGCTCAAGTCTCTGGTCAGCTTGTTAGAATCATAGAAAGTTACAGCACAGAAGGAGGCCATTTCGGCCCATCGTGTCCGTGCCAGCCAACAAAGAGCTATCCAGCCTAATCCCACTTCCCAGCTCTTGGTCCGTAGCCCTGCAGGTTACAGCATCCCAAGTGCACATCCAAGTACTTTTTAAATGTGGTTAGGGTTCCTGCCTCTACCACCCTTTCAGGCAGTGAGTTCCAGACCCCCACAACCCTCTGGGTGAAGAAATTTCCCCTCAAATCCCCTCTAAACCTTCCCCCAATTACTTTAAATCTGTGCCAGGTTATGTTAGGCCAGATGGCCCTGCAGCTCTTGAATAAAGTCTTATGTCGATGGAATAGCACGGAGCTGTCTGCAGTTCATACCATCTGACTCACTTGGCTAGCAGTACAGGTGGTGGTAGAGAGCAGCAAGCTATTAAAAGAGCAGTGGGCAAATGACAGGGTTGGGAAGTATCAGTGAGTGACCCAGTTGGTTTTGAAGTCAGGCCTTTTAAAGGTTAAAAAGGTAGAAATGGAGACGACAGTTCCACCCATTGTTCGTAATTTGGTCACAGTCTGAAACGTTAAGAAAGTGCAGCAACTGATCCTGCACAGGGACTGGCAACTTTCTATAAGGACATTGTATGCGCAGGCATATCAGCCGTGTTGATAACAAGGCTCGGTTTTCAGAAAGTGCAACCTGTGATGTGCGGCTCCTCTACGTATTGGGAAAGCAGTCAATAACCGAGGTAAAGGGTGGCATTGTCCTGTTTTGTAAGCACTGGCACGCAGATTAAAGATAAAGTGCGTTCTAGCCCCAGTTTCGCATCTGACTGGAACATACTGACAAAAATAAAACCAGCAGTAATCGCGCTTCAGGACATTTGGATTTAGTCCACATACACATGATCGCCAATAATATTACACGAAATGTACTTTCATTTGAGTTTCTTAAAAGGAATCTTTCACTATGTGCAATCCGTACCCAGCAGAACACAGACTTGTATACGTTTCAGTCTTTACTGAATGAATTTGATATGGTGCCGCTTGTTGGGTCAGATTTCAAGCTGACCAACAATGAAAGAAAGAAGACTTGCATTTATATAGCGCCTTTCACAACCACCGGATGTCTCAAAGCACTTTACAGCCAATTAAGTACTTTTTGGAGTGTAGTCACTTTTGTAATGTGGGAAACGCGGCAGCCAATTTGCACAGAGCAAGGTCCCACAAACAGCAATGTGATAATGACCAGATAATTTGTTTTTGTATTGTGGATTGAGGGATAAATATTGGCCAGGACACCGGGGATAACTCCCCTGCTCTTCTTCGAAATAGTGCCATGGGATCTTTTATGTCCACCTGAGAGAGCAGACAGGGCCTCGGTTAAACGTCTCATCTGAAAGGCACCTGGACAGTGCAGCGCTCCCTCAGTACTGCACTGGAGTGTCAGCCTAGCTTTATGGAGTGGGACTGTGAACCCACAACCTTCTGACTCAGAGGCGAGAGTGTTCCCCACTGAACCACAGCTGACAATGCAGGCGTTAGTGTGCTTGCACCAAGTAAGCTGTACGAGACCCACTACAAGTTCTTTTATAATTCAAAAGGAAAATACTGCGGATGCTGGAAATCTGAAAACCCCCCAGAAAATGCTGGAAATACTCAGCAGGTCAGGCAGCATCTGTGGAGGGAGAAACATTAATGTTTCAGATCAGTGACCCTCCATCAGAACTGGTGTTGTACATTGTGCTGGAGAGTCCTGGGAGGAGTGATCAGAGACCAGTGAAGTGTCAGTTTGGCTCAGTAGGGACAACTTTCGCTAATGAGTCAGTAAGAACTTGCATTTATATAGCACCGTTCATGTCCTCGGGATGTCCCTACGTGCTTCTCAGGCAGTAAGTTGTCACTGTTGTTTTGTAGGGATACGTGGCTACAGCAAGGTGCAAACAGCAAGGAAATGAATGACCAGTTAATCTGTTTTTGAGGAATAAATGTTGGCAAGGACAACCTCTCTGCTCTTCTTCAAATAATGCCACAGGACGCTCGTTTCCCTAAATTACAAGTGATGACATGGCAAAAATATTTCATTGGCCATGTAAGGAGATATTAGGCAGATGACCAAAAGCTTGGTCAAAGAGGTAGGTTTTAAGGAGCTCGGATGATGCCACCTTCCATACTAGTGCTTCCGACATGTCTTCCTTTTTGCTCAACCGAGGATTCCCCTCTAGCATGGTTGACACGGCCCTTGACCGTGTCCGTTCTATTTCCCGCACTTCTGCCCTCACCCCTGCCCCTCCCTCCCTCCCAGAACCACAATAGGTTTCCCCTTGTCCTCACCTTTCACCCCACCAGCCTCCACATTCAATGGATCTACCTCCGCCATCTCCAGCGTGATCCCACCACCAAACACATCTTCCCCTCCACCCCCTTTCAGCATTCCACAGGGATTGCTCCCTCCGCGACACCCTGGTCTACTCCTCCATCACCCCCAACACCTCTTCCTCCTCGCTCAGCACCTCCCCTTGCAAGCGCAGGAGATGCAACACCTGCCCTTTTACCACCTCCCTTCCCACTGCCCAGGGCCCCAAAACACTCCTTCCAAGTGAAACAGCGATTTACTTGTACTTCTTGCAATTTAGTATACTGTATTCGCTGTTCACGATGTGGTCTCCTCTACATTGGGGAGACCAAACGCAGATTGGGCGACCGCTTTGCAGAACATTTCCATTCAGTCCGGAAGCGTGAACCCTAGCTTCCGGTCGCCTGTCACTTTAATTCTCCGCTCTACTCCCACTCTGACCACGGCCTCTTACAGTTCCAATGAAGCTCAACGTAACTTCGAGGAACAGGACCTCATCTTTCCATTAGGCACTTTACAGTCTTCTGGACTCAACGAGTTCAACAATTTCAGACCCTAACCTCTGCTCCTATTTTTTTCACATGGCAGCTGTTGATGATTCTGCCATTGCCATTTACACCTCATCTAGAGTCATCTTTTGTTTCTTAACTTGTCTCATTACCATCTCCTTTTGCCTTGCACCATCATCCCTTTTGTCTTTTACCATCATCCCTTTTGTCTTTTAATCTCTCCTGCCTTCCATCCTATCACAGACCTTCCCTTTTGTTCTTTCCTCCCCCCCCCCTTTCCCTGCCGCTGCACTTGCTTAAAAATCTGTTACATCTCTAACTTTTTCCAATTCTGATGAAGGGTCATCGACCTGAAGTGTTAATGCTATTTCTCTCTCCACAGATGTTGCCTGACCTGCTGAGTATTTCCAGCATTTTCAGGTTTTAAGGAGTCTTAAAGGAGGTGAGGTAGAGAGGTTTAGGGATGGAATTCCAGAGCTGCAGGCACGGCCACCAATGGTGGAGCGATTAAAATCAGGGATGCTCAATGCAGCACTCCCTGAGTTTTGGAAAGACAGTGTCAGAATATCTTATATGCTTAAGTCCTGGCGTGGTGCTTGAACACACAACCTTCAGATTTAAAGGCAACATTGCTAGCACTGAACCAAGGCTGAATTTGGGACTTTAAGCTTATAACATTGACTGATACTACAAACCAATACTGGGGTGTGCTGTATAGTCAATAGACTTACTGAGGCAATGTTGAAACAAAGCTCTATTAGAACATTCTCTCCAGATGAAGGGGATAATGTTGGAAATCGATAGGGTAGATACAAAATGACCAGGAAAGGCAGCATAATAGAATCTAGGAAAACACATCTTCACACCAAGGGTTGTGAGAATGCAGAATGCACTGCCCCAGAGGGCTATTGCTGCAAAGTAGATTGAAGTGTTTTAAAGGGAGCTCGATGTTTACTTGGGAAGTAAGGGGTTTAAGGGATATGGAGATTAAGGCAGGAGATTGAGATTAAAAAGGCTACCATTGTGAACAAAATGGTGGTGCAGGCTTGCTGGAGTGAACAGCCTACTTGTATCCTGTTCTGGTGGGATTGTTGGCAGGACCAAGTATGGCTTCGACCCCAGTCAACATGACACAAAATCAGGTGACTACTCCTTGGAAGCAGTGCCTTTTTTCAAAATCAATACTCAAGTCTCTATGTCTAAGGGAGAGCTGGGTTTGAACTTCTTTGATGGTGGGATAATCTTCCATCGAATTAGATGTTAGTCCATTCACTGAATTTGAAAGACTTGCATTTATACAGCGCCTTTCACGACCACCGGACGTCTCAAAGCGCTTTACAGTCAATAAAGTACATTTTGAAGTGGAGCAGGTGCCACACATCTGTAGTCCTATACTGATGGGATAAATGGATGTGCTGGATCATCACTGAAGGGTATAGATGAACAAATAGCAGTACGGTAGCATAGTGGTTATGTTACTGGACTAGTAATTTGTGTAGATGTGAGTTCAAATCCCACCCCAGCAGCTAGGGGAATGTAAATTGTTAATTAAATAAATCTGTAATTAAAAAAAAAGCTAGCATCAGTAATGGTGAACTTGAAACTACTGGATTGTTGCATAAAACCCATCTGCTTTCACTTCAGTGGAAGGAAATCTGCTGTCCTTATCCAGTCTGGCCCATATGTGAGGTCAGACCCACAGCAATGTGATTGACTCTTAACTGCCCTCTGAAATGGCTGAACAAGCCACACAGTTGTACCAAACCGCTACGATAAAGTCAGCACTGTGGGGGTACCTTCACCACAAGGACAGCAGTAGCTCAAGAAGGTGGCTCACCACCACCTTCTCAAGGGCAATTAGTGGATGGGCAGTAAATGCTGGCCTTGCCAGCGACACCCACATTCTGTGAACGCATAAATAAAAAAAAACAGGGCTTCAAATAAATGAATTATAAAGTGCAGGTGCATAAAACAGGCCAATATAATTTTATAAATGGGGCATAGAGTCCAAGAGATAAATTTCTACAAAACATCGGTTAGGCCAGTTAGGGTAGTGTGTGCAATTTCGGCACCCCATTATAGAAAGGCCATTAAAGCCACGGAGAGCAGATTCACCAGCATGATGCCAGGGATACAAACTATATTTAACAGGAGAAAATGAAGATAGCGGTGCGGTACTTTATTGGAGCAGGGAGGGCTAAGAGGAGATTTAATGGGTTTTTAAAATGACAGAGTTCTGATCGTGAATAGGGAAAGACTATTTATGGTTACGGGTCATTCATTTAAAATTACTGAATGAGGAGAGCTGTCAGGGCTGCTGGAAGGTAGAATGCTTTGTCAAATCTTACAATGGAAAATTGGCTAAATATTTAAAGCAGCGTAAGATTCAAGACTATACTTAGACAGAGAAAGCAGAGCTGAGGGATTAGTTTAGGATTGCTGTAGCACAGAATTAACGGGCCAAATGGCCTCCTCCTGTATTATAAATCTCTGTGGTTCAATCATACTAGAATAAAGCCGGACGTAGGGTGCCAAATGCTGCCGCTTATCAGGGAGAAAATGAACAATGGATGTGACCAGATCCTGCTGTTCAGCGAAGTGGGGCTCATTTGGAGCGCAGTCTGACAACAGAAACCTGCATTTATATAGGGCCTTTAACATAGTAAAACATCCCAGTGACAGCGCCACTATTACAGGGACAATGTCTCTCGATGCGGCTCTCCTCTGAAGATCCTGGATAATTCGATTTGTACGTGGAGATTGGTGAATGAAGGAGATAGTTATTGTAAACCAGTTACTGTTTCGATGCAGCTCTTATTGACTGGCACCCATTGCTGTCAGTTGTGTTGAAACAAAAATCAAAATGGGAACACAAACAGCATTGTAAGGCATTGTGTAACAGTGATTATCAGAGTCCATTGCTATCACATGGGATGTGGAGAATTTTACCAACGTTTGGGGTGGGGTATGGGAGGAAATTACATTCTCTAATTCTGTACATTTTTTTCTGCGACAATTGCAAATCAATGACCTTGGTTACAGGTTAAATAGTAGAGGTCTCGAACAACATCCCCTCTAAGTTGCTCGCGTGCACGGCCGCGCAGTAATCGGCAAGGTCCCGCGTATGCCGCTCACAAGCTCCTACATTAAATTCCTGCACATGCGCAGCATTTCCAAAGGGGCCGCACAGAACAAACCGCAGCGACCGGGTCTCAAACGCAATCCAGTAAACAATTTTTTTTTGTGGTGGTGATAAGGTCATTGCTCTGTGCTGTTCAAAAATGAGAAATGTAAAATGTGAGTGTGCTGGATGGAGAAGAGGCTGGAAGCCATTGCGGGGGCAGGAATAAAAAAAAAAGGCTTGCATTTCTATCGCACCTTTCATGACCTCAGGACATCCTAAAGTGCTTTACAGCCAATGAAGTACTTTTGAAATGTTGTAATGTAGGAAATGCGGCAGCCAACTGTGCACAGCAAGCTCCCACAAACAGCAATGTGATAATGAGCAGATAATCTGTTTTAGTGACGTTGATTGAGGGCTAAATATTGGCCAGGACACTGGGGAGAACTCCCCTGCTCTTCTTCAAAATAGTGCCATGGGATCATTTACATCCCCGAGAGGTAGACTGGCCCTTGGTTTAATGTCGCATCCGAAAGTACTGCACTGGAGTATTGGTCTCAGTACTTTATTCTGCTCTCGAGACAGTGTCTCGGTGGAGGTAGCACCTGTCGAGCAAACGTAAAAGGTGGGCAATGGGGACATGCGGCACACTGCAGGGTGAAATCCTCAATGTAACAGTCAGCTCAGTACAATGAAGTGACAAATCACATATACATGTTTTATTTCTGTTATAGTTTGATCAGTACAAGTAACGAAAAGTGTCGTGTGGGAGTGCTTCACGTCAGTGGCAAATCAGGTCTACAGGATCGTGTTGTCCGAGGGAACAGATGCATTCACTGACGATGCGTTTTATTTCTCGCGAGCTCACACAAATAAACGCACTCAGTGATTTTTTATCAGTACATTTACGCTATTTTGTCAAGACCAATTAAGTAATGTTAAACCTACTGCCTAATGTGTTGACTCCACATTTCAGTGGGGTTATTCTACTTTGCAAATAATGAACAGTAATATCTAGCTGCATGTTTCAGCCACACACATACACACACCTAATATCTAATGCGATTTGTCTCACCTCGAATCCCAGAGGAAAAAAGAAACACACTGATACACGGTTATTTATTCCAAGACATAAGGTTTAACGGCACTCATCAATGCATGCTGAATATCTCTTCTGGCAACTGGATATATGAGCTTTAAAGCTGTATTATTCCACTGAATAGATATTTTGGATAGGACATTCAATTGTGTTTAGGGAGACAGTGGAAGGTTCTGCTTAGTGGCACCAGGTGGTTTGGCTACTTGTGCGTGTAATGTCTCGAGATACGCTTCGACAGCGACTGTGCACAAATTGCGCCCCCACCCAAACACATGCTCGGATGGAGCTGGCCTGGAAACTCAGCAATGTCATCACTTTGCACTGCTCACACTGAGGTGGCCGTTGTTTTTGTACTTGCAAAGGAGGAAGACGAGACATCTGAAGCCTGAGAAATGGGCTGGACGCCAACAGTCAACCAGAACTGCTTAATATATGGTTGTGGGCCTGACCCAGCACAGGTGTGATGGGACTGGGGAGGGCAGGGGCGAGATTTACGTGTTGCTGCTGTATATGAGGATATGTAGGACATTGCACACCTGACCCCCTGGGTGCCGTGAAATGGAATACAATTGTTGCATTACAATCGTTGTAATATCCATATACAGGACAGATACCTCACTGAAAAAGCAGCAGAATTGAAGAACTCGATGCACGTTTCTTTTGTGTTGCCATTACAAGTGCCTTTCAAAAAAAAAAATTCCTTAGCTATGAAAACCAAGCTCTTAATATTCACACCTGGCACCCAAAGCATGTTCTTCTTTCCTTCAAGATAGAAAACACAACCCGGTCTGCAGATCAAAGTATGTGGGACGCCGATGTGGAAACAACAGGCCCTTTTGTTATGCAAGAGCGGAGTGGAGCCGCGGACTGGTTAGTTCTTTGGGCCAGCGGAGAGGACACAAGTTATGTGTGGGCGCTGCAGACAAAGGGGCTCATTCTCTCCCCGTGGTGAGCAACTTGAGGGCCTTCTGGAGATTCTGCACAGCGGTCCCCACGTCTTCGTACTGCAGGGCGCTGCCTGCGTATTTGCAGTACTTCTGAGCCCTGGCATAGTCTTCCGGGGTCAGGCGGATCTCCCCTGTGGGGAAAACATGAATTTCAATAAGTAAGTCAAGAGGAGAGATAATGGAGGGGTTCACAATTGTGAGGGGTTTTGAGAGAGTTGATAGGGAGAAACTGTTTCATAGAGTTACATATTGGCAGTAGGATCAGTAACCAGAAGACACAGATTTAAGATAAATGGCAAAAGAACTAGAGGGGAGAATTTTTTTTTAATGCAGCGAGTTATGATGATCTGGAATGCGCTGCCTGAAAGGGCGGTGGAAGCAGGTTCAATAGTAACTTTCAAAAAGGAATTGAATAAATACTTGAAGGGGGAAAATTCGCAGGGGCTATGGGGAACAAGTTGGGGAGTGGGACTAATTGGATTGCTCTTTCAGAGAGCTGGGACAGGCACGATGGGCTGAATGGCCTCCTCCTGTGCTGTATGATGCTATTTATTAACGACTGGAAGCTCAGCAGAGCAAAAAGTGGGGGGGGGGGGGCGGGGGATTCAATTACACTATCAGTGTGCTTGATGAAGTGGCTGTTCAGATGGAGATTTAAAAGTTCCATCTCAAGTTATTGTTCACTGTGTGGTTTTGTAAAGATGCTGAAAAAGCCTTTTATTCAGTTCTACTGCTGCCCTGGGACTGGATCTAATGTTACAAACAATGGGCCGAATAATTTAAAAAAAGTGGGAGCCAATGTTTAAAACCACCTTAAAATGGACCCGACTCCCACGCGGATCTGCTTGAAAGATGGCTTCAAACTAGCACTAAGTGGGTGGTGAGTGATTGTACCAAACTACAATCAGAGTGCGGAACAAATTTGAATTCATAGCTACAGTACAAAAAGAAATACTTGCATTTGCAAAGCACCTTATCACACCAAGACACTGTAAAGCGCTTCACGCGATTAGTTACTTTTTGAAGTGCAGCCACTTGTTATATAGGCAAAGGTAGCAGCTATTCTGTAACAAGAGAGGTCAATAACCAGGGGGCATCGATTTACAGTAATTGGTAGAAGGATTAGAGGGGAGTTGAGGAGAACTTTTTTCACCCAGAGGGTGGTGGGGGTCTGGAACTCACTACCTGAAAGGCTGGTAGAGGCAGAAACCCTCTTCGCATTTAAAAAGTACTTGGATGTGCACTTGAAGTGCCGTAACCTACAGGGCTACGGACCAAGAGCTGGAAAGTGGGATTAGGCTGGATAGCTCTTTTTCGGCCGGCACAGACACGATGGGCCAAATGGCCTCCTTCTGTGCCGTAAATTTCTACAATTGTATGAGCGACATCCCACAAACAGCTACAAGACAAATGGCTAGTTAATCTGGGTTTCTTTTGGTGGTAGATGTGCAAGGGGGGGGAATGCTAGCTTGCACAGGGAAAGGGGCAGGCCTGCAGCCTGGCAACAGTGGAAGAGAGATAATAAAATATTACAAACACAACCCTCCCTCCCGCCCCCACCCCACCACAAGGTCACAGTATGAAAATAAGCAGCGACGTCATCGAACACTCCAGAGTGAGCTAAATGCTTTCCTTCTTCCATCAGAATCCCTCAAAGGAATTGCATGTTCATAACGCATTCCCCTGTACTCCACGCTTCATGCATAATTTATCTGCCTTCAATGAAACAGCACCAAAGGCACATTTAAGCAGAAAGGATGCCGGGAGCTACCATTACAAAGCTACTTCAATTTAGAATAAAGGTTACCCTATATTACTAAAGTAAGTATTCATGAACTTTACTGGTCAAAATGTGCACTCAACATCCTATTTGTCACAAGCAAAAAGATAAATCTGAACCCCTCGATTAGATTCCAGTCTGTAACTCACCCCCAGGTATCCATTATTCTATATATAAACCCCCCGAACCCCTCGATTAGATTCCAGCCTGTAACTCACCCCCAGGTATCCATTATTCTATACATAAACCACCCAAACCCCTCGATTAGATTCCAGCCTGTAACTCACTATCGGGTATCCATTATTCTTCTATATATAAACCACCCAAACCCCTCGATTAGATTCCAGCCTGTAACTCACTCCCGGGTATCCATTATTTTATATATAAACCCCCCGAACCCCTCGATTAGATTCCAGCCTGTAACTCACTCCCGGGTATCCGGTGGGCCAGAAATTGGTGAACGGGGCTTGCCGCGCATGCAAGCCCCGTATATGCACTTACCCCGCGCTACTGCCGATCAGCTCCAGGGACGCCTGGACTTGGTGTTTGAAAAAGAAGAATCCCGGGCAGCGTATGACGTCACGCCGCCCAGGAGTGCAGCCAGCGCGAAGCCAGGAGCGTGCAGTGTAAGTGAGACACGCCCCTTGAGGTCTCAGTTTCACTGGACACGCCCCCAATGTTTCTGTCAAGCTGCTAAGCATTTTTACATGCAAAGCAGCAGTTTAAATAGGTTTTTGGAAGTTTTTTGAAGATTTTGGTAACTTTTATAAACTTTTTAAAATGTTTACATTATTTTGAGTAATCTGAAGTAGTTTTAAAGAGAATTAAAGCAATTTAAAAAAAGCCCTAAAAGAATTTTTTTTAATACCATTTATTTATTTAGCAATGTCGTCGTCATACGTGTCTTCACACTGTTCCCTTTGGGGAACTGTATGAAGTGGTGGAAGGATTTATGGCCATGATTAACGCTCATTCCGTGGCCGTAACCATCTTTGAACCAGCCATTAGGGCGGTTAGTCCTATGGCGGGAGGGTTTTACGGGCTCCCACAAGCTATACAAGGAGGGGGGGCCACCCACACCCACAAATATCCCACTGGATGTCAACCCAGAATTTAGAGCCGGAGCTCCGACTCCACTTGCCGGGACTGTCTGGAGCGGGGTTCGAAACCCTACCCTGATCTGGCCCAGCGGCGGGGATCCTACCGCTATAACAAAGGCCCAATCCGATTAGCAACGTGAAATGGCAGCATAGGGCTCCAGTCACGGGGAGGGAAAAGGCGCAGGAAACGTATGGGTGTCACCTTTTGTGCGGAGTGGGCCTTTTGCGTAGCAGTAAGCATCCCCGCCGCTGGGCCAGAAGGAGTAGGGTTTTGAACCCCACTCCAGACAGTCCCGGCAAGTGGAGTCGGAGCTCCAACTTTAAATTCTGGGTGGACATCCAGCGGGATACTTGCGTCCGTGGGTGTTGGTGGCACCCCCCCACCTCAGATGGGTTGTGGGAGCCCGTAAAACCCTCCCGCCATAGGACTAACCACCCTAATGGCTGGTTCAAAGATGGTTACGGTCACGGAATGAGCGTTAATCACGGCCATAAATCCTTCCACCACTTCATACAGTTCCCCAAAGGGAACAGTGTGAGGATACGTACGATGATGACCTCTTGCGCAACGCACCTCCTTGGACCCTCAGTCGCAGATGCGAGGGGGCAAGTCGTGCAATTGTTAAATTTTTCATTTTATTGACATGTAAAATGTTGGCCCAGTAATTCCCTTCCAAATGCGCGAGTACGGTCGGGGTACTTACGCATCTGGCCGGATGAAATGCCGGTTTTCAGCATGCACAGTGCATGTGGGGAAAACCGGCATTTCCTGTCCTCTGAACGAAGGGGTTCAGTGGCAGAACGCGTGCGACTGCACAGGCAGCGCGTGCGCAGTATAATTCGCCGCTTTCATTAATGCTTTCAGTGAGGTCAAGTCATTACAACTTACACATGAAAAAAGCATGGGTACAGTTGCTCCAGAGGCTGCGGAGGAAGATATTTATTATCGTGGAGCTTCTGAAAGTATGTATGTCTGTATATATTCCTTTGCGTGTTATGTATATATTCCTTTACTTATGTGTATGAATGTATTATTTAATTATGACTTTCAGAGAAAGTAACTTATTGGAAAATCATAATTAAAAACATACATTCATACACATTAGTAAAGGAATATAAAACATACATACATATACGTAAAGGAATATATGTGGACATACATACATAACTCATTCTCACATTCCATTCACACAGCCACAATTGCTCCTTCTACCTACCGTTCTGAAAACCCTTTAAAAAAAAAAAAAAATTTAAACTTTAAATCTTACTTAAAATTTCTTAAAATAACTTCCCTCCCTTTCCCAAACAAAAATATTGCATTTCAGAAGCTCCACGATAAAATATATCTTCCTCCGCAGCCAATGAACAACTTTACACTTGCTTTTTTCAAGTGTAACTTCTAAGGACTTACCCTCACTGAATCCATCATTGAAATCCACAAAGTTCACTGCGCAAGCGCTGCCTGTGCAGTCGCACGCGCTGTGAATAGACCTCGGGTCTGGAAATGCCGGCGTTCCCCGCATGCGCTGTTCCTGCTGAACGCCGGCATTTCCAACGGCCAGATGCGTGAGTACCCAGACCGTACTCACGCTTCTGGCCGCGAATTTCTGGCCCAATATTTTATATATAAACCCCCCGAACCCCTCGATTAGATTCCAGCCTGTAACTCACTCCCAGGTATCCATTATTCTATATATAAACCCCCTGAACCCCTCGATTAGGTTCCAGCCTGTAACTCACTCCCGGGTATCCATTATTCTATATATAAACCCCCCGAACCCCTCAATTAGATTCCAGTCTGTAACTCACCCCCAGGTATCCATTATTCTATATATAAACCCCCCGAACCCCTCGATTAGATTCCAGTCTGTAACTCACCCCCAGGTATCCATTATTTTATATATAAACCATCTGAACACCCCGCGATTAGATTCCAGCCTGTAACTCACTACCAGGTTATATACTTCCTATATAAAGCATCTGAAGCCCTTTCAAGATTACTGTCTCAATCACTCCCTATATATTCTCGTCTACTATCATTCTCTACATATTTTACTTACCTGCTCAAAACTGAACGGCAGGGTGAACCAAGTTTAAAAGTTTGTTTCTCTTTGCACTATGCCCGTCCCCTTTTGGTAGGTCCCAGCAAGAAAGCCTGCGCTATGGCTTGGAGATGCTAGAGAATTGTCTGCTTGGCCAATGCCAGTAAGCAAGCAAACAGCCTCCATGGACCTCGCTGGAAAGTCAGCTTAATGCCTTGATTCTCCTAATATTTAAAAATAAGCACTGGATTCTTTCCCCAGAATCCGAGAGAACTCAAAACCAAGAATTCCCAACGGACACCCCCTTTATTGAGTGCAGTGGTTATGGTGCTGGACCATACCACGTTGGACTTCCCTCCCTACCATACTAAAGCTTCATCAATGGAGCAGATCAGTGGAAGCGGAGATCTCCCCACTGGTCAGTTGCTTCTCAGACCTCAGCGAGGGCCATGAGCTACGAGCCACATCCTCAGAAAATAAACAGCATTTCAGTGTTGCTTTGAAGCTGATCAAATGATGCATTTTCCAGTCAACTGGCCTTCCTGATCTGGATCTAACTTGCGACTTTGACCATTATGGCAGGCAAGGGTTGAATACAAGCAGCACACCTGATCTGAGAATACCACAAGCATCTCCTGCCTCCTCTCTGAAGACAGTTATACCTGTGCTGGCCAGCAACGATTAAAGTGGTAATTTCCAGACGCTTCCACCGATTTGCTAGTTTGTAGTAAATGTGACCATTAAAATTAATTAGCAGCTCCTCCACACTCACCCTACAGATTTTCTTCCTGCCCTTTAAGAAGTCCCAGCCCAACTCCTGATGCTTAGAGTGATAGGCAAGCACCTGGTCCCCAGGCCTCTACAATGCAAGATGGACTCTTCATAGAAACACAGAAGATAGGAGTAGGCCATTCGGCCCCTCGAGCCTGCTCCCATTCAATGCGATCATGGCTGATCATCCAAATTCAGTACCCGGTCCCTGCTTTCTCCCCATACCCCTTGATCCCTTTAGCCTTAAGTTAAAGGGATCAAGGGGTATCATAGGCTGCTATTAAATGTGCTTATGTTGTGGCATAATTATGGAAGGTAACACAGTGAAACAGCCTATAAAGGAGCCATTCTTCCATTAACAACATGGAAGGTAACATATTGACAATTTTTATTGAGAGCTGCTAACATACGTCATCACGTCTCTCAAACTTCCCTCTACTTAGAAGTGACTTGTTATACAAGTGAATGCGACAACCATTTTGGGCAACCAGCAAGATCCTCACGTGAGTGAGTGAGGTGTTGACTGATGGAGGAATGCTGGCCAGGACACAGAGAACTCCCTGCTCTTTGTCAAACAGTGCCTGAGGAATCCTAGGACTGAGGATTTTAGGATTCTGCAATCGAAGCAAGAGGTTTAAAACCAGATTCCGGATGGGTGTGGGAAAGAGCAGACAAGGGTTTAAAAAAGAAAAAAAAACGATTTTTCTTTTGCACAATAGTGTTTTGTTGTGCAGTGGCTTGGTCATTTTCCTGAAGTACACATAATTGAGTCTATTCTATTAAATACGTGAGATAAAGCATTCAGTAGATGACTCAAGCTTCTTACTCATTTCTTACACATTACTGCATTTTCCCTGTGGTCCATAGAACAACAGCAGCATTCTCTCTGAACTGTGGAACTGCAGTATACAAAGGAAATAAATCCTTAAAGAAACATTTACGAAAGAACCTCTGTGCTCACTGACCTACAACGGCTCAATTAAAAAATTTTCATTCTCAAATCCCTCCATGGCCTTGCCCCTCCCTATCTCTGTAACCTCCTCCAGCCTTACAACCCTCCCGAGATCTCTGCGTTCCTCCAATCTGGCCTTTTGTGCTTCCCCAACCTCCGTCGACCCCACCATTGGCAACCGTGTCTTCAGATGTCTAGGCCCGGAGCTCTGGAATTTCCTCCCTAAACCTCTCCACACCTCTCCTCAAAGCCTACCTCTTAGACTGAGCCTCGAGCTACATCCAAATAGCTCCTCCTCTGCCTTGGTGCCAATTTTTATCTGCGAACACACCTTGGGATGTTTTCCTAGGTTATAGGCGCTATATAAATGTAAGTTGCTGCTGTTGCTGAACATGCTGCATCATCTGCAAGAGGTCTGTACTTCAACATCATGCACCCATTGGCTACAGATGCTCACGAGCTATGGAGTGGCAAGGGGACTTTAAGCTAAATAATTATGTACGGTCTGGTTTCATTCTCGTTAACGATTTTTAAATTCTCATCATAGTTTTTGAATACCTCCATGGCCTCCTCCCCCTCTCTGTAATCCGCTCCAGCCCGCGGAGATCTCTGGCCTCTTGAGCACTCCCGATTTTAATCGCTTCACCATTGGCGGCCGTGCCTTCAGCTGCCGAGGCCCCAAGTTCTGGAATTCCCTCCGTAAACCTCTCCCCCTCTCTAGCCTTCTTTAGGACGTCTCTTAAAACTTGCCTCTGAGCAAGCTTTGAGTCATCTGCCCTATTATCCCCTTATGTGGCTCAAGGTCAAATTTTGTTTTATAACACTCCTGCAAAGCGCCTTGGGATGTTTTACTACCTTAAAGGCACTATATAAATACAAACTGTTGTTGTTGTTACAGAACCGCTCTGTTTGTTGCGGTTATAGCTGTGGCTGTACAGATAACTACCATCTAGGGTCGAGCTTTCCAAACTGGGATCCTGGGAGTCCTGGACTTCGTCAGATTTCTGTATTTATTTTTTTGTTGACTTACCAGCACAGATATTTGTTACTCTATAGTAATAAAAGATACTTTCTGTTGTGATAACACTGTATTTCCTCTGGGTAGCCAAGAGGAAATCCATCCACTCCCCCAGGAAACTTTTTTTTAAACCATCAGCAGAGAGTAAAATACAAAGCAGAAGCAACCAGATTCACTGCGAACCATGAAAGACTGTTGCGACCATTGTAGAGGAATGAGTGGGCCTCAATGGAGTGAGGGAAAGGGAGAGAAGGGGGGTGGGAACACGCTTTGTCATATGACATCTGCCAAAATCATTTTTTTGTAAACTTCTATTTCTGATACCATAAAGTAGTATGAAAGGAATGTTGAGAACCACTGAATATTGCTTTGTTCTCAGTCCACTCCGCGCAGAGCTACTCTCCTTCACTGACTGGGCGGTGGGAGGAGCAGCTGTGTTCTCCAGCTTGCAGCAAACAGGCGATGTTGGACTGTACGGCCCAATGGCTTCTCCTGCTCAGTCCTCTGGTGAATGAACGGCAGAGACAAAGCCCGCCAATTTTTCAACCCTTCAAATCAGAACCAAAACCCCCCTGAATGGATTGCTTTCTCTCGCCTAGTCGGCAAGTCTGCTGTAACTGATCTTCACTCCTGCACAGATCAGAAGCAGAACGGCAGATTTCCAAAGTCAAGCCTGCCATCGTTTCCGATTATACTGTAGACCGTGAAAATCAGAGTTAGGGACTTCTGTTCTGTAATGGTGAAACTGTTCTAGTGAACACCTGCTGTTATATTCCATGATACCAGCAAGTCCCATTCCGAAGAAGAGCAGGGGAGTCATCCCCGGTGTCCTGGCCAATATTTAGCCCTCATTCAACATCACAAAAAACAGATTATCTGGTCATTATCACATTGCTGTTTGTGGGAGCTTGCTGCGAGTGAATTGGCTGCCGCGTTTCCCACATTACAACAGTGACCACACTTCAAAAAGTACTTCATTGGCTGTAAAGCGCTTTGGGGCGTCTGGTGGTCGTGAAAGAAGCTATTTTTTGCCAAGCATCGACATTTCTGGAAATTATCAAGAGCAATTTTTTTGAGGAAAAAATGCTATTAAACATGAACACATTAAATTTACTGTGAAATTAAAGCTCACCGTGCACAGATTGAAATCATAGCCCTTGCCTGGACTTTGCAACTAGCTTTAGGTTTCGCCAAGAAATTAACTTTTCAGGGTTCATCTCTGCTCTTACGTGCTTCTGTTTTCTATTGGAGTGATTTTCAGTAAATGCAGCAGTCGCCCTGGTGTTGTTTTGAGGTGACGATATTTCCATCTATGTTAATAAGGTCCCTCGGGCACCAGTTGCCTGACTGATCTCCATCCAGATTAAAGCGACTCTGAAAGATCATGGCCTTTTAAGGGAATTGGGAAAGAAACAGTGTACGGAGTGGAGTTAATTATATATTTTAAAAAAGGAGCAGGCACTGCATCTGATGCCATTGATCAAGGGAGAACTATATGGGCGGGCTTCTGCAAGCCTAGTAACAAATGGGAACTACAGTAGCCCTCATCCGCACAAGGGGAAAAGTCTGAAACTTAAGTGAAGGAATCCTGCCTCAGGAACATAATAGGATGGAATGAAAGCAGATGTATGAGGAGGAGAACAAGGGATCAAATAAACCACATTTCATTTGTTGGTTGACTATCTGCCGATGGCCAGCAATTGACAACCGATGGCGATTGCACTCGAACTGGTGACCTGAGAAATTACCCTAGCATCAATCAATCTGTTATACAACTGAGAAGCTCTTTCAGTAATATTTACCCACTGCACCTCCCTCCCCCCCCCCACCCACCCGCCCAATTTTGGAGCGCAAAATTCCCAGGCCTTTGAAGAATAAATCTCTCTTTGGAAGATCAGAACAGTTACAAAAAAAAAATTACGAGTCCCTTTTGATATCCTCTTTGTTCCATTCTGTTGACACTTAGTTCACTGGCTTGAAGTTACTATTGTGTGCAAGAACTGACGGAACAGAACATAGTTGCAGCAACGAGGTTACTGAGGCACCTTGGGCTCAGCGACAGTGCCACCAGATTCTGCGCTCTCAGACCATCAGGCTTAAAATGTCAAGGTAACCCAGATTCCCCTTGAACGGATTAAAGAAAGCACATGCCTTGTCTGGAAGTGGAAGAGGGTGTGTGAGGAGCTAAATTAACTTTAGGCCCAATTTAGCACCATTTCCTCACAAATAACGTAGTAATGGAACTGTTATTTTAGTGCACTGCCTTTGTACTAAATTGTGCTACTTTAATGCAGTAACCTGTTTAATAGTAATTGCTTAATAGCTGTGCTAAAAAAGCGCAGACTGGAATTTGTGTGAATGCATTAAGCGGTGCACTAAAAATAGCAGAGGGAATTCATACGCAATTTTATGTAAGAGATTCGCAGGAATGAAAAAAAAAAAATCACCAAAATAATGGAAATATCAGGTTTAAGTGTGAAGTGAAAGAAAATTAAGATCCATTTAATCATTCCCATTCCGAATAATTCAGTCACCTTGGCTTTACTCTTTGGAACTCGCGCCCTAAATCCCTTCGCCCCTCCAAGTTGCTGCCTTTATTTTAAAAACTCTCTCAGAACCTTTTCACATGATCTCCTGTCACCTCCCGCACGTGGCTTCCTCTTATTTCTCCATGCAGCTCGTCGAGGTGACTGGACGTTAAAGGCGCCAGGTAAGTCATCTAGAGAAAGCCTGCTTAAACTGGGGGTTTCACTGAGGCAAACAGAGGTTACGGATCCGGCAACTCCAGGTTGTCAAAGCAGAGCCATGCCTCATGTACAAAGAGGATGCGTCGTAATTAGGAGTGGCAGATAAAGAAAATCATCGCGCCAAGTGAGCTGCTTGGATAAAGACAGACTTACATTTACGCAACATCTTTCACAACCTCACGACGTCCCAAAGCGCTTTTCGGCCAATGAAGTACCTTTGAGGAGCAGTCACTGTTGCAATGTAGGAAATGCGGCAGCCAATTTGCGCACAGCAAGCTCCCACAAACAGCAATGTGACAATGACCCGATAATCATGTTTTTAAGGTGCTGGTGAGGGATAATTATTGGCCAAGACACTGGGGAGAACTCCCCTGCTCTTTTTCAAATAGTGCCGTGGGATCTTTTACACCTACCTCAGGGGGCAGAGGGGGCCTCGCTTTAATGTCGCATCCGAAAGGTGGCACCTCAGTCAGTGCAGCGCTCCCTCAGTACTGCACTGCAGTGTCAATTTGAGCACAGCAAGGTCTGACAAACAGCGATGATGACCAGGTAATCTGTTTCTTAGAGATTTTGGTTAACGTACGATGGCAAATTAGCTCAAGACCAGCTAAGACTTTTTTTTTGTAGAAAAGGGTCTTTCCTACTATCCCCAGTCCATCTAACTCCTGTAAATACATTGGCCCAGAAATTGGGGTCCCGACGCGTGAGTACGCACGGGGTACTCACGCGTAGGCCCAACGAAAGTGCCGGTTTCGTGCATGCACTGCGCATGCGGGGGAACCCGGAACTTCCGTTCCCCTGAAAGAAGGGGTTCAGAGGTGGAACGTGTGTGCCAGAGAGGCAGCGCGTGCGCATCGAACTTACGTTTTTTTTTTGCAGGTTTTCCCAGGAGGGTAAGTCTCCAGCAGTTACACACATAAAAAGCAGGCGCAAGGCCTGCTTTTAACAAGGTAAGTGGTGAATTAATTAAAATTAAAACATCTTTTCCCACAGGTTTATTATTTTTAAACACTTTAAAGGTAAGTTTATTTTTAGCCCCGTTAGAAAATGTAATTAATTTTTTCAAAAATTTAAATTATTGTTTAAAATAGTTATTTCATGTAATTTATAGTTATTTTAAAAATGTGATTTTTAATTTTTTTGTTGAAGTTTTAGTGATGTTTTGGGACTTATAGTATTTATAGGTTTGACAGATCTTCCTGTCAAACTTATGAATGAAGCTTTCCCTGCTACCATTGGCTCTCCATGGCCCACGTGATCCCAGGGGATGCACTGAACTAACTGAGCCCCTGGGATACGCAAGCCGGCAGCTAGAGGAGGCCCCGGATCGGAATGCCACCCGGGCCCACAGCTCAACGGCCGGCACGCAAGGGAAGTGCAGGTCGGAGGCTTGCACCCGCGGGAAGCCTCCGACCCGAATTTCTGGGCCATTGTTCCTGCTGTAGCAGCAATTCTGGTCGTGATACCATGATGCAAGTCGTGGTGTTTAGAAGCAGTGATGACACTTCTTGCTGATAGTACTTCAAGCCAAACTGTCCTGGCCAATCTGTGCATATGCTACGGATTGGGATTAGTTTTTGCAGCTGGGTCTCTCAAGACCGGGGCCTCAGTAGAAAAGCACCTTAGAAAGCAGATTGTGTCTGAAACAACTTCAGTTAGTTCAGACTCAAAATACCCAGAAAGTGTGAACTTCATTACTTGCAAAATAGCAAAGGGAACTGGCGCATTGCGAAAGGTGCTGCATTGTTTGTACAGGTTCCCACTTGGTCTAAATCCCATTCACAATTGTTTTGATCAGGGAGACTGAAATATTCGAAGCAAGTACTTTAGTTTTCAGACATGTAAAGGGAGGGGATTCTAAAGAAACGGGTGTGAAAACACTTCCATATCTTAACCTGTGACAAACAAAAGTCAGAAAGACTTGTGAAAAATATTAGCCATGAACGCTCTTCCATACAAATCTCAAGCAGTTTTCATAGGATAAGGAAGATTATTTGTAATACAATCTCCTGGGCATATCCTTCTCATCAACTTCTAATTGGAGACAACTAATTACGAACTGCCGAGGGAGGATGTCACATGTAACCCCATGTGCATCTTTCTTTCAATAAGGGACACGAAAGTTCCTTTTACAGATAATAGGCACATTCAGCTGAGATATCTGTGCCAGCGCTGAGTAGCAGGGTTTTTTTTGGTGTGTTTATAAGGTTGCTAAGGCAATAAGGAGCACTTAAGTACTTTACATAATACAACTCAATACTTTTCAGATGGCCAAAGAACTGCCTTGCTCTGGAAATTGTGAGCTGGCAGCGTGATTACAGCAATGTCCTACAACAATGCTCTCGAGGAATATCTTCTTTCCTTACTAAATACATATTAAATAATGACTCTCACACCCGGCGATTATTAAAGTCTTAACTGGCAACTGGTGAGGATAAATAACCATTTTTAAACCTGCAGTATATTTGTACCAATTGGCATAGCTCATGTGCCTTGCTCAATCATGCAAGAATCTCCATGGACCCAACTGGGAGAGAGATGTAAATTGGAAGCCTGACTAGAACTGCCATTATGTGATACACATGTATCACAGTTTAACTCTCGGGAGAGCGCTTCCTTCAAGTTAAACTTTCAAGTCACTGAAAGCAAACATGCAGGTGCAGCAAGCAGTTAGGAAGGTAAATGGTATGTTGGCCTTCATTGCAAGAGGATTTGAGTACAGGAGCAAGGATGTCTTACTACAGTTATACAGGGCCTTGGTGAGACCACACCTGGAGCACTGTGTGCAGTTTTGTTCTCCTTACCTAAGAAAGGATATACTTGCCATAGAGGGAGTGCAGCGAAGGTTCACCAGACTGATTCCTGGGATGGCAGGACTGTCAGATGAGGAGAGATTGGGTCGACTAGGCCTGTATTCACTAGAGTTTAGAAGAATGAGAGGGGATCTCATTGAAACGTATAAAATTCTGACAGGGCTAGACAGACTGGATGCAGGGAGGATGTTTCCCCTGGCTGGGGGTCTAGAACGAGGGGTCACAGTCTCAGGATACGGGGTAGGACATTTAGGACTGAGATGAGGAGAAATTTCTTCACTGAGGGTGGTGAACCTGTGGAATTCTCTACCACAGAAGGCTGTGGAGGCCAAGTCACTGAATATATTTAAGAAGGAGATAGATAGATTTCTAGACACAAAAGGTATCAAGGGGGATGGGGAGAGAGCGGGAATATGGTATTGAGATAGAGGATTAGCCATGATCATATTGAATGGCGGAGCAGGCTCGAAGGGCTGAATGGCCGACTCCTGCAACTATTTTTCTGTTTCTATGTTTTTGTGTACTTAGCAGCCAAAAATCTATCTGCAATTTAGGACACATTGAAATGGAATACCAAAAGCAATTTTTTGGGGGGAGAGAAAAATATCTGTGCTATGTTACCGAGCCGGCATTTATGGTTTTGTTTCAGTTAGATATTCTGCTCAATTTTGAGAACACACAAAAAAAAACCAGGAAGGTCACGTTAGAATCAAAGCCACACATTCATGATTTGGCTGTGTTCCCTTCCCTAGGGTTAATGAGTCTGCAATGAAAGGGGCCAGAAGACTATCAGTGACCATGCAACACATTTGGTCTCACTTCAATAAATCCCCTAAGCTTCCCATCTATAACTGCTTTTGTGCTGTTGGGTCTTTCAATTTGGATTCCAGGAATCCACTCCCAGTATTTATACTATTATACCCATTTACTGTAACCCAGTGGCAGACTTTGAAACGAAGGTAACTCTGGGTCTACGAGTCTGCTGCCAAGCTCTGGAAAAGTAATTTAAAAGCATTAATGCCGGGAGTTGGCTCCCAGAACGCGGGCTCCTGAAGTCTGAATTAAAATCTAGAGCAACTGATGACAGTGATGACTGACTGATTACACTATCGACTCCCTGGGCTTCATAGACATGCAAACTTCGAAAATGACTTGGCTGTGGCGATTAACTGAATACTTAAAAAGAATATTCAATGCGAAGCTTTATCGATAAGGCTAATAAATCACTAGAGCACACCACAAGGGTGTTTGATTAGAAGCCAAAACCACAGGCTGGGGTTAAGTGGTATTAATTTCATTAGGTTGATAGTCTAGAGTCTTACAAGGTTACACGGGGTGAGGACAGGAAATGTTGTAAAGGAAATGCATGCGGTGTGCGAAAGGAATAGTCTTGAGGGCTGATTGGCTTTTCCTAGTTGCATCTTGTAACGTACTCCAGCCTATTCATTATCCAGGCTGTGCGCTATCCAGTATTGGCCATTGGTACATTCACACCACGTTGGGAGATGTTCTCGAGGCTCTATCTGCCGACTCAGGTGGATGTTAAAAATTCCATGACATTACTGGAACCCAAAGCAGGAAATTCTCCCCGTGTCCTGGCCAACGTTCCTCTCCCAATCAATATCTCCAAAAAACAGATGCACTAATCATTTATCTCACAGCTGTTGGGGAGACCTTGCTGTGCACAAAATGACTGCTGTGTTTGCCTATCTAATAAAAGTGACTGTTGAGTCATTCCGTAAGGTACTGTGTGAATGCAAATTTCCTACTTTCAGTGCAGGGCGCTACATTAAGCAACAGCCACTCTGCTGCCTTTCAGTAAACTCCGATAGGCTTCACTTCTACAGGTCGATTTCTGCTGCTGTTGGACACGGGGAGTGAAGACCAAGTGTAGCTTTCAGATGAAATGGGGTTAGAGGGCAGGGGATAATTGGATCGGGTGCACATATGTAATTCAATCCTCATTGCGAAGTCTTTACTTTCATATTATATTTGATTTATTATTTATAGTTAAATAGCAAAATATACGGCAATTAGGGGATCAGAGTTGGTTGGAGCGCATGAGTTTCTTCACAGTAGAGGCTGAGGAGCAGGGAGCCACAAAAATGAAGTGTTACAGCGCCCCCCCCCACTGGCAGGAGGGTGTAATTATAGTGTGACGAGTTTACATAGGGGTTTATAAAGTTGACACAAAAGTGTGGCAAAACAGGACAATCAGGAAGGTTCTGTAGAAAGTGCGCACGGACAGAAGATTTAAAATATATTGTGGATAGATGATGCTTTGCGTTTGTTAGCGACGGCAATCAATAGCTGCTTTAATGCTCATCTTCAAAGAAATTCAATAGAAGCCAATGGTAATTCCATGGCATGCTGATCTGAGTAGCAGCAAACGTTCATTGCACAGTTCTTTTCCTCCGATTATTTGGGTCCTTTTTTTGGGATCACATGGAAGATTGCCAGCAATAGGAATGGGAGCATTCTTATACATCTTTTGCTCCCAGTGTCAGAATCAAGCACCAGGTATAACACTAGATGCAATAAAGTTTCTGTCAATTCCTCTCCCCCAGTCTTCAGAAAAGCACCAATATGCCTTGGTTGAGATATTTCCATTTCGCATGGTCTCTTTATGCCACCTTGGTGCAGAATTATGGGCAGGTTTGTGTTTTGGACTTGGATCTGTAGTGAAGCAGCCAAGAAACAGTTCATTTTGGATCCTCGCAGACATCAGTGCAATCAGTCCAGGCTAAGTTCAAACCCAGGTACCCAAAGTAAGAGAATTGTCTTATGCCCGTTGCATCACCAAGTCTCAGAGGACAACTAAATATGAAGCAATAGGCTGCAAACTTCAAAACAAACAACAAGGTTTGCTTAGAACATAACATGAGAAATAGGAGCAGGAGTAAACCATACGGCCCTTCGAGCCTGCTCTGCCATTCAAAAAGATCATGGCTGATCTTCAACCTCAACTCCACTTTCCCGCCCGATCCCCATATCCTTTGATTCCCTTAGAGTCCAAACATTTATTGATCTCAGCCTTGAATATACTCAACGACTGAGCATCCACAGCCCTCTGGGGTAGAGAATTCCAAAGATTCACCACCCTCTGAGTGAAGAAATTCCTCCTCATCTCAGTCTTAAATGGCCGACCCCTTATCCTGAGACTATGACCCCTAGTTCTAGACTCCCCAGCCAGGAGAAACAGCCTCTCAGCATCTACCCTGTCAAGCCCTCTCTCAATCTTATATGTTTCAATGAGATCACCTCTCATTCTTCTAAACTCCAGAGAGTATCGGCCCAATCTACTCAATCTCTCCTCATAGGACAACCCTCTCATCCCTGGAATCAGTCTAGTGAACCATCATTGCACCCACCCCCTCTAAGGCAAGTATATCCTTCCTCAGGTACGGAGACCAAAACTGTACACAGTACTCCAGGTGTGGTCTCACTAAAGCCCTGTATAATTGCAGCAAGACTTCCTTATCCTTGTACTCCAACCCCCTTGAAATAACAGCCAACATACAATTAGCTTTCCTAATTGCTTGCTGTACCTGCATGTTAACTTGCTGTGTTTTATGTACAAGGACATCCAAATCCCTCTGAACACCAACATTTAATAGTTTCTCACCATTTAAAAAATATTCTGTTTTTCTATTCTACCTACCAAAGTGGAGTAATTGTGTCTAATTCTGGGCAGCACACTTTAAGAAGGATGTGAAGGCCTCAGAGAGGGTGCAGAAAAGATTTACAAGAATGGTTCCAGGGATGAGGGACTTAGGTTACGTGGATAGACTAGAGAAGCTGGGGTTGTTCTCCTTAGAGTAGAGACGGTCGAGGAGAGATTTGATAGAGATGTTCAAAATCATGAGGGGTCTAGACAGCGTAGAGAGAGAGAAACTATTCCCATTGGCAGAAGGGTCGAGAACCAGAGGACACAGATTTAAGGTGATTGGCAGAAGAACCAAAGGCGTCATGAGGAAAAACTTCCTTACGCAGCGAGTGGTTAGGATCTGGAATGCACTTCCTAAAGAGTGGTGGAGGCAGAGTCAATCGTGGCTTTCAAAAGGGAATTGGATAAGTACCTGAAGGAAAAAAATTGCAGGGCTACGGAGAATGGGCAGGGGAGTGGGACTAGCTGAAGTGCTCTTGCAGAGAGCTGAATGGCCTCCATCTGTGCTGTAACCATTCTATGATTCTATCACATTTCCCCATATTATATTCCATCTGCCACCTTCATGCCCAGTCACTTAACTTGTCTATATCCCTTTGCAGGCTCTTTGTGTCCTCCTCACAACTTACTTTCCCACCTAGCTTTGTATCATCAGCAAAATTGGACACATTACCCTTCACCTAAGTCATTAATATAGATTGTAAATAGCTGAGGCCCCAGCACTGATCCTTGCAGCACCCCACTAGTAAGAGCCTGCCACCCTGAAAATTACCCGTTTATTCCTACACTGTTTTCTGTCCGTTAACGAATCCTCTATCCATGCTAATATATTATCCGCAACCCCACGAGCTCTTATCTTGTGCACCTTTCGTGTGGCACCTTATCGAATGTTTTTTGACTATCCAAATACACTACATCCACTGGTTCCCCTTTACATACCTTGCTAGTTACATCTTAGCAACACCAAATGGCAAATGTGGGGCGGGGAGTAGAAAATAAATTTATTTTAGTTTGTAGTAAAATTTTAAATGTATTTAACTCACATTTATAATTTTGTCACAAGTAGCCAATAGAGTAAATACTCGCCTGCCACTTCCAATTATTAAGAGTCTTTTACCTGCAGCAGTTTCTCACAATAATTATACTTAACGTAGAATGGGTTCTCGATGCACATTAACGGTTCCTACACCTACAGGCATTGGGGAGCACACAATGTCTATTAAATGCTTGATAATACTACACACTTCTGTGCTATGAGCGTGACTTTAAACCAAGGCGCTGTCTGCTTGCTCCTGTGGTTCAGGCGAATGTTTAAAAATCCCACAACAGCACTTGTAAAAGAGGAAGCACTCCTGTCGTGCAAGCAGACAGGCCTCTCTGAACCGATACCACCAAACAAATGCAGCTCACTCAACCAGTCACTCATTTGGCTGCTGGTCGTGGGATCTAGCTATTTGAAAAATGGCAGCCACGTTTACACTTCAAAGTTAATTTGTTGCATGTGTAGGCACTTTTGAGACCTGATAATGCAATTTGTATACACAAGTCATTCTCTGTTGATTGTCCTCAAGTTTTCATGGCCTTGGTGTACGATTGCATCCAGGATTGGGTGCACAGGAGATTAAGCTTTAGGCTACTGTGAGCACATCGACTTTTCGCTGTCAGATTGACGTCGACTCTCCATTAAATGTTCTGAATGAATGATCTATGTTACGAAGTGCTCGTTGCCAGCACTCGGGCCTCATTCTAATCTGGCACAGCACCAGATCATTATATCTTGTTGTGTACAGCATCAATTATTTAACTGCTGGAAAACTTGGAAGAGTTTCTAATCTTACCCTGAGGCTTTACGTTGTACAACGACGGGTCAATTATTGGTACGCTCTGCGGCACGGACTGTATTGTCGGAGTATTAGGCAATACTGCAAAAAGAGTAAAGGGAAAGTATTGGGAAAAAGAACAAGTGAGATTCAAACACTGCAGCAGCAGAAAGCTGGGGTTTCACTACCAGGAGAGGCCTGGCAGAAATTTCTGCCTGCTCTCATTAAAAGTTGCCAGTTACTCAGGGGTGGCTCTTTACTGTTGTTTAAATGGGGCTGGAGTTCCCAATTTAATTAAATTGCACCACCTACGCAATCTCCATGTGCCAATTTGGGCAGCTCGTGTTATTAATGTTCCTGGAAGTCACTCTACTTTTCAAAGGTAATGAAACCCCTGTGAAAGCATTTACCGGTTACACAAAGACATGCTATTCAGTCTGAAAAGATTTCCCAAAAAAGATATTAAAAAAAACACACACACACACAAATGTCACATACTCCCTTCACAATCATTGTTTAGCATATACAAGATAACGTTCCTTACTGCAAGCGCAGGAGGCTCGCTAATATTCTGGTACTGCATTATTAAAACTCAGTGAAACATAGCATGGAGCAATGCAGCAGGGCGTACCTTTCCTCACAATGAAGACAAGTCATTTACCACCCCCCCCCCCCCCCCGACCCTCTCAGTAAGAACACATTTAAAGAATGAAGTCCAGGGCCTGAAACTTGTGCAAGTGCTGCATCTCCCAATTTACTCTCTCTCCTCGGTATGAAGCTATAACTGTGACAGTGTAAGTGATAATCCAATGGGAATGTAATTTTTTTGGAAGACAATAAGGTTCATTTGCTTAAACTTTTTCTTTTTCTCAAATGGGTCTCGATTTCCCATCCACAATTCCCAGCTAATGGCAGATAACCCTGGATCCAGTAACATCGCCAAAAGACCCATCTGCTAGGCAGTTGTGCTTCTTTCCTCGTGGGGAAATGTTGTAGCTGAGACTGGTAACTGAGTGCGTGAGGGGAACATGGCCCGAATACACACCTGACCACTCCGCAAAGTCAGGTAGTTGTGAAACCAGGGGCACAGCATGGATTACAGGAACTATTACGCATAAATTTAGAGGTCAGTTGGTAAAGTTAGCGTGCATCTCAGCCACGCACACCAGAGGGCCACAGGTTCAGTTCAGTGCTGGGATGAGTATGAAGGTGCTACAACCACCCCAGGATATGCAAGGGGACAATTGGCCAGGGGTTCCCCTCTTGATCACTATCCACCGGAAAGTGTCAGTGTGTGGATGTTGGGTCAAGAACAGACTGACCTCAGTTTTGATGTGCACATGTTTCAATAGGCTACCAACACTCAACTGTCCAACAACAATGTACATTTGTATAGCGCCATTAACGTACTAAAACGTCCCAAAGTGCTTCACAGGAGCGTAATCAAAATGTTTTTGACACCGAGCCACGAGGAGATATTAGGGCAGGTAGGTTTTAAGAAGTGTCTTAAAGGAGGAGAGAGAGGTAGAGAGGTGGAGTGGTTTAGGGGGGGAATTCCAGAGCTTAGCGCCTTGGCAGCTGAAGGCACGGCCACCAATGGCGGAGCGAAGAAAATCGGAGTTGCACAAGAGGCCAGAATTGGAGGAGCGCAGAGATCTCGGAGGGTTGTAGGGCTGGAGGTGGTTAGAGATAGGGAGGGGCGAGGCCATGGAGGGATTTGAATAGGAGGATGAGAAGTTTAAAATTGAGGCGCCCGGGAGCAGCAGCCAATGTAGGTGAGCGAGCATAGGGGTGATGGGTGAACGGGACTTGGTGAGAGTTAGGATACAGGCAGCAGAGTTTTGGATGAATTCACACAAGGTATTGGAGGGCAATCCATGCTTGCAGAACTGGACACCAAGTTAAAAAAAATCAAAGTCCAGGATGCAGTTATTTTTACTCATGCATCTCTGGGACACAGTAGATTGATGCTGTGCTAAGTGAAAGGAGAAGACTTGGGTTTATACTCGCAAGCTCTGCTTCTATCTCTCCCCCCACAAATCTGTCAGATTTTTTTTTTTTTTTTTTTTAAAAAGAAGAAGAAGAAGTGGTGAAATTCCTGATTTCAACTTTTTGGCTTTCAGTTCCCTTTCCTGGTTCATTTTCCTTTTTTGAACGGGTCAGTAACATGACAGGTCATAGCCACAGGCAACTGCAGCAAGGAAGGGACTTGCACTAAAATTAACTCCAAACAGGTGCTGGGAGCACAGAAAAATTTTCAGAACTCGTACCGGGATGTGAAAGGGAAAGTCATATGCTTCCATAGCCGAACCAAGCTGGAACAACCCAGGTTTCACCAAGTCATTAACTGCATTTCAACTTGTGCATAAAGTTCTAACTGGTTCTGTTGTTCAGAAAAGAGGCTGAAGCAGTTTCATCTAACGAACTTGCAAATTCAATTAAAAAATGTACCAGGTATGGTTTGAGAAGGTCAGCCTTTCAATGGTACCAGGGTGCCGCATCCTATAGAAACCCTACTAATGTCAAAGACTCCTGTTGTACTTTCATGTTGGAAACTGATAGAATCTTTAGAGATGCGAGCCACTGGCAATTTCTAGCTGCTCTGCAGGGAGTTTCCACATTGCTCAATGTAGAATCATAGAAAGTTACAGCACGGAAGGAGGCCATTTTGGCCCATCGTGTCCGCGCCGGCCAACAAAGAGCTATCCAGCCTAATCCCACTTCCCAGCTCTTGGTCTGTAGTCCTGCAGGTTACAGCATCCCAAGTGCACATCCAAGTACTTTTTAAATGTGGTTAGGGTTCCTGCCTCTACCACCCTTTCAGGCAGTGAGTTCCAGACCCCCCACAACCATCTGGGTGAAGGAATTTCCTCTCAAATCCCCTCTAAACCTTCCACCAATTACTTTAAATCAGTGCCCCCTGGTTTTTGACCCCTCTGCTAAGGGAAATAGGTCCTTTCTATCCACTTTATCTATGCCCCTCATAATTTTATACACCTCAAGGTCTCCCCTCAGCCTCCTCTGCTCCAAAGAAAAACAAACGCAGCCTATCCAGTCTTTCCTCATAGCTAAGATTCTCTGCTCCCGGCAACATCCTCGTAAATCTCCTCTGTACCCTCTCTAGTGCAATCACATCTTTCCTGTAATGTGGTGACCAGAACTGCACGCAGTACTCTAGCTGAGGCCTAACTAGTGTTTTATACAGTTGAAGCATAACCCCCTGCTCTTGTATTCTATGCCACGGCTAATAAAGGCAAGCATTCCGTATGCCTTCTTAACCACCTTATCTACCTGGCCTGCTATCTTCAGGGATCGGTGGACATGCACTCCAAGGTCCCTTTGTTACTCTACACTACTCAGTGTCCTACCATTTAATGTGTATTCCCTTTCCTTGTTAGCCCTCCCCAAATGCATTACCTCACACTTCTCCGATTGAATTCCATTTGCCACTGTTCTGCCCACCTGACCAATTTATTGATATCTTCCTGCAGTCTACAGCTTCCTTCTTCAGCATCAACCACACAGCCGATTTTAGTATCATCTGTAAATGTGATCTGCCATGTTGGAACAAAATTTGTTTCAATCTTCCGACTGAACGGGATGCCAGCCCACAGTAGCAGCTTCCTTCCTGAAATGGTTCTAATCAGCTTCCAACATATGGCCAAACACTTATGTTTGGGATTCCTTTCAAGATCCCAAATGGAAAGCTGCTGGAGAGCCAGGATAGGAGACGGTCAAATCTGCCAAGTGATGGCTTGTTGGTTTTCTTTCGGATGAGGAGGGGGATGGGTCAGTGTTGGATCTCAGGAAGCATCGAGTCCAATTGCAAATGGAGAATCCAGTATAGCCATGGTAGTCTGTTATGTTCACTTATTAGCCAATCCTTATGGTGACAACTGAAGCCCCGATGAGGAGAATGCTGCATCTGAGAAATACATGATGCAACTTTCTTGGTAGGTGCTTAAGAAGTAATTGAAAACAGAATCAGTAGCAGACACTAAAATAACTTTTTCTCTCTTCCAACAATGTGTGTGTGTGAAGGAGTTTCCAGCCCATGTTTTGAACATGGGGCAACTCCACCGCCTAATCAGACCATCGCCAAGGATCGACACGGTCTCGTCAACTACCACCTATACCAGAGGCCAAGTCCCAGACAGGATGGGAGAGGTGCTCCAAGGCCCCACCTTTCACTACAGGCCAATGCGCTTTCACTACCACAATGAAACAAATTAGCCAGGAGACATTGCAGAATGCAATACTGGCCATTTCCAAATATCACGCTGAGACAGAGAATCAAATAACTAACGCTGCTTAATTGGCAATCCACCAAGAGAGTTCTGCCAATTCAGTTTTTTTGCTGTTGTGTGTCATCTTGCTATCGTTGCATCTAATTTGACAGAATTCGGCAGGGATGCTAACTCATTTTAATTATGACCAGCGATTGTTTGGGGATAATTCCATGTGTTTTTTTATAAAATTTTATTCTGACAGGAAAAACTAAAGTCTTGCGCAAGAATAAAAGGAGCCTGGTGTTGGAGTAAACAGAGAGCCGATTAAAGCAGAAGGCCACAAACAGAAAATGTTGGAAATACTCAGCAGGTCAGGCAGGATCTGTAGAGAGAGGTCTGTAACTGGGGTATTGAATAAATTTTTAAATTAATTAAAGGAGTAAGTCATGGCAGGAGAGCTCAGACCCGTGTTCTGCTCCTCTTGCTCCATGTGGGAAATCAGGGACGCTGCCAGTGTCCCTGGCGACCATGTGTGCGGGAAATGCATCCAGCTGCAGCTACTTGCAGACCGCATTGCGGCGCTCGAGCTGCGGGTGGATGAATTTTGGAGCATGCGCGATGCTGAGAGGCTCGTGGATAGCACGTTTAGCGAGTTGTTCACGCCTCAGGGTAGGGCAGCACAGGGGGTGACCATCAGGCGGAGCAACAAAGGCAGGCAGGTAGTGCAGGGAACCCCTGCGGGCATCCCCCTTTCAAACAAGTATACCGCTTTGGATACTGTTGAGGGGGATGACTCACCAGGGGAAGGCAGCAGCAGCCAACTTCCTGGCACTGGGGGTGCTCCTGCTGCCCAGGAAGGGGGGAAAAAGAGTGGGAGAGCAATAGTGGTAGGGGATTCTATAGTAAGGGGAACAGATAGGCATTTCTGTGGCCGTAGACGTGAATCCAGGATGGTTTGTTGCCTCCCTGGAGCCAGGGTCAAGGATGTCACTGAGCGGCTGCAGGGCATTCTGGAGGGGGAGGGTGAACAGCCAGTGGTCGTGGTCCACATTGGTACCAACGACATAGGTAAAAAAAGGGATGAGGTCCTGCATCAAGAATTTAGGGAGCTAGGTAACAGATTAAAGAGCAGGACCTCAAAGGTTGTAATCTCTGGATTACTCCCAGTGCCACGTTCTAGTAAGTATAGGAATGGGAGGATAGAGCAGATGAATGCGTGGCTAAAGAGTTGGTGTAGGGGGGAGGGTTTTACTTTCCTGGATCACTGGGCCTGCTTCTGGGAAAGGTGGGACTTGTACAAGTCGGACGGGTTGCACCTGAACCAGAGCGGGACAAATATCCTTGCGGGGAGGTTTGCTAGCACTGTTGGGGGGAGTTTAAACTAACTTGGCAGGGGGATGGGATACAGAGGGGAGCTGAAATAGGGGGGGGGATGTGCTGCCAATTATAGAGAAAAAAACAAGTCAGCTTGGTAGACAGGGCAAATATATAAGGGCAAGGCTGGATGGCATCTATTTTAATGCAAGGAGTCTTGCAAATAAGGTGGATGAACTGAAGTTGTTGTTGAACACATGGGAGTACGATATTGTTGCCATCACGGAGACATGGTTGAGGGAAGGGCAAGATTGGCAGCTCAATATTCCGGGGTACAGAATCTTCAGGTGAGACAGAGGGGGAGGTATAAGAGGAGGGGGTGTCGCAATATTAATTAAGGAGTCAATTACTGCAGTAAGGGGGGATGATATATTAGCAGGGTCCTCTAATGAGGCCATATGGGTGGAGCTTAAAAACAAAAAGGGGGCAAGCACTTTGCTGGGAGTGTACTATAGACCGCCAAACAGTCAGGGGGAGATAGAGGAACAGATATGTAGGCAAATCTCAGAGAAATGTGCAAATAATAGGGTAATAATAATGGGGGGATTTCAACTTCCCCAATATTAACTGGGATAGTCAGAGTGTGAAAGGCTCAGAGGGTGTAGAATTCTTAAAGTGCATCCAGGAGAGCTTTTTGAGCCAGCATGTAGAAAGTCCTACAAGAGAGGGGGCGGTACTGGACCTAATTCTAGGGAATGTGGCCGGCCAAGTGGAAAAAGTGCTAGTAGGTGAGCACTTTGGTGATAGTGACCATAATATGGTAAGATTTAAGGTGGTCATGGAAAAGGACAGGGATGGGCCGGAAATAAAGGTTCTAAATTGGGGGAAGGCCGATTTTAATAGGATAAGGCAGGATCTGGCCAAAATGGACTGGGATCAGCTACTTGTAGGAAAATCCACATTGGAGCAATGGGAGGCTTTCAGAAGGGAGATTGAGATCATACAATGGCAGCATGTTCCCGTAAAGGTCAAGGGTGGTTCCAAAAACCACAGGGAACCTTGGATGTCAGGGGATATACGAGAATGGATTAGGAAAAAAAGGAGGGCTTTTGGTAGATACAAAAGGCTAAAGACGGAGGAAGCCCTAGAGGAGTACAAAAAGTGCAGGGGGATACTTAAAAAAGAAATTAGGAGATCAAGGAGGGGCCATGAAATAACACTGGCGAGCAAAATAAAGGAAAATCCGAAGATGTTTTATAAGTATATTAAGGGTAAGAGGATAACTAGGGAAAAAATAGGGCCCATTAGGGACAAAAGTGGCAATCTGTGTGTGGAGCCGGAAGATGTAGGAGGGGTTCTAAATGAATTTTTTCATCTGTTTTCACTATGGAGAAAGACGATGTAGACATAGAAATAGGGCGGGGGGACTGTGATATGCTCGAACATATTAACATCGAGAGGGAGGAGGTATTGGCGGTTTTAGCTGGCCTAAAAATGGATAAATCCCCAGGCCCGGATGAAATGTATCCCAGGCTGCTGTGTGAGGCAAAGGAGGAGATTGCGGGGGCTCTAACACATATATTCAGGACCTGTCTGGCCACAGGGCATGTGCCAGAGGACTGGAGAACCGCTAATGTAGTACCATTATTCAAGAAGGGTAGTAGGGAAAAACCGGGGAACTACAGGCCAGTGAGCCTAACATCAGTGGTAGGAAAATTATTGGAAAAAGTCCTGAGGGACAAAATTTGTCTCCACTTGGAGAGGCAAGGATTAATCAGGGATAGTCAACATGGCTTTGTCAAGGGAAGATCATGTCTGACTAATTTGATTGAATTTTTTGAGGGGGTGACTAGGTGTGTGGATGAGGGTAACGCAGTGGATGTGGTATACATGGATTTCAGTAAGGCCTTCGATAAAGTCCCGCACAGGAGACTGGTCAAGAAGGTAAGAGCCCATGGAATCCAGGGTGCCTTGGCACATTGGATACAAAACTGGCTTAGTGGCAGAAGGCAGAGGGTGATGGTCGAAGGTTGTTTTTGTGACTGGAAGCCTGTGGCCAGTGGGGTACCACAGGGATCGGTGCTGGGTCCCTTGCTGTTTGTGGTCTACATTAATGACTTGGATATGAATGTAAAGGGTATGATCAGTAAGTTCGCGGATGATACAAAAATTGGTAGGGTGGTAAATAGCGAGGAGGGTAGCCTCAGTCTGCAGGACGATATAGATGGGTTGGTCAGATGGGCGGAACAGTGGCAAATGGAATTTAACCCGGAAAAGTGCGAGGTGATGCACTTTGGGGGGACTAACAAGGCAAAGGAATACACAATGAATGGAAAGACCCTAGGCAAGACGGAGGGTCAGAGGGATCTGGGTGTGCAAGTACACAGATCCCTGAAGGCGGCGGAACAGGTGGATAAGGTGGTAAAAAAGGCATATGGGATACTTGCCTTCATTAGCCGAGGCATTGAATATAAGAGCAAGGAGGTTATGATGGAGCTGTATAAAACACTGGTTAGGCCACAGCTGGAATACTGTGTGCAGTTCTGGTCGCCACACTACAGGAAGGATGTGATCGCGTTAGAGAGGGTGCAGAGGAGGTTCACCAGGATGTTACCAGGGCTGGAGCGCTTCGGCTATGAAGAGAGACTGGGCAGATTGGGTTTGTTTTCCTTGGAGCAGAGGAGGCTGAGGGGGGACATGATTGAGGTGTACAAAATTATGAGGGGCATAGATAGGATGGATGCTGAGGAGCTTTTTCCCTTAGTAGAGGGGTCAATAACTAAGGGGCATAGATTCAAGGTAAAGGGTGGGAGGTTTAGAGGGGATTTGAGAAAGAACTTTTTCACCCAGAGGGTGGTTGGAGTCTGGAACTCACTGCCTGAAAGGGTTGTGGAGGCAGAAACCCTCACAACATTTAAGAAGCATTTGGATGTGCACTTGAAATGCCATAGCATACAAGGCTACGGGCCAAATGCTGGAATATGGGATTAGATTAGGCAGGGCTTGATGGCCGGTGCGGACACGATGGGCCTCTATCCGTGCTGTATTACTCTATGACTCTAAACAGAGTTAACGTTTCAGGTCGGTGACTCTAAAGCAGAAGGCCAGTTCTATTAGCTTTAGCTCACTTATTCATATAGTTCAGGTAGGGTGCCAGTCTTGGCGCAGTTGGTAGCACTCTCGCCTCTGGGTCAGAACTCAAGCCCTACTCCAGAGACTTGAGCACATAATCTAGTCCGCCTCCAGTGAGGCATTAAAGCAAGGCCCCGTCTGCCCTCTCGGGTGGACATAGAAGATTCCACGGCACTATTCAAAGAATAGCAGTAGAGTTCTCCCAGTGTCCCAGCTGGCATTTATATCAAAACCCCTAAAACGGATTATCTGGTCATTTATTTCATTGCTGCTAGTGGGACCTTGCTGTGCACAAACTGGCTGCTGTGATTACTAACATTACAAAAAATACTGGATTAGCTGTAAATCACTTTGGGGATGTCTGGAGGATGTGAAAGGTGCATCATCAATGCAAGTTCTATAAATATATTCAAGAAGGAGTTAGATATATTTCTTAAGGCTAAGGGGATCAAGGGATATGGGGAGAAGGCAGGAACGGGGTACTGAATTTGGATGATCAGCCATGATCTCATTAAATGGCGGAGCAGGCTCGAGGGGCCGAATGGCCTACTCCTGCTCCTATCTTCTATGTTTCTATGTTTCATTATGGCCACCAGTAGAGAGCTGGATGGAAGGCCCCTTTAAGAACCCTTGCTGCACCCCTCGAAATACAAATTTCTCAGAATGTGCATAATATAACAAGGGGCTTGGTGCCCACTCAGCAGAAGAGTGCGTCATTTCAATATTCTGTTACGGCTGAACACTATGGACTGCAAAGTGAAGTAAAGACACACAAGGCATTGTCTGCGTGAATGACCTAGCCTGAGAAATATGACTATTTTGCAATAGCTTGCAATGTGCTGTAGAAAGTTGACCGCTATCTTCATAGGGTTAACAGCAGGGATAGTGTTAGCTGTGGGAGTGGGGGAAGGAGAGGAAAAACTCAATGGTCTGTTCCTCAATTCAAAGTCGCACTAATTCAAATTGTCCGACAATTCACTTTTTTTTGTGCTGAATTCCCGTTTTGCTGTTCTGTTTACTTCAAACCAACCAATTTCTTAGTGCAAAAAACAAATTTGAATCCTCAGGAGATTACGTCAGTCAGTTTACCCAGTTAAACAAGGGCAGCAAAGTAAAAGCTGGAATGAACTATTGGTCCCAGTTCTGATGACATAGCCAACTGCTGACAGATGGGGATGATTACTGTATAGATTTTCAAACCAAGGTCCCTGGATATGAAAATCTCATTTCCGAATTTTGCTGATTTATAAAACTAACAAAGTTGTCTACACCCTCAGCATGTAGTGAAGGCTTCACCCACCTAAAATTTCCCTCCAATAAGTATCTATTGTTGTTCAATTAGCCTTATACAGGAAACTCTTTGGTATCCGGCACCGACGGGACTGGGATGGTGCCGGTTGATTAAAAATTCCGGATGACGGAGAGGGTTATCTACTGAAGCTATTTTTAACAAACATAAATAAAAAAAATCAAGAAATGTGCAGTATACAGTAATTGGGTACGCACCTACAGAACGTTGTGTTAAATGGATGGTGGAAGATGCTTGATTAAGTACAGTACTGCCAGTTGAGGGTAATCCATAACTCTCTAATTACTTAACAGTAAAACAAAACTTATACAGTAAACAGAAAAATGGCGGATCAGGAAGAGACTACCGGCAGCGCGGGAGAGTCAGACTCCTGTTATTGAGGTGTTCGGACTTCCGACAGCGCCAAGAAGCCGAGTAGTGGCAGTTTGGAGAACTACCCCCACTGACTAACTCGGACACGGCAACATTTCCAGTTACTGAGGTGTTGTTTTCGGAGTATGAATTTTGCCGGTTAATAGAGAATTCTGGATATTTAGGTGCCGTTTAAACGAGAGTTTCCTGTATTAGAATTAATCTGGCTTTCATCTCATTATTTCGGTTGCGGTATATTAACACACGTTGTCTGCAACTGTGGAAATGGGTGGGTCGGACGCACGCACGCACGCGCACACACACACAAAAGTGGAAGGATCTCATTATAAATGTGACAATCATTAATATTTTGAAAGACCTTTCTTGCTTTCAAGATGCATCTCCTTTTGATTCATATACTTGTGAAAAAAAATCTATTCCTTAATTTATAGTATTCTAGAATGATAATATTTTATAGCACAGAAGGAAGCCATTTGGCCAATTGTGCCGGTGCCTGCTCTCAAAAGAGCTATCCAATTAGTTCCATTCTGCTGCCCCAGCTGTGGCTCAGTAGGTAACACTCTCACCTCTGAGTCAGAAGGTTGTGGGTTCAAGTCCCACTCCAGAGACTTGAGCACAAAAATCCAGGCCGACACTCCAGTGCAGTACTGAGGAATGCTGCACTGTCGGAGGTGCCGTCAAACCGAGGCCCCATCTGCTCTCTCAGGTGGACGCAAAAGATCCCATGGCACTATTTTAAAGAGCAGGGGAGTTCTCCCTGGGGTCCTGGCTAATATTTATTCCTCAATCAACATCACAAAAAAACTGATTATCTGGTCATCATCACATTGCTGTTTGTGGGAGCTTGCTGTGCACAAATTGGCTGCCATGTTTCCCACATTACAACAGTGAGTACACTTCAAAGTGTACTTCATTGGCTGTAAAGCACTTTGGGACATCCTGAGGTTGTGAAACGTGCTATATAAATGCAAGTCTTTCTTCCTTCTCTCTACCCATACCCTTTTAAATTCTTATTTTTCAAAGTATTTATCCACTTTCCCTTAAAAGCGGTTTTGGGTTCTGTTTCCACCACTGTTTCTGTTAAGATCTTCACATTCTAACAACTCTCTGCGTAAAAAGAAAGAAAATCCTAGGCTCTCGCTTCATTTTTCCAATGGTGATCTTAAATTTATGCCCAATATAAAAACAGAAAATGTTGGAAACACTCAGCAGGTCAGGAAGCATCTGTGGAGAGAAACAGAGTCAACGTTTCGGGTCAATGGCCTTTCATCATAAAGTTCTGATGAAAGGTGATCGACCTGAAACATTGGCCCAGAAATTCGGGTCTCCGTGGGTGAGTACGCACGGGGTACTCACCCATAAGCCCAATGGAAGTGCCGGTTTCGTGCATGCACTGCGCATGTGTGGGAAACCGGCACTTCCGTTCCCCTGAAAGAAGGGGTTGAGAGGTCGAACGCGTGCGCAGGAGAGGCAGCGCGTGCGCATCGAACTTACGTTTTCTTTGCAGGTTTTCCCGGGAGGGTAAGTCTCCAGAAGTTAGACATGTAAAAAGCAGTCGCAAGGCCTGCTTTTTACAAGGTAAGTGGTGAATTAATTAAAATTAAAACTTTTTTCCACAGGTTTGTTATTTTTAAATACTTTAAAGAAAGGTAAGTTTATTTTTAGCCCTGTTACAAACTGTAATTAATTTTTTCAAAAATTTAAATTGTTTAAAATAGTTATTTCATGTAATTTATAGTTTTAAAAATGTGATGGTTTTTAAAAAAAATTATTTGAAGATTTAGTGATGTTTTGGGGCTTGTAGTATGTAGTTGTAGCTTGTAGTTTGACAGGCCCTCTTCCTGTCAAACTTATGAATGAAGCATTCCCTGCTACCATTGGCTCTCCGTGGCCCACGTGATCCCAGGGGGCGCATCGAACTAACTGCGCCCCTGGTATACGCAAGCACTGCGCGCCGGCAGTTGGTGGAGGCCCAGGATCGGAATCCCACGCGGGCCCACAGCACAACGGCCGGCGCGCAAGGTAAGTGCAGGTCGGGGGCTTGCACCTGCGGGAAGCCCCCGACCCGAATTTCTGGGCCATTAACTCTGTTTCTCTCTCCACAGATGCTGCCTGACCTGCTGAGTATTTCCAACATTTTCTGTTTTTATTTCAGATTTCCAGCATCTGCAGTATTTCGCTTTTGAATTTATGCCTTCTAGTCATTGACTCGCTGATCAATGGAATTAGTTTTTCCCCTATTTACCTTAACAAATCCCTCGTCAGTTTGAACACTTCTATCAGATCTGTTCTTAACCTTCTCTGTTTTAATGAAGAGAGTCTCTCCTTAAGTGGTTAAAAAAGCATATGGGTTGCTTGGGTTTACAGGAGGCGGCTCGAGTGGAGCATAAATGCCGGCATGGACTGGCTGGGCCGAATTGCCTGCTTCTGTGCCGTATATCCAATGTAATCCTATGTAATTCTTCCAAATGTATCAGCTCACATTGCTCCACATTAAATTCCACCTTGCAACTATCTGCCCAGTCTATTAACCTGTTTCTGTCTGTCAACTGCACCCCATATTTTGCCATCATTGGAGTGGGGAGTTGAGGAGAATTCTTTTTATGTAGCGAGTATCACAGCGCGGACCTGAGCGGGAGCGGCGGCAGCAGCGTAAAGGGAGCACTGGAGAAGGCCCAGGACACAGCGCAGACCTGAGTGGGAGCGGCAGCATAAAGGGAGCACTGGAGAAGGCCCAGGACACAGCGCAGACCTGAGCGGGAGCGGCAGCATAAAGGGAGCACCGGAGAAGGCCCAGGACACAGCGCAGACCTGAGCGGGAGCGGCAGCGTAAAGGGAGCACCGGAGAAGGCCCAGGACACAGCGCAGACCTGAGTGGGAGCGGCAGCATAAAGGGAGCACCGGAGAAGGCCCAGGACACAGCACAGACCTGAGCGGGAGCGGCAGCATAAAGGGAGCACTGGAGAAGGCCCAGGACACAGCGCAGACCTGAGTGGGAGCGGCAGCATAAAGGGAGCACTGGAGAAGGCCCAGGACACAGCGCAGACCTGAGCGGGAGCGGCAGCGTAAAGGGAGCACCGGAGAAGGCCCAGGACACAGCGCAGACCTGAGCGGGAGCGGCAGCGTAAAGGGAGCACCGGAGAAGGCCCAGGACACAGCGCAGACCTGAGTGGGAGCGGCAGCATAAAGGGAGCACCGGAGAAGGCCCAGGACACAGCACAGACCTGAGCGGGAGCGGCAGCATAAAGGGAGCACTGGAGAAGGCCCAGGACACAGCGCAGACCTGAGTGGGAGCGGCAGCATAAAGGGAGCACTGGAGAAGGCCCAGGACACAGCGCAGACCTGAGCGGGAGCGGCAGCATAAAGGGAGCACCGGAGAAGGCCCAGGACACAGCGCAGAAATTAAAGGTAAAAATAATCGTTTGAAAAAAAACTGTAACTAATGAAATAAATAAAATAAGGTTAGATAGAGATGGCAGGGCAGGTGGTGTGTCGTAACTGCAGCATGTGGGAGTTGGTAGAGAGCATCGTGATCCCGAGCAACCACATCTGCAGTAAGCGTCTGCAGCTCGAGGAACTTTGGCTCAGAGCTGTTGAGCTGGAGTGCGAGCTGCAGACATTGTGATGCATCAGGGAAGGGGAGAGTTACCTGGATATTTTGTTCCAGGAGGCAGTCACACCCCTTAAGTTAACTAGTACTTTACAGAGTTAGTCAATGGTCAGGGACAGGAGGGTGTGATTGCGAGTCAGGAAGGTATGGGGACCCAGGATATAGTGGAGGAGGAGCCTCAGCCCTCGACCTTGTCCAACAGGTACGAGGTACAGTACTTGCTGTCTGTATGGATGCGAACAAGGACTGCAGGGAGGATGGGCAAACTGACCACGGCACCATGGTACAGGAGGCCATTCAAGTGGGGGGGGGGGGGGCGGGGGGAGTAAAAAGGAATGCGGTAGTGGTAGGCGACAGTATAGTCAGGGGGATAGATACTGTTCTCTACAGCCGCGACAAGGAGTACTGAAGGCTATGTTGCCTCCCAAGTTAAAGACATCTCCTCGTGGCTGGAGAAGAACTTGGAATGGGAAGGGGAGGATCCAGTTGTCGTGGTCCCCGTAGGAACCAATGACATAGGTAGAACTAGGAATGAGGTTCTGCTGAGAGTGTTTGAGGAGTTGGGGTCCAAATTAAAAAGCAGAACCTCAAAGGTAATAATCTCTGGCATAAGGATAAGCAGATTAGAAGGTTAAAGGCGTGGCTGAAAGAGTGGTGTGGGAGGCATGGGTTTCGCTTCATGGGCCACTGGCACCAGTACTGGGGAAAGAGGGAGCTGTTCTGTTGGGACGGGCTCCACTTAAACCGCTGCAACCAGTGTCTTGCCGAATCGAATAACTAGAGCAGTAGACGGGGCTTTAAACTAATGAAGGGGGGGGGGGGGGGGGGGAGGAGGATTCAGAAAAGAGTAAATTTAAAAACAGCAAGGGAAATGTCAAGGCTCTAGAGCAGAGCAGAGTTTTGGGTAAAAATAAGCAGAGTGGGTCAGGAAGGGCCAGAGAGAGAAACAAAGTTAATAGGGCATCAGTGACTAAGTTGGCATCAGGGGAAAACAGAAAAAGTCAAAGCTAAAGGCACTATATCTGAATGCGTGAAGCATTTGCAACAAAATAGATGAATTAATAGCGCAGATAGAAATGAATAGGTTTGATCTAACAGCCATTACGGCGATGTGGTTGCAAAGTGACCAAGGTTGGGAACTAAATTTTCCAGGATACTTAACGTTTAGAAGAGATAGGCAAAATGGAAAAGGAGGGGTAGCCCTGGTAATAAAGGATGGGATAAAGACAGTACAGTAGAGAGAAAGGATCTTAGTTCTGAAAATCAAGTAGTAGAATCAGTTTGAGTGGAGCTACGAAACAGCAAGGGGCAGAAAACATTGGTGGGAGTTGTTTATAGGCCCCCCAATAGTTGTAATGTAGGGCAGAGTATAAATCAGGAAATTAGAGGCGCATGTAATAAGGGTAATACAGTAATCATGGGGGACTTTAATCTACATATAGACTGGGCAAACCAAATTTGTAGTAATAGTGTGGAGGACGAGTTCATGGAATGTATACAAGATAGTTCTAGATCAGTATGTTGAGGAACCAACTAGGGAACAGGCTATTTTAGATCTAGTATTGTGCAATGAGAAAGGGTTAATTAATAACCTTGTAGTAAAGGGGCCTTTAGGGAAGAGTGACCATAATGATAGAATTTTATATTGAGTTTGAAAGTGATTTCGTTAAATCCAAAACTAGGGTCTTAAATCTAAACAAAGCAAACTACGTAGGTATGAGTCATAGAGTTTTACAGTCATAGAGTTTTACAGCGCAGAAAGAGGCCCTTCGGCCCATCGTGTCTGCGCCATCCATCAATCCCTGTCCAGTCTAATCCCATTTTCCAGCATTTGGTCCATAGCCTTGTATGCAATGGCATTTCAAGTGCCCATCCAAATGCTTCTTGAATGTTGTGAGGGTTCCTGCCTCTACCACCCTTTCAGGCAGTGAGTTCCAGCTTCCAACCACCCTCTGGGTGAAAAAGTTCCTCCTCAAATCCCCTCTAAATCTCCTGCCCCTTACCCTGAATCTATGCCCCCTTGTTATTGACCCCCCTACTAAGGGGAAAAGTTCCTCTTTATCTACCCTATCTATGCCCCTCATCATTTTGTACACCTCAATCAGGTCCCCCCTCAGCCTCCTTTGCTCCAAGGAAAACAACCCCAGCCTGTTTAGTCTTTCTTCGTAGCTGAGGCGCTCCATCCCAGGTAACATCCTGGTGAATCTTCTCTGCACCCTCTCCAAAGCAATCACATCCTTCCTATAGTGAGGCGACCAGAACTGCACACAGTACTCCAGCTGTGGCCTCGCCTGAGGGGCGAGTTGGCTAAGGTAGATTGGGAAACTAGATTAAAAGGTATGACGGTAGAGAAGCAATGGCTAGCATTTAAAGAACACATAATTTACAACAAATATACATTCCTTTAAGGCACAAAAACCCCACAGGAAAAGTGGTCCAACCGTGGTTAACAAGAGAAGTTTAATATAGTATTAGATCAAAGGAAGAGGCTTATAACGTTGCCAAAAAGAGTAGTAAGCCTGAGGATTGGGAGGATTTTAGAATTCAGCAAAGGAGGACCAAGAAATTGCTAAGGAATGAGAAAAAAGAATGAGAGTAAATTAGCGAGACACATAAAAACAGATTGTAAACGTTTCTATAGGTATGTAAATAGGAAGAGAATCGTGAAAGTAAACGTGGGCCCATTAGAAGCAGAGACAGGGGAAATTATAATGGGCACTAAGGAAATGGCAGAGACATTAAACAAATACTTTGTATCTGTCTTCACGGTAGAAGACACAAAAATTCCAGAAATAATAGGGAACCAAGGGTCTAGAGAGAATGAGGAACTTAAAGAAATCAGTATAAGTAAAGACATGGTACTGGAGAAATTAATGGGACTAAGTGGCAACAAATCTCCTGGACCGGACGACCTGCATCCTAGGGTTTTAAAAGGGTGGCTGAAGAGGTAGTGGATGCAGTGGTATTAATCTTCCAGAATTCCCTAGATTCTAGATCAGTCCCCAAGGATTGGAAGGTAACAAACATAACCCTGCTATTTAAGAAAAGAGGAAGAGAAAAAACGGGGAACTATAGGCCAGTTAGCCCGACATCAGTAGGACCACTTTCCATACCTCGGGAGCCTACTGTCAACAAGGGCAGATGTTGACGACGAAGACCAACACCGCCTTCAGTGCGCCAGTGCAGCCTTCGGTCGCCTGAGGAAGAGAGTGTTTGAAGACCAGGACCTCAAACCCGGCACTAAGCTCATGGTCTACAGGGCAGCAGCGATACCTGCCCTGCTGTATGCCTCAGAGACGTGGACCATGTACAGCAGGCATCTCAAAGCACTGGAGAGGTACCACCAACGCTGCCTCCGCAAGATCCTGCAAATCCATTGGCAGGATAGGCGCACCAACGTCAGTGTTCTTGCTCAGGCCAACAGCCAAGCTCTGACCACGCTCAATCAGCTCCGATGGACGGGTCACATCGTCCGCATGCCCGATACGAGACTCCCAAAACAAGCGCTCTACTCAGAGCTCCGGCACGGCAAGAGAGCCCCAGGTGAGCAGAGGAAACGCTTCAAGGACACCCTCAAAGCCTCCTTGAAAAAGTGTAACATCCCCACCGACACCTGGGAATCCCTGGCCCAAGACAGCACAAAGTGGAGGAGAAGCAGCCGGGAAGGCGCCGAACTCCTCGAGTCTCTTCGCCAGGAGCAAGCAGAAGCCAAGCGCAGGCAGCACAAGGAGCGCACATCAACCCAAGCACCCCACCCACCCGCCCCTTCAACCACCGTCTGCCCCACCTGTGACAGAGGCTGTAGGTCCCGCATTGGACTCATCAGTCACATGCGAGCTCATTTTTAATGTGGAAGCAAGTCATCCTCGGTTCCGAGGGACTGCCTAAGAAGGAAGAAGAAGAGTAGTAGGCAAAATGCTAGAATCTATTATTAAGGTCGTGGTAACAGGGCACTTGGAAAATTGTAATATTATTAGGCAGAGTCAGCATGGCTTTATGAAAGAGAAATTGTATCGGACAAATCTGTTTTTTGAATATGCAACTAGTAGGATGGATAAGGTGGAACCAGTAGATGTAGTGTATTTGGATATTCGATAAAGGTGCCACACAAGAAGTTAACACACAAAATTAGGACTCATGGGATTGGGGGTAATATATTAGCATGGATTGAGGATTGGTTAATGGACAGAAAACAGAGTAGGAATAAACAAGACTTTTTTGGATTGGCAGGCTGTAACTAGTGGGGTACCGCAAGGATCAGTGCTTGGGCCTCAGCTATTTACAATCTATGTTGATGACTTAGATGAACGGACTGAGTGTAACGTATCCAAGTTTGCTGATGATATAAAATTAGGTAGGAAAGTAAGCTGTGAGGAGGACACAAAGAGGCTGCAGAGAGATATAGACAAGTTGACTGAGTGGGCAAGAACATGGCAAATGGAATACAATATGGAGAAGTGTGAAGTTATTCACTTTGGTAGGAAAAACATAGATGGGTTGACCGAGTGGGCAAGAACATGGCAAATGGAATACAATGTGGAGAAGTGTGAAGTTTGTTTGCATTCAAAGGGACCTGGGTGTCCTTGTACATGAATCACAGAAAGTTAACATGCAGGTACAGCAAGCAATTAGGAAAGCAAATGGTATGCTAGCTTTTGTTACAAAGAGATTAGAGTATAAGAGTAAAGAAGTCTTACTACAACTATACAGGGCATTGGTGAGGCCACACATGGAGTACTGTAAGGAAAGACATACTTGCTTTAGCGGGAGTGCAAAGCAGGTTCACTAGACTGGTTCCTGGGATGAGGGGATTTCCCTATGAGGAGAGATTGAGTAGACTAGGCCTATATTCCGTAGAGTTTAGAAGAATGAGTGGTGATCTAATTGAAACATATAAAATTCTTAAGGGGCTGGACAGGGTCAATGCTGAGAAAATGTTTCCCCTGGCTGGGGAATCTAGAACACGGAGTCACAATCTCAGAATAAAGGGTTGGCCATGTAGGACTGTGATGCGGAGACATTTCTTCACTCAGAGGGTGGTGAATCTTTGGAATTCTCTACCCCAGAGAGCTGTGGATGCTCAGTCATTGAGTATATTCAAGACAGAGGTCGATGAATTTTTGGGAACTAAAGGAATTAAGGGGTACGGAAATAGTGCAAGAAGGTGGAGTTGAGGTAGAAGATTGTGATCTTGTTAATGGTGGAGCAGGCTTGAAGGGCCAAATGGCCTACTCCAGCTCCTATTTCTTATGTTCTTCTGAGTTGCTATGATCTTGAATGCATTGCCTGAAAGGGAGGTGGAAGCAGATTCAATAGTAACCTTCAAAAGGGAACTGGATAGGTACTTGAAAAGGAAAACATTTGCAGGACTATGGGGAAAGAGCAGGGGAGTGGGATTGATTGGAGAGCTCTTTCAAAGAGCCGGCACTGGCACGATGGGCTGAATGGCCTCCTTCTGTGCTGTATCATTCTATGATTCTATATTGAGAAGAGCAATGGCCTCAGCACTGAACCCTGGAGGAGGCCACTGCTTACATCGCTCCAGTCCAAAAAACATCTGTAAAACCACTACAGGAAACTCTTTGGTATCTGGCACCAACAGGATCGGCGTGTTGCCAGTTGATCAAAAATTCCGGATGACGGGGAGGGTTATCTACCGAGGCTATTTTTAACAAAGAAAAATAAAAAAATCAAGAAATGTGCAGTATACAGTAATTGGGTACTCACCTACAGAATGTTGTGTTAAATAGATGGTGGAAGGTGCTTGATTAAGTACAGTACTGCCAGTTGAGGGTAATGCAATGCAACGACTACCAGCAACGTGGGAGACACACAGTACCCCTGCAAAATGGCAGGTCAGAAGAGACTACCGGCAGCGCGGGAGAGTCAGACTCCTGTTACGGGGGTATTGAGGTGTTCCGACTTGCGACAGCGCCAAGAAGCCGAGTAGTGGCTGTTTGGAGAACTACCCCCACTGACTAACTCGGCCACCGCAGGAGACTCGGACTCGGCAACATTGCCGGTTATTGAGGTGTTGTTTTCGGAGTGAGAATTTTGCTGGTTAATAGAGAATTGCTGTTTAAACGAGAGTTTCCTGTATTTTGTTTTCTGTCCTTTAACGAACTTCCTATCTATGCTGCCATGTTCCCTTTTTGATGGGAATAAACATGATTTTGGAGCTTTGTAGTCTCAGCATTTTTTTTAAAAACTGCAGTTTAATGGAATGCAAATTCCTGCCTCCGATTGCCGACATGCTTGGGTCCCATTTACCTTAACAGATTGCCTCCGACCACCAATAGTCATTGGCAGCAACCTTGCAAAGTGAGCAAAGTGACAGCGGTCCCTAGGAGGGACTTCAACTTTCAGAGTGTCAGGAACAGCAAAAAAAAAACCTCTGTTCCTCCATTGGCACGCGGGTTTATGCTGGTCATCTTGGGTATGGCCATTAGTGGGTCTTCGCCAGGCTGACAAAGCCATGCTCGAACTGCATGTGCAATTAGCCTTTTGTGGTCGAACCCACATGCAATACAAACAAAGCAGGTTTGCCAGTAATGGAATGAGGTGACACTGCAGAAGCATTCTCAAATATAAACAGAAATCTAGTTTCCTCTTTTTGACATGCCATCGCAGGTCAGGCACTGAGCAGGGAATTCCGAGGGGGAGGGAGGGAGAGAGAGAGAGAGAGAGAGACGCACCCTGGCCATATGGCTGTTTTCAGAGAGGCACTGGTGGTGGTCTGGGAGTCACTTGGCTGCTCATCCTCCCAGCTGCAGATGGCACAAAACCCAGGGAAACCAAGAGAAATAGGCAGTCAGGATATGTAATTAAATTTTGTTTTGAAAAGAAAAGCATTCAGCCAGAAAGAAAACGAGCAAACTCAATGTGAAAGTTGTTTTCTGACCCTGGGGAACTTAAAGACAGCATTGAAAAGAATGAAAAACCTTCCCATCTCAGTGGTTCCCACCCTCCTAAAGCTGGTTTTCAGCTTGTTTTCTGGGAACGGAATGTTTTTCATATTGTGCATGTCAGCATCAAGCACTCCCAAGCGAAGTGGTGCTTGGTGCAGAATAAAGCTCTCTGTATACTGCCCCACCAATAAACCCAACCTCAAAACAGCACACATCCTGTTGCACCCAAAGTGACACTTCCATAGCCTACACCTGGAGTGCAGCTTGAGCCTACGACCCTCTTGACTCAGAAGTGAGAAAGATGCAACTGAGGTAAGACTGACACTTGGGACACCTAGTGCCAGCATAAAGTATTCCCATAAAGTTTCTCCGTCGCATCTGCTCAGACGATGCCACCTTCCATACCAGTGCTTCGGACATGTCTTCCTTTTTCCTCAACCGAGGATTCCCCTCTACTGTGGTTGACACGGCCCTCGACCGTGTCTGTTCTATCTCCCGCACTTCTGCCCCCCCCCTCCCGGAACCACGATAGAGTTCCCCTTGTCCTCACCTTTCACCCCACCAGCCTCCACATTCAATGGATCATCCTCCGCCATTTCCGCCACCTCCAGCGTGATCCCACCACCAAACGCATCTTCCCCTCACCTCCCCTTTCAATATTCCGTAGGGACCGCTCCCTCCGCGACACCCTAGTCCACTCCTCTATCACCCCCAGCACCCCTTCCCCTTCGCCCGGCACCTTCCTGTGCAAGTGCAGGAGATGCCACACATGCCCTTATACCTCCCCCTTCCCACTGTCCAGGGCTCCAAACACCCCTTCCAGGTGTAACAGCGATTTACTTGTACTTCTTGCAATTTACTATACTGTATTCGCTGCTCACGATGTGGTCTCCTCTACATTGGGGAGACCAAACGCAGGTTGGGTGACCGCTTTGCGGAACACCTCCGTTCAGTCCGGAAGGGGGACCCCGAGCTCCTGGTCGCCTGTCACTTTAATTCACCGCTCCATTCCCACTCAGACCTCACCGTCCTCGGCCTCTTGCATTGTTCCACGGAAGCTCAGCGTAAGCTCGAGGAACAGCAACTCATCTTTCAATAAGGCACTCTACAGCTCTCTGGACTCAACAGAGTTCAACAATTCCAGATCATAACCTCGGCCCCTATCACATATATATATTTTCTTCTTTTTTTTTGTCCACACTTTTTGTTTGGCCTTTTTTTCATCCCTCCCACATGGCAGCTGTCCTTCATTCTCCCAGCGCAATTCACACCTCATCTAGAGCCATCCTTTGTTCCTTAACCTGTCCCATTACCACCTCCTCTGGCCTTAAATATCTCAATGTCTCTTAATCTCTCCTGCTTTCTATCCTATCACTGACCTTCCCTTTTGTTCTTTCATCCCCTCCCCCTTTTCCCAGCCCCTAAACTTACTTTCCATTTCCTGCTTTTTTCCAGTTCTGACGAAAGGTCATCGACCTGAAACGTTAACTCTGTTTCTCTCTCCACAGATGCTGCCCTGGCCTGCTGAGTTTTTCCAGCGTTTTCTGTTGTTATTTCGGATTTCCAGCATCCGCAGTTTTTTGCTATCGTAAAGTGTTCCCAGGTTAGGCAAAGCAGTTTCTACATTGCCCCAAACTTAGAACGGACTCTACTGCAGCCATGTAACAGTTCTTCGCAAGACTGACCAAAGCCATTTCAAAATAGGGCTGTCAGGGGATGGAGGAGACTTCCAACTCATCACTCTGGGATAGACTCGAGTCCAGGTCTCTCATGTGAAAGGACAGTGGGCTGACCCACTGCATCACCCATTCCTCCAGGGTTAGCGGGCTGATGTGCAGAACGTGCTCCCGGCTGGTGAGTCTCTGCATGGGAGTGCACATTCCGACAATCAGTCCTTAGACCTACTCTTTGGATCTTATTCTGCAACTTGCCATAGGACCCACCTTGCACTGGACTGTTGAAGATTTAACTATGACAGCTGGATATGTTGACTTATATTGACAGTTCCTAAATGTTTTGAGGTTGCACCAAGAAAAACTGAAGCAATGCCAATGATATTGCAGTCATAAAGTTACCAAGAGACCATCTTAGCTTCAGATCATGTGGTACTACAGGTAGACTATCCTTTATCCGAAAACCTCGGGACCAGCCGTGTTTCGGTTTTCGGAAAATTTCGGATGGTATTTTATAAGACTGGGAAATTTGTCGGGGGTGGGGGTCGTCGGGAGTCGGGGTCAGCGGGTGGGTCGGCGGGAGTCGGGGTCGGCGGGGGGGGGGGGGGTCCGCGGCGGGGGTCGGGGTCGCGCGCACGACTTACGCTGACCCTCTGCTCAGCGTAAGTCGTGCGCCACTCTGGTCATGTCGTGCGCACGACTTACGCTGAACGAAAAAACCGTCGGTTTTTAGAGGGTTTCGGTTTTCGGAAGTTCGGATAAAAGGTAGTCTACCTGTAGTTCAACAGAAAAAAACAGGGAAACTGTCCTTTCTAAACCAAGTTTGGGGGTTACAGTAGTTCTAATGTTCAAATCACTAGTATTCCCAAGACTTCTCTTTTTGCATTCAACACGCTGGTGATCAAAATAGGTCAAAGCAATGGGAGCTACTCATGGTCATCTTCGCAGAACAATCACTTCTCTATTCTGGTCACTTTTCGCAGTCTCAGCTGATGTACAATTGAAGGCCAGGTAAATCCCCATCACCCCCGTAAACCAGCCGCCCACTTTATTGAGTTGCTTTGTGCTCCACCGAATTCAAACCTGATATTATGGTCAAGTCTCAAGGTGTAGGCGTGAGCCCGAGCTGGAGCCCAGTTGAGCACTGAAACGCTGGTCATCGGAAGTTAAAACTGAATATACTTCACTCAATGTTGAGCACGCTAATTGGCTTTATAACGAAGGTGACGTTTCTTCTGCATTAAAACAGATTGGCCTTAGATATTACCACAAAGCTTGGGGGAACAGCAGAACTGCTTAGCAGTAGCGTAACGCATTCAAATAAGGAAGCAATCCAAGGTCCATCAGTGGAGAGTCATGAGCCGCTTTCGTGGATACTATGGACCCTCAGAGGCCACATGTAAAGCTTCAGTCAATTAATTTGCTAATACCTTAAATTGCTGAGACTAACAGATGCTGGTGTTGATTTAGGAATAATCCACCAATGCAACAACAGTAGCTACAAACAGCCCTTCCCACACCTCCAGGCTCAGAACATTCATACAGGGCAAGTAAGAAATCTAGAAGGGAGTTGCCTGGATTTTGCGGGGTGGATTGTCAGGTCTCACGGGGAATATATATGCTCCACTGCATGTAGTTTAGCCACTACCGACTTAGGGAATAAGGGAAGACCTTTCCTGAAGTTGGTTACAGATTTGTTTTTTTTAACCTCCAGCTAGTTGTTAGCATTAACTAATGACCGGGGCGGGGGGAGAGGGGGGTACATGAGGTTGCAGTGTCCAACTGTTAGGGAGAGCACAGATGAGCCTGATGGCCTTTTTGGAGACCTCCCACACCAGCGACCTCTACCACCTAGAAGGACAAGGGCAGCAGGTACATGGGAACACCATCACCTCCAATTTTCCCTCCAAGTCACACACCACCCTGATATGGAAATATATCACCATTTCTTCATTGTCTATGGGTCAAAATCCTGGAATTCGCTCCCTAACAGCACTGTGGGAGTACCTTCACCACACGGACTGCAGCGGTTCAAGGCGGCAGCTCACTACCAACTTCTCGAGGGCAATTAGGGACGGACAATAAATGCTGGCTTTGCCAGAAACGCCACATCCCAGGAACAAATAAAAATAAAATGTACATTATTTTAATTTCCTCTCAAATGTTCTCATCTCCTGCAGCCACAGTTCAAGGATGATGCTCGCCCGCAGGCATTTATCTGAAACTTGAAGATTTTTCATACAATTTTCAGAATTTCTACATGCTATTTGCAGGAGAGGACTTGTAAGTGAAAGTACCCCTTGTACTCTCGTGAATATAATTAATGAACTGCCCCTTACAAAGCAGCCACTGTAATATATGAAAAAGCAAATCTATGAGGACACCCACTGTACTCTCGCCCATGCCAGATAGCTCCTGTGGCTGGGAAGGTAGGGTGCTTCGTGTAAACACTTCATAGCATCAAGTGCAACTGTGTACAGTAATGGTCGCCTTACCTAAGGATATATTGCCTTAGAAGGACTGCAACGAAGGTTCACCAGACTGATTTCTGGGATGGGGGTATTCTCCTACGAGGAGAGATTGAGGAGGCTAGTCCTACATTGCCTAGAATTTAGATGAATGAGAGGTGATCTCATTGAAACATATAAAAGTAATATGGGGCTTGACAGGGTAGATGCTGGGAGGATGTTTCCCCTGGCTGGGGAGTCTAGAACCAGGGGTCACAGTCTCAGAATAAGTGGTCGGCCATTTAAGACTAAGATGAGGAGAAATTTCTTCACTCAGAGGGTGGTGAATCTTTGGAATTCTCAACCCCAGAGGGCTGTGGAGGCTTTTGGATATTAAGGGAATCAAGGGATATGGGGATAGTGCGGAAAGTGGAGTTGAGGTCAAAGATCAGCCGTGATCTTATTGAATGGTGGAGCAGGCCCGAGGGGCCGAATGGCTGACTCCTGCTCTTAATTCTGATGTTATCAGGTTTCACTGTCCGCCACTGGGTAAGTTTTCTGACTGCGCTACTGTGCTGCTGCAGCCCACCATTTCCCATCCAGGAAAATCACGGGCTATGCGCATGCGATTTCCCAATGCCCGTGCGAGGGCGAGACCCTATGCGAAGAGCGAACAATCAGGAAATGTAGCCTCGTGTCGGCCCCAGAAGGTTACCTGCATCTTTTAACCTGCTCTCTGCTTTTTCCACAATGCTGCAGTGTACCTTACCTGAGCTGCCAGGCACTTCTGCTGGAGTATTGGCTGGAGCGTGCGCACCAGGAGGGATGTGAATGGTTGAGAAATTTGACGGAGTGTGAGCACCAGGAGGGATCTGTATGTCGGAGAGGTCTGTAGTTGGCATGGATTCAGGGGTGTCACCGGAGTTGGACGAACGTGGGAGATAGCCATCACCTTCATTCTCTTTATCTACAAACAGATGTTGCATTTGGTTACTCAATATTTCAATTTAAGCTTTTAAATCATTAAAAACATAATCAGACATAGCGGTTCTACAGTTGGTCCGAGATCCCTGGATTAGAGAGAGGACAAATCAGCCAGAACACCTGCTCCCATCCAGACATAGGAACAGGAGCAGGCCATTCAGCCCCTTGAGCCTGTTAAGCCATTTCATTATATTGTGGCTGATCTGTATCGCAACTCCATTTACACGTCTTTGTTCCACATCCCTCGATAAACTTACCCAACAAAAATCGATCAACCTCAGTTTTGAAATGTCAAGTTGACCCCCAAGCTTCAACCGCTTTTTTTGGGGGGGGGGGGGGAGAAAAGAGTTCCAGATTTCCACTACCCTTCGTGTGAAAAAGTGCTTCCCGTCATCACCCAAGCTCTGATTTTAAGGTTAAACTGTGGTTCTGGACTTGCCCACCAGAGGAAATACATCTCTGCTAGAATGTGCACGTATGTGGACCTCAGGAACAGGCTTGACTGAAGTTTCCCCATAAATGAATAGCACAAAAATCTAGGCTGACACTCCAGTGCAGTACTGAGGGAGTGCTGCACTGCTGGAGATGCCGTCTTTTGGATGAGACACTAAACCGAGGCCCTGACTACCCTCTCAGGTGGGCGTAAAAGATCCCATGGCACTATTTCAAACAGCAGGGGAGTTCTCCCCGGTGTCCGGGCCAATATTTATCCCTCAATCAACATCACTAAAACAGATTATCTGGTCATCATCACATTGCTGTTTGTGGGAGCTTGCTGTGCACAAATTGGCTGCCACCTTTCCTGCATTACAACAGCGACTACACTTCAAAAAGTACTTCATTGGCTGTTGAGCGCTTTGGGACGTCCGGTGGTCGTGAAAGGTGCTATAGAAATGCAAGTCTTTCTTTTTACGTTTCAGCAGCAGTTGCTCAAAAGGTTCACCCAGGAAAAAGTCCCCAGCCTGTAAACAAAAGCACTCGGAATATCTGCTAATGAGTGAGGTTATACAGCAACTCTTATGCTCTGCTTCAACACAGACTTTGCTCCCATTCCATTCTACTTACTCATTAGTTTCCTCCACTTGCTAATGGAAAATGAGACGAGACTTGCAGGCTGTGCCTTCAAACAATGGGGTTCTTGTGATGGCCATGAAAGTCAGAGAGAATTAGAAAGTCTCTCTCAAATATCTTTTGAAGCAGGCCTATTTGCATCTGATACTTGGCCCTGCGCTACACAAAATGTTGCAGCTGACTATTTTTTTTCAGCTGACAATTTAAACAATATGTCGAGGTCAATAACTCTGTGTCAGAGAAGGCTTCCAAGAACATCTTAATCAGCTCTACTGGACATCATTAAATACTAGCTGAAGCACTTTGGCACCTGCCCGTCACCTATTACTGCTTTACTGCAATCAACAATTCTCAGAAATGTAAGTAAGTCAATAATAATTGTGAAGCAAGATAGACAGATTTGCATTTATGTAGCGCTTTTCACAAACTCATGACGTTGCAAAGTGCTTTACAGCCAATTAAGTACTTTTTATATACAGTCACCGTTACAATGTGGGAAATGTGGCAGCCAATTTGGGCACAGCAAGCTCCTACAAACAGCAATGTGATAATGATAGAATCAAAGAATAGAATCATAGAATGGTTACAGCACAGAAGGCTGCCATTCGGCCCGTCGAGCCCGTGCCGGCTCTCTGCAAGAGCACTTCAGCTAGTCCCGCTCCCCCGCCCTTTCCCCGGAGCCCTGCAAATTTCTTTCCTTCAGGTACTTATCCAACTCCCTTTTGAAAGCCGTGATTGAGTCTGCCTCCACCGCCCTCTCAGGCAGTGCATTCCAGATCCTAACCACTCGCAGCGTAAAAAAGCTTTTCTTACGTCGCCTTTGATTCTTTTGCCAATCACCTTAAATCTGTGTCCTCTGGTTCTCGACCCTTCTGCCAATGGGAACAGTTTCTCTCTATCTACTCTGTCCAGACCCCTCATGATTTTGAACACCTCTATCAAATCTCCTCTCAACCTTCTCTGCTCCAAGGAGAACAACCCCAGCTTATCCAGTCTATCCACGTAACTGAAGTCCCTCATTCCCGGAATCATTCTCGTAAATCTTTTCTGCACCCTCTCAAAGTGCGGTGCCCAGAATTGGACACAATACTCCAGTTGGGGCTGAACCAGTGTTTTCCACAGGGTCATCATAATTTCCACACTTCTGCACTCTATACCTCTATTTATGAAGCCCAGGATCCCGTAAGCCTTTTTAACTGCTTTCTCAACCTGCCCTGTCACCTTCAACGATTTGTGCACATATACCCCCAGGTGTCTCTGTTGATGCACCCCCTTCAGGATTGTACCATTTAGTTTATATGTCCTCTCCTCATTCTTTCTACCAAAATGTAACACTTCACACTTTTCGGCATTAAATTTCATCTGCCACGTGTCCGCCCATTTCACCAGCCTGTCTATGTCTTCCTGAAGTCTATCACTCTCCTCCTCACTGTTCACTATACTTCCAAGTTTTGTGTCATCTGCAGATTTTGAAATTGTGCCCTGTACACCCACGTCCAAGTCATTAATATACATCAAGAAAAGCAGTGGTCCTAGAACCAACCCCTGGGGAACACCACTGTATACCTTCCTCCAGTCCGAAAAACCATCTTTCACCACTACTCTCAATTTCCTATCAATTATCCAATTCCGTATCCATGCAGCCACTGTCCCTTTTATGCCATGGGCTTCAACTTTGCTGGCAAGCCTATTATGTGGAACTTTGACGAATGCCTTTTGAAAATCCACGTACACTATGTCAACTGCATTACCCTCATCAACCGTTACCTCATCAAAGAACTCAATCAAGTTAGTTAAACATGATTTGCCTTTAACAAATCCGTGCTGGCTTTCCTTAATTAATCCACACTTGTCCAAGTGACTGTTAATTGTGTCCCCGATTACTGTTTCTAAAAGCTTCCCCACTATTGAGGTCAAGCTGACTGGCCTGTAGTTGCTGGGTTTATCCTTACACCCTTTTTTGAACAAAGGTGTAATATTTGCATTTCTCCAGTCCTCTGGCACCACCCCTGTATCTATGGAGGATTGGAATATTATGGCCAGTACCTCTGCGATTTCCTCCCTCAATTCCCTCAGCACCCTGGGATGCATCCCATCCGCTCCTGGTGACTTATTAAATTTAAGTACAGCCAGCCTTTCTAATACCGCCTCTTTATCAATTTTTATCCTATCAAGTATCTCCACTACCTCCTCCTTTACTATGTCTATGGCAGCATCCTCTTCCTTGAAGACAGATGCAAAGTACTCGTTTAGTACCTCAGCCATACCCTCTGCCTCCATCCATAGGTTTCCTTTTTGATCCCTAATTAGCCCCACCCCTCCTCTTACTATTTATATGCCTAAAGGCGACTTTTGGATTACCTTTTATGTTGGCTGCCATTCTATTCTCATACCATCTCTTTGCCCCTCTTATTTTCTTTTCCACTTCTCCTCTGACCTTTCTATATTTAACCTGATTCTCAGATGTATTTGCAACCTGACATCTGTCATACACGCTCTTTCTTTGCTCCATCATATTCTTTATCTTTTTCGTCATCCAAGGAGCTCTGATTTTAGTTGCCCTGCCTTTCCCCCTAGTGGGAATGCACCTCAACTGTACCCGAACTATTTCCTCTTTAAAGGCAGCCCATTGTTCCATTACAGTTTTGCCTGCCAATCATTGATTCCAGTTTACCCGGGCCAGATCCGTTCTCATCCCACTGAAATTGGCCTTCCCCAAGTTAAACATTGTTACGCTAGATTGCTCCCTGTCCTTTGCCATAGCTAATTTAAACCTTAAGATACTATGATCACTGTTCCCTAAATGTTCACCTACTTTCACTTGATCTACCTCATTCCCCAGAACCAGATCCAGCAATGCCTCCTCCCTCGTCAGGACGGAAACATAATCAAGAAAGTTCTCCTGAACACACACTTCAGAAATTTTTTCCCCTTCTTTGCCCTTAACACTTACGATCCCAGTCTATATTAGGATAGTTGAAGTCCCCCATTATTACTACTCTATAGTTCTTGCACCTCTCTGTAATTTCTCTGCAAATTTGCTCCTTCGTATCTTTCCCACTATTTGTTGGTCTATAAAATACACCTAGTAGTGTAATGGCACCTCTATTGTTTCTTAACTCTAGCCATATAGATTCTGTCCTTGATCCCTCCAGGACATCCTCCCTCTCCCGCACTGTAACATTCTCCTTGACCAATACTGCCACACCACCTTCTATCTTTCCTTCCCTATCTTTTCTGAACACTTTATAACCAGGAATATTTATAGTGATGTTGGTTGAGGGAGAGATATTGGCCAGAAAACCAGGGAGAACTCCCCTGCTCTTCTTCGAAATAGTGCCGTGGGATCTTTTACATCCACTGAAGTGGGCAGACCTCGGTTTAACATCTCGCCTGAAAGACGGCACCTCCAACAGTGCAGCACTCCCTCGGCAGTGCACTGGAGTGTCAGCCTGGATTATGTGCTTATGTCTCTGGAGTGGGACTGAACTCGCAAGGCGAGAGTGCTACCCACTGAGCCACGGCTGACACTTGTCAAATACTTATCCACTTCTGGCACTCGCAGGTCAGTTGTAGCAAAGGCCAGATGCAGAGCAAGGCTCCCTTTACGCTGCTGCAACAATGCACCTTAACCCCAACATCAGAAATGCACCCAGCCCTCAACATGACATTTCCCATACCCATACCTTTGCAACCTCTGAGTGCGATTGTCAAATTCAGGGCCAACTGCTGATGAATTACACGCAGTTCCATGCTGTGAATCATGCCCAACCGGAACTAATTTCGCCTCGGGCACTTGCAAGAATGAGACAAGATTTTTATCAAACTGAACTGAGCTGCATTCAATCCCAGGTCCCAGAGGTTAAAGGGCCTTAGTGTGCTAACCCACTGTGCCGCAGTCCATAAAAAACGAGACTTAAAGCTATGATCTGTTTAAACGTGGGATTACTCGAGGGCTTATGCGGTGCAAGTCATTTTAGTGTTTCGTTTTAAGGTTGAAAACATTTGAGTAAAAAACATTTTAAAAAGTGTAAGAGCAATGTGTCAGCCGTGACTCAGTGGGCAGCACTCTCGCCTCAAACAGTAGGTTCAAATCCCACCAGAGACTTGAGCCCATAATCCAGACTTGACACTTTCAGTGCCGTACTGAGGAAGCACTGTACTGTCGGAGGTGCCGTCTTTCAGATGAGACACTAAACCGAGGCCCCGTCCGCCCTCTCAGGTGGATGTAAAATATCCCATGGCACTATTTCGAAGAGGAGCAGGGAAGTTCTCCCCGGTGTCCTGGCCAATATTTATCCCTCAACGAACAGATTATCTGGTCATCATCACATTGCTGTTTGTGGGAGCTTGCTGTGCGCAAATTGTCATCCGCGTTTCCTACATTACCACAGTGACTACACGCCAAGAGTACTTCACTGGCTGTAAACCGCTTTGGGATGTCCTTGTGAAAAGCGCTGTATACATGCAAGTTCTTTCCTTATTTCATTGTGGTAAGTTACCTGGCACAGATGCACAATTTAGCAAAGCTTAAGATGCTGGGGATTCTGTTTAGATGGTTTCCAATGCAGCTCAATGAAGGGATCATTTTTTTTTGAGGTGTTCCAATAATATTTTCACATGCTTAAGTATATTTGAGTTTCAGCACAAGATTGATTGCAGTTCACCTTTCCAACCATCCCGAGCCCAAGAGTTGAAACTTTTTTCCTCCCTAGAAGCTGTCAGAATTCGTGACTCATCCTATATTTTTACAGATGTGCAGCACAGCAATTAAGCATCATTAAGAGAAGCAGAAGTTGGGTGATTGGGCAGATGCAGTATAATGTGGATAAATGCAAGGTTATCCACTTTGGTGGCAAGAACAGGAAGACAGATTATTATCTGAACGGCAATAGATTGGGAAAAGGGGAAGTGCAACGAGACCTGGGTGTCCTTATGCACCAGTCGCTGAAGGTAAGCATGCAGATGCAGCAGGCGGTTAAGAAGGCAAATGGTATGCTGGCCTTCATAGCGAGAGGATTCAAGTACAGGAGCAAGGATGTCTTGCTGCAGTTGTACAGGGCCTTGGTGAGACCACACCTTGAGTATTGTGTGCAGTTTTGGTCACCTTATGAGAGGAAGGATATTCTTGCCATGGAGGGAGTGCAGCGAAGATTCACCAGACTGATACCTGGGATGGCAGGAATGACGTATGAAGAGAGATTGGGTCGATTAGGCTTATGCTCGCTGGAGTTTAGAAGAATGAGAGGGGATCTCATTGAAACTTATAACATTTTAACAGGACTAGACAGACTTGATGCAGGAAGGATGTTCCCGATGGCAGGGGAGTCCAGAACCAGGGGTCACAGTCCAAGGATAAGGGGTAAGCCATTTAGGACTGAGATGAGGTGGAATTTCTTCACCCAGAGAGTGGTGAACCTGTGGAATTCTCTACCACAGAAGGCAGTTGAGGCCAATTCATTAAATATATTCAAGAAGGAGTTAAGATATATTTCTTGCGGCTAAAGGGATTAAGGGGATATGGGGAGAAAGCAGGGACAGGGTACTGAATTTGGATGATCAGCCATGATCTCATTAAATAGTGGAACAGGCTCGAGGGGCCGAATGGCCTATTCCTGTTCCTATCTTCTATGTTTCTATGTGAAGAAACTGAACTACAGACATCAAAACAAAAGCAAAATACTGCGGCTGCTGGAAATCTGAAGAAGAGAGAGAAAATGCTGGATAACGCTCAGCGGGTTAGGCAGCATCTGTGGAGAGAGAGGAACAAAGTTAACGGCCCAGAAATTCGGGTCTCCACGGGTGAGTAGCACGGGGTACTCACCCGTAAGCCCAATGGAAGTGCCGGTTTCCTGCATGCACTGCGCATGCGTGGGAAACCGGCACTTCCATTCCCCTGAAAGAAGGGGCTAAGAGGCGGAACACGCGCGCGCAGGAGAGGCTGTTTTTTTGCAGATTTTCCCGGGAAGGTAAGTCTCTAGAAGTTAGACATGTAAAAAGCAGTCACAAGGCCTGCTTTTTACAAGGTAAGTGATGAATTAATTAAAATTAAAACATTTTTCCCCCCCACAGGTTTATTATTTTTAAATACTTTAAAGGTAAGTTTATTTTTAGCCCTGTTAGAAAATAAAATTATTTTTTTCAAAAATTTAAATTGTTTAAAATAGTTATTTCATGTAATTTATAGTTTACTAGCTGGGGAGCCCCGCGTTGCGAGGGCAATTTTGGGGCGCTTGGTCTCCCTGCCCCTGTGTGTCCCCCCTCTCCCTGTGATGTCCTCTCCCTGTCCTATCCCCGTGTAATCACTGTCTCCCCCCGTGTAATGACTGTCTCCCGTGTAATCAATGTCTCCCCCCACCGTGTAATCACTGTCTCCCTCCGTGTAATCACTGTCTCCCCCCCCCCCCACCCCGTGTAATCACTGTCTCCCCCGCCCCCCCCCCGGTGTAATCACTGTCTCCCCCCCCCCCCCCCCCGGTGTAATCACTGTCTCCCCCCCCGGTGTAATAACTGTCTCCCCACCACCCCCCCCCCCCCCGGTGTAATCACTGTCTCCCCCCCCGGTGTAATAACTGTCTCCCCACCCCCCCCCCCGTGTAATCACTGTCCCCCCCCCCGTAATCACTGTCTCCCCCCATGTAATCACTGTCTACCCCCGTGTAATCACTGTCTCCCCCCCCCCCGTGTAATCACTGTCTCCCCCCCCCCCCCCCCGTGTAATCACTGTCTCCCCCCACCACCCCCCCCACGACCCCGTCTCCATCAAGGACACCGATCTTGCTCCCCCAGCAGCTGGGAACAGCTAACTCAGCACAGAGGAGGAATGCTGAGCGGCGGCCGGCGCCGGGAGCGGGCTCTCGCGGGCGGCGCATGCGCGGTCAGTGCAGGCGGCGCGAGGCGGCCCGCGGGGAGCAGGCAAGACCGCCGGCGTGCCCCGTTGCCGGGGGGCCGTGCGAATGCGTGCCGTCGTCAAGGCGGCCGCGCAACTGGCGGCCTCTTGTTTTATTAAAACTCATCAGCTCTCCCCCCCCCCCGCGATTTCCCGAGGCTCTCCCCCCCGCGATTTCCCGAGGCTCCCCCCCGCCCCGCGATTTCCCGAGGCTCTTCTCCCCCCCCCCCGCGATTTCCCGAGGCTCTCCCCCCCGCGATTTCCCGAGGCTCTCCCCCCCCACCCCCCCCGCGATTTCCCGAGGCTCTCTCCCCCCCCCGCGATTTCCCGAGGCTCTCCCCCCCCCCGCGATTTCCCGAGGCTCCCCCCCCCCCGCGATTTCCCGAGGCTCTCCCCCCCCCCCGCGATTTCCCGAGGCTCTCCCCCCCCCGCGATTTCCCGAGGCTCTCCCCCCCCCCGCGATTTCCCGAGGCTCTCCCCCCACCCCCCGCGATTTCCCGAGGCTCCCCCCCCCCGCGATTTCCCGAGGCTCTCCCCCCCCCCCCCCTATTAAATTGTTATTTAATTCCTAACACATCATTAAAATATTTACCTTACTTCCCTAACACACTGAAAGTGTGGGGGAAAAATAGTGAAAAATCAAGATGGCGGCCACTCACCTCAGTTCAGAAGGATAAGGCCCGCCCACACACGCACCGATTGGTCGACCGGTCAGGTCACCGAAGCGTAGGATTGGTCAATCGTCGAGTCACTCGACACTCAACTGTACATAGATACATAGATACATAGAAGATAGGAGCAGGAGTAGGCCATTCGGCCCTTCGTGCCTGCTCCGCCATTTAATGAGATCATGGCTGATCCTTTAATTCAGTATCCCGTCCCCGCCTTCTCTCCGTAACCCTTAACCCCTTTTGCCCGTAGAAATATATCTAATTCCCTCTTAAATATATTTAATGAGCTGGCGTACACTGCCCTCTGTGGCAATGAGTTCCACAGGTTCACCACTCTCTGAGTGAAGAAATTCCCCCTCATCTCTGTCCTAAATGGTTTAGCCCTTATCCTTAAATTATGTCCTCTAGTTCTGTTCTCACCCGCCAAGGGAAACATTCCTTCTGCATCCAGTCTGTCTAGACCTGTCAGAATTTTATACACTTCTATGAGGTCCCCTCTCAATCTTCTAAACTCCAGTGTGTACATCCCTAAACTACATAGTCTCTCCTCATAGGTCATTCCCGCCATTCCTGGTATCAGCCTGGTGAATCGCCGCTGCACCCCCTCCATGGCAAGAACATCCTTCCTCAGATGAGGCGACCAAAACTGTACACAGTACTCGAGGTGTGGTCTCACCAGTGCCCTGTACAGCTGCAGCAAGGTATCCCTGTTCCTGTATTCTAACCGTTTTGCTATGAAGGCCAGCATACCGTTTGCCTTCTTGACCGCCTGTTGCACCTGCATGCTCGCCTTCAGTGACTGGTGTACAAGAACACCCAGGTCTCTCTGTACTTCCCCCTCTCCCAATCTATTGCCATTTAAATAATAATTTGCCCTCCCGTTCCTGCACCCAAGGTGGATAACTTCGCACTTGTCCACATTATAGTGCATCTGCCATTTATCCGCCCAATCGCCCAGTCTGTCCAAATCGCTCTGGAGCTTCCTGGTCTCTTCCTCTGAGCCCACCCCACCTCCTAGTTTAGTGTCGTCTGCAAATTTGGAAATGCTGCATCCGACTCCCTGATCCAGGTCATTAATGTAAATTGTGAACAGCTGGGGGCCCAGGACAGATCCCTGTGGTACCCCACTTGTTACTGCCTGCCATTCAGAAAATGAGCCGTTTATTCCAACTCTCTGTTTTCTATCTGACAGCCAGTTCCCTATCCACGCCAAAACTTTCCCCTTTATCCCATGAGCCTCAATTTTCCATGCTAATCTTTTATGTGGGACCTTATCGAAGGCCTTTTGGAAGTCCAGGTACACCACATCTACTGGCTCTCCCCCATCTATTCTACCAGTTACTCCCTCAAAAAATTCCAATAGATTAGTCAAGCACGATTTACCCTTTGTAAATCCATGTTGACTCTGTCCTATCCTGTCCCCATTTGCTAAGTGCTCCGCTATTTCATCCTTAATGATGGACTCCAGCATTTTGCCCACAACTGATGTAAGGCTTACAGGTCTGTAATTACCTGCTTTTTCCCTACCCCCCTTTTTGAATAGTGGGGTAACGTTAGCTACCCTCCAATCCATCGGCACTGTTCCCGAGTCTAATGAATTCTGAAAAATCATCCTTAGTGCATCCGCTATCTCTAGGGCCACCTCCTTCAGTACCCTAGGATGCATGTTATCAGGCCCTGGGGATTTGTCCACCTTCAATCCCTTTAGCTTCCTTAACACCATATCCTTAGAGATATTGATTTGCGTCAGTTCCTCCTTTGCCAATGTCCCTATTTTTCCCGATATCCCAGGGAGGTTTTTTGTGTCTTCCTTCGTAAAGACTGACCCAAAGTATGCATTTAGTTGATCTGCCATTTCCTTATTTCCCATTATATATTCCCCCGTATCTGACTGCAATGGACCAACTTTGGTTTTCACCAGTCTTTTCCTTTTGATATATTTATAAAAGCTTTTGGAGTTAGTTTTTATATTTTCCGCCAGCTTGTTTTCGTAAGCTATTTTGCCCCTCTTGATCATGCCCTTTGCCCTCCTTTGCTCTATCTTGAACTGTTCCCAATCTTCCGCTCTGGCGCTTTTTTTGGCTATTTTATACGCCCTATCTTTGGATTTTATGCTGTCTCTAATTTCCCCTGTTATCCACGGTTGAGTCACCTTTTTAGATTTCCTTTTATGCCAGATTGGTATAAACAATTTTTGCAATTTTGTCATTCTATCTTTAAATGTTTGCCATTGTTTATCTACCTCCAGTCCTCTCAGGAACGTTGTCCAATCAGACCTACTCAGTTCCCGTCTCATGGCATCATAATTCCCCTTGTTTAAATTCAGGACCTTAGTCTCTGAGTCAATTTCTTCGCTCTCCATTTCGAGTGAGAAATCGATCATGTTATGATCGCTCTGACCCAAGGGTCCCCGTACAACAAGATTACTGATTAGTCCCTTCTCATTGCACAGTACCCAGTCCAATATAGCCTGTTCCCGAGTTGGTTCCTCGACATATTGATCCAGATAACCATCCCTTAAACACTCAAGGAATTCCTCCTCCTCATTATTTTTACTGATTAGGCTAGTCCAATCTATATGTAAGTTAAAGTCACCTATGATGACAGCTGTGCTCTTATTGCACGCTTCTCTAATTTCCCTCGTGATGCCCTCCCTAACCTCTATTTTACTATTTGGAGGCCTATATACCACTCCTATTAATGTTTTTCGCCCCTCGCTATTTCTTAGCTCCACCCATATAGATTCTGTATTAACTGAGTTAATATCCTTCCTTTCAATTGCATTTATCCCCTCTTTTACTAGCAATGCTACCCCTCCTCCCTTTCTTTTTTGTCGATCCTTCCTAAATACTGAATACCCCTGTATGTTAAGCTCCCAGCCCTGCTCACCCTGCAACCATGTTTCCGTAATCCCAATTAGATCATAATTATTAACCTCTATTTCCACAGCTAATTCATCTACCTTGTTCCTGATGCTTCTCGCATTAAGGTATAAAACCCTCAGGCTTTTTTTATGCTCACATTTTTTATGAATTAGTTTGGCCCTTTGTTTTTTGTTCCTCACCCTTTTACCATTTATTTCTGTCTGCCTTTCACTTTCCTCTATTTCACTACATAGGTTTCTAGCCCCCTGCCATACTAGTTTAAATGCTCCCGAACTGCTTTATCAAAAATTACCCCGAGAACATCAGTTCCATCTCTGCACAGGTGTAGACCGTCCCTTTTGTATAGGTCACACCTACCACAAAACTGGTTCCAATGCCTCAAAAATTTAAAACCCTCCCTCTTACACCACTGCTCAAGCCACGTATTTAGCCTAACTATCCTGTTCTCTGTACTCTTACTAGCACGTGGCACTGGTAGTAATCCAGAGATTACTACCTTCGAGGTCCTACTTTTTAGCTTGGCTCCTAACTCCCTAAATTCTACTTGTAGGACCTCTTCCCTTTTTTTAGCTACGTCGTTGGTACCAACATGTATCACGACAACTGGCTGTTCCCCCTCCCCCTCCAGAATGTTCTGCACCCGCGCCGAGACATCCTTGACCCTTGCACCAGGGAGGCAACATACCATCCTGGAGTCTCGGTCGCGACCACAGAAACCCCTATCTATTCCCCTTACAATCGAATCCCCTATTACTATAGCCCTGCCACTCTTTTTCCCTCCCTTCTTTGCAACAGAGCCAGTCATGGTGCCATGAGCCTGGCTGCTGGTGCCTTCCCCCGATGCGTCACCCCCCCCGACAACAGTACCTAAGACGGTGAACCTGTTGCTAAGGGAGACAACCCCAGGGGATTTCTGCACTACCTTCCTGCCCTTGCTCTGCCTTTTGGTCACCCATGTACTGTCTACGCTGGCCTTAACCTGCGGTGTGACCAACTCACTAAATGTGCTATCCACACCCCTCTCAGAATCGTAGGAAGGAACCCGCCGTCCGATTGGTCGACCTCGACGTCACACGGTCGCTAATGAGATGCTAATGAGCGGAAGGCTGAACGTTTTTCGGATACCGCGGGCGCGGTTTTTGTCTGGCCGAAACGTAAATACGCCTATGACCGGTCCGGAATCGCAAGCTTTCTTTTGAGGCGACGCGCGCGTTGGTACGCTCTGTAACTTTCAAACGTATAGAACACGGACAGACAGACAGACATCGGGACAGACAGACAGAGGAGCCGCTTTATATATATAGATTTAAAAAATGCGATTTAAAAAAAAATTTATTTGAAGATTTAGTGATGTTTTGGGGCTTATAGTATTTATAGGTTTGACATATGAATGAAGCATTCCCTGCTACCATTGGCTCTCCATGGCCCACATCGAACTAACTGCGCCCCTGGGATGCACAAGCACTGCGTGCTGGCAGTTGGAGGAGGCCCAGGATCGGAATTCCACGGGGGCCCACAGCTCAACGGCCGGCACGGTAGGTAAGTGCAGGTCGGGGGCTTGCACCCACGGGAAGCCCCTGACCCGAATTTCTGGGCCATTGTTTCAGATCGATTGTCAGTTCTGATGAAAGGCCATCGACCGGAAACATTAACTCTTGTTTCTCTCTCCACAGATGCTGCCTGGCCCGCTGGGTGTTTTCCAGCATTTTCTCTTTTTATTTTTGAACTACAGTCACTGTTAACTTGCAATCTTGCGACTGTGCATCAATTCGGACTGAAAATGGAGGCCGCAAATTTGTTTTCGGAGAAACAAAGCGCCGTTTTTAAAAAAAACTGAGAAAAGCCAACATCATAGTAACTCGTGAACCACTCATCTACATGGCCATAACGAGCTGTGGAAAATGTTCAAGAAAACTCTTGAAATTCTTGTTTACACTCTGTCTAATTTAGCTATTTCCTCTGTCTTATTATCTCCCCAATGCAATGCATGATTTCGTAAGCAGGAAGTCACACACAGAATGTGCCTTGCTACAATGTACAGGAGGCCAGAAAGCAAGCCTCCGAGTTTCAATCACTTGCTGCGGGGCAATGTGATCGTCCCTGTTCAACGGCTTCCCCGCAGACGCCAGTCAACCTTGGATGCTCGGCGTGTGGGGAATTGTAGAGTCGCTTTACTCCACAGCGATGGATTCTCTATGCAGACAATCCAGGACCTGAGCAGCTACATTCAGCAGAGGTCTATGCCAGGAGACTGCAATGACTGGCCCAATTCACTCCGGTTTTATCATCTATTTTGAACAGAAGAGGCAATTCCTATTTTTGCAAGCGTGCGTTGGAAGCAGCACCAGTTATATTCTGGCCGGCCGTTGGTTTTTTTCTCCCCCCCTTCAAGCGCTTTGGGATGTCTTGAGGTTGTGAAAGGCGCTACATAAATACAAGTCTTGCTTTCATTTTTAGCCCTCATTTGTACCAAGTACCAAAAGCTGATTCTTACCAAATAATTCTTCTTCCATCCCCATAGGTCCAGACTTCGGAGTTTCGCCGTTTTTTAAGCAGTTGTGAATATAGGCTGCCTTCCACTTTGCATATTTCCTGTGTTGAATGTTCTAGCATAGAGAGAAAAACAATAATAAAATCATCCACGTCGTAAAGTTATTAAGGAACAATGTAATAGACTGCATTAAAATCAGAGCCAGCCACTGAAGGAACACCATCAGGGCTTGGTATTAACAGCTGCCTCCTAAAAGGCGCACATCTGTCTTGCTCCCGCAACTGTGAAAGTGATCTTTACTATTTATTTTTGCAAAGTTTTTATGCTGAACATAAGAACTAGGAGCAGGAGTTGGCCATGCGGCCCTTTGAGCCTGCTCCGCCATTCAATATGATCATGGCTGATCTTCGACCTCAACTCCACGATCCCGCCCGATCCCTTGAATAGGTGCAACTGCCAGAAACAAACTCTGACATAACGTTACTCGTGCATTAACAGACCAGGATGAACTCTGTGGTAGGTAATTACTTCATGGGTTAGTCACTTTATGACCTACTTGCCAGTCCATCAGACCAAAAATAAACAAGTAGAGGCATTATAACAAGGATTATACTCGCAACAGATCCACTCGCAAATGTTTATTTTAAATGCTGGTACTGGGTAAGAAGATTCACGTGCGCAGCGTGAGAAACCTCATGTTGGATTGAGGCAGGCAAAAAAAAGTCTAATTGCCCTATACACAAAATAATGTTAAGACTACAATCATTTCATGAGATAACAACAGAAAATGCTGGAAAAACTCAGCAGGCCAGGCAACATCCGTGGAGAGAGAAATAGAGTCAACGTTTCGGGTCAAACTCTTTGTCAAGACTGGAAAGGCACAGGAAATGAAATAGATTGAAAGGCCAGGCTGGGAGAGAACAAAAGAGAAATGAAGAGACATTAAGAGGTATTCAAAACGAGACGAGATGGTGATAGGACTAGTGGAGACAAAAGACGGCTCGAGATTAGGTGTGAAATGCTCTGGCAGAATGGGAGACAGCTGCCATGTGGGGGAGAGAGAGAGAGAGAAAAAAAAGGGGCGGGGGGGGGAAGCCAAAACAAAGGTGTGGATAAAAAATATAGTAAAAATGTAATAGGGGCCAAGGTTATGATCTGAAATTGTTGAACTCGATATCGAGTCCGGAAGGCTGCAAAGTGCCTAATCGGAAGATGAGGTGCTGTTCCTCGAGTTTACGCTGAGCTTCCGTGGAACAATGCAAGAGCCCGAGTACAGTGAGGTCTGAGTGGGAATGGAGCGGTGAATTAAAATGACAGGCGACTGGAAGCTCGGGGTCATCCTTACTGTTATTTTGGTAACGCCAATAGTCTGTTTGTCATTCTGACCACCTCCTCCAGCAGTCTCTCAGACTCAGCTGATGTTACCGAGATTACGTGGGCTGCTGCTGTGCCTCATGCTGCGTTGCCTCGGCTCAAGGTGAAACCAAAGCTCTTTTTCTAAAACAGAAATCACGGCTGTTTGCTTTGTCAAAGCCAATTTTTCTCGCAATATTTTAGTCATATGCCATTACAAGCGCAGGCAGTAAAACCGTCGGATGTTGCGATTGCCTGTATGGAGTCAGTGCATTGGGGCGTCCAGCCAGCCAGCCAACAACAACAACTTGCATTGATTTATATTTTTATTCATTCACAAGATGTGGGCGTTGCTGGCAATGCCAGCATTTATTGCCCGTCCCTAATTGCCCTTTGATAGAACAGAGGGCAGTTAAGAGTCAACCACAATGCTGGGGGTCTGGAGTCACGGCAGATTTCCTTCCCCAAAGGGGCATTAATGAACCAGATGGGTTTTTACGACAATCCGGTCATTTCATGGTCACCATTGCTGACATTTTATTCCCGATTTATTAATTAACTGAATTTAAATTTCCCAGCTGCCATGGTGGGACTTGAACTCATGACTCTGGATCATCAGTCCAGGCCTCTGGATTACTAGTCCAGTAACATAACCACTAGGCTACCGTACCCGTATAGAAAACTTCCCAAGGTGCGGCACAGGAGCGCAATCAGACAAAACTGGATGACGAGCCAAAGGACGAGATATTAGGAGGGGCGACAAAAGCCTGGCCAAAGTGGCGAGTCTTAAAAGAGACCGAGAGCGAGGCGGAGAGGTTTAGGGAGGTCCCATGACAGCTGAAGGCACAGCTGCCAATGGTGGAGCGAAAGGAAGGGGAATGCACAAGAGTCAAAAGTCGGAGGAACGGAGAGTTCTTGGAGGGGTATAAGGTTGGAGATAGGGAAGGGAAGAGGCCACTGTGGGATTTAAACAGGAGGATTAGAATTTTTAATTTTAAACGTTGGGAGACCAGGAGCAAATGCAGGTCAGACAGTACTTGAATGATGGGCGAGCGGAACCTGGTGCAGAATAGGATACGGGCAACAGAAATTTGGATGCGCTGAAGGAGGGTGGGGGATGGGAGGCCACCAGGAGAGCATTGGAACAGTCGAGTCTGGCGGTGACACAGACATGGATGAGGGTTTCAGTAACAAATGGGATGAGGCAGGCAACGTTCTGGTGGTGGAAGTGGGCAGTTTTGAATTGTGGGGGGAACGAGAAGTCGGAAGCTTAGCTTGGTGTCAGATAGGACATGAAGATTGCGAACAGTCTGATTCAACCCAAGATGGTGGCCAGAGAAGGGGATGGAATCAGAGGCAAGGGTACGCAGTTTGGGGATGAAAAGAGGCAAATTGAGGACTTCACCAAGAGTAACATTGGAAACCAAGCATAAAAATGGCATAACATAGCAGAGATCGAGAAGAGATCAGTTTTCCTGAGAACTCAGCCAGACCACTTCACAATTGGAGTTATATCTTCCTATAGTTAGATAATAGATTGGTAGCAAAGCAATTATGCACAACTATCCACTAATGATATAGTGATTCCGTTCATCCGCCCAATCACAGGGAAACTAAAAATGTAAATCAATGAGTTTCAAGACCTGCCTAACCTTCTCTAGACATACAGCGTCAGCACGCAAAGCAACAGCCTGCATCTCTCTCCATTTCCCATCTCCCCTTCTAAAATACATAATAGTTTAAGAGAAGAGGACGGTAGAATTACTTTCAGTATAAAGTATGTCCCCTGGTTTAGTTAGTGGAACCAAAATGGTTTTAAGAACTTCGGCCTCAGAGTGGGGCCATGCATTTAACCTCATTCCTGCTAGTTTAGGTTTAACTCTGACAACGAGCTGCTCAGCTGATGTCAACTATGGGAGCAAGCTGCTCTTACAGGGCTAACTGCAACTTTAAAATTCAGTGTTCTTCATGAATACTTACTGTTCACAATATACAGTTCTCAGTCTCATGTGCTTGACTTCATTAAAAGGGGCTTTGTTGCTTTGCGGCTAACATTACCATATCTTAAACTGATGTCATCTGTACCCCATCAGAAGCAACCTCAAGAGAAATAGCAAATCATAGAAATTTACGGCATAGGAGGCCGCCATTCGGCCCATCGTGTCTGTGCCGGCTGAAAAAGAGCTATCCAGGCTAATCCCACTTTCCAGCTCTTGGTCCGTAGCCCTGTAGGTTACAGCACTTCAAGTGCACATCCAAGGACTTGTTAAATGCGATGAGGGTTTCTGCCTCTATCACCCTTTCAGGCAGTGAGTTCCAGACCCCCATCACCCTCTGGGTGAATAAAGTTCTCAACTCCCCTTTAATCCTTCCCAATTACTTTAAGTCTATGCCCTATGGTTATTGTCCCCTCTGCTAAGGGAAATAGGTCCTTTCTATCCACTCGATCTAGGCCCATCATAATTTTATACACATCAATCAAGTCTCCCCTCAGCCTCCTCTGTTCCAAAGAAAACAACCCCAGCCTGTTCAATCTTTCGTTATAGCTAAAATAATGACAGCTTTGCTGAGTTGCACACATTGCAAGGAAAACCAGAATAGGAACTAACATATCTGCTTACTCTATAGTTTCACCATTGGGAAGTGACGCAAGGCTAGGCCCAAACTTCTCCCTTCCAATTGAGAGTTACAGAGATATCAATAGCTTGTAATTTTTTGCAGAGGGAGAATTCACTTCAACCTCATTAAAGTAGGTGATCAACAGATGGCGGTGAGTGGGAATCCATCGTAGAATAATCGTGCACTGATCCCTGAGGTTTGAAGGCAGAATGACAACTTCTGAACGTTATGTTCTTCTATAAGTAAATCTCCAGGCTGACGTGCAATGATTACACTAATTTCAACAGCTGAGATGTCACCCAAGGGGACTAAATGTGTTCCACTGTAAACAGCTCGAGTGTTTCAAATGGTAGCTTGGAATGTTCCAAAGAAATGAATGGTCTTTTCTGTTCGGCTACATGTACAGTGCTGTTTTACACTTCCTGTTCCATCCAATTGCATACACCTTCTGCAAATCCTTTAAACTGACAAAAATGTAAGGAAAAGTAGCTTGAAGAATGCTGCCCTTGCTAATGCATTTATGCATATTTTCTCAACTATGTACTTGAGCTTGTACTGTGTCAGCCACATCACGGACGCACACTGGTACCATCTAATTGGAATTGGATGTAATATCTCCAAATTTGCAGACGACACAAAGCTGGGTGGGAGGGTAAGCTGTGAGGAGGATGTCGTGAAACTCCAGTACGATTTGGGCAGGTTGGGTGATTGGGCAGAAACATGGCAAATGCACTATAATGTGGATAAATGTGAGGTTATCCACTTTGGTGGCAAAAACAGGAAGGCAGATTATTATTTGAATGGCAATAGATTGGGAGAAGTGCAATGAGACCTGGGTGTTCTTGTGCACCAGTCGCTGAAGGTAAGCATGCAGGTGCAGCAGGCGGTTAAGAAGGCAAATGGTATGTTGGCCTTTGTAGCAAGAGGGTTCGAGTACAGGAACAAGGATGTCTTGCTGCAGTTGTACAGGGCCTTGGTGAGACCACACCTTGAGTATTGTGTGCAGTTTTGGTCGCCTTATCTGAGGAAGGACGTTCTTGCCATGGAAGGAGTGCAGCGAACATTCACCAGGCTGATACCTGGGATGGCAGGAATGACGTATGAGGAGAGATTGTGTCGATTGGGCTTATACTCACTGGAGTTTAGAAGATTGAGAGGGGATCTCATCGAAACCTATAAAATTCTGTCAGGCCTGGACAGACTAGACGCAGGAAGGATGTTTCCGATGGCAGGGGAGTCCAGAACCAGGGGTCATAGTCTAAGGATAAGGGGTAAGCCATTTACGACTGAGATGAGGAGGAATTTCTTCACCCAGAGAGTGGTGAACCTGTGGAATTCTCTGCCACAGAGGGCGGTGGAGGCCAGTTCATTAAATATATTCAAGAAGGAATTAAATATATTCAAGAAGGAGTTGGATATATTTCTTAAGGCTAAAGGGATCAAGGGATATGGGGAGAAAGCAGGGACAGGGTACTGAATTTGGATGATCAGCCATGATCTCATTGAATGGCGCAGCAGGCTCGAGGGGCCGAATGGCCTACTCCTGCTCCTATCTTCTATGCTTCTATGTTTCTATTATGGTTGCTGAGGCACCAGAACTGTGCCATCCCAATGAGCAGGTTGAATGCGTGACCTTAGTTGGCCAACCATTGCACTCTAGTAACAGGTCATGGTCACATTGTCCCAATACGTGATCGTACTGCAGTTCTCTAAATCTAAAGTGCTTCTTATCTGCATACGATAATTTCTGTTTTGAAAGCCAAACTAACTAATCCTCCGTTGATGTTGTTCTTGTCATACAATATCTGACATGTTACTTTCGAGTATAATCCTACAGTCTCAGCTACAGTTAATGCTAAATAGGCAACAGTCTTCACGAAAGATTATTTAATAAACCGAGTGTTTGGAGAGAGGGCCAGAACAGGCATGACACAGGCACAATGGGACAAACAGCCACCTTCTGTGCTGTTTCATTCTATGATTAATTCTATAATTCGAACGGTCATCAGCAAAGGCTTCTTCGACAGCACCTCCCGAACCCATAAACTCCACCACCTGGAAGGACAAGGGCAGCAAGTGCATGGTAACACCATCACCTCCAAATTCCCCTCCAAGTCACACACCGTCCTGACTTGGACGTATATTACTGTTCCTTCATCGTTGTTGGATCAAAATCCTGAAACTCCCTACCTAACAGCATTGTGGAAGTACCTTCGTCACAAGGACTGCAGCGGTTCAAGGCGCTGGTTCACCACCACCTTCTCAAGGGCAACTAGGGGTGGGCAATGCCAGCGATGCCCACACACTGAGAATGGAGAAAAAAAAGAGCCATTTTGTCACAGTGGGGTGAAAAATAAATAACACAATGTTGCAATGATTGTTGGCACTGGATCAAGTGATAATCAGACTGCTCAACACATTGTCATGAGTATAGTGCCCTCTAAATTTAAGCTCAAGTACTGGCAAAAATACAAACTCATTCCATCATGTTAACTCTTCCATTTATCTTGAAGCAGAAAGACTATTTAGGTGTCTGCAGGATGAGTATAAAGAGTGCAGAGGCACGAGGGCTGCGAGTCAGTCCGCCCTTTCTCCTCTTGCTTGGGGGGAGCGGAGTTTTTAAATTCACTCGAAGAATTATTTCGAAGAAGAGCATGGGAGTTATCATCGGTGTCCTGGCCAACATTCATCCCTCAACCAACATCAGAAACAGATTAAAAACAGAAAATGCTGGAAAAACCCAGCAGGCCAGGCAACATCCGTGGAGATAGAAATAGAGTCAACGTTTCAGGTCGAAACCCTTTGTCAAACCCAGTCTTGACAAAGGGTTTCAACCTGAAACGTTGACTCTATTTCTCTCTCCACGGATGTTACCTGGCCTGCTGAGTTTTTCCAGCATTTTCTGTTGTTATTTCGGATTTCCAGCATCTGCAGTATTTTGCTATCGTATCAGAAACAGATTATGTGGGAGCTTGCTGTGCGCAAATTGGTTGCCGCGTTTCCTACATTACAACAGTGACTACACTTCGACAGTACTTCATTGGCTGTATAGCGCTTTGGGATGTCCTGAGGCCGTGAAAGGCGCTACATAAATGCAAGTCTTTCTTTTCTTTCATTGCAGCGGCAGCTAAAAATTGTGTGCTCAAGTCCTGCAGTGGAGCTTGAACCCACCGCCTTCTGCCTTAGTGGCGAAAATACTCGCAAATGAGCCAAGCTGACGCTACAAAGGAGAGTTACTCTATTCTAATCTAAATTATACCCATCTTGGATGCACCTGGTGCTGACACGCGATGTAAAAGCAGAATAATCTTCCCTTTTCAAACACCAAAAACCCATCACTTTAATAAGTACTAAAAGGACACGTTATTGTACATGGGCTTTAACAAGATAAAGCAGAATCTCTGCCAAAATCCAGGAAATTATATCTACTATTCTCTGGCTGTCTTTTCTCCCACCCGAGGACATGACAGCCATCAGTCACTCATTCACACCGATCAGTGGGTAACACTTGTTCCTTTTCGCACCTCCCCCAGTGGTGAAAAGCCCAAATGGTCTGAATATGACTTGCTTTGAGCCATACAACTGGAAAATGTTACGATGAAAGGTTTTGATTCTGAGATAACATACAATGTGGCCCTTTTGTATTTATGGAACACAAAGCGGTCCTTTGTTGCTCATGTTTCCACCACTCATGCTGCTGGAGGCTTTAGTGCAAGGGGACATTTACTTGGAAATAACCCAGAAACCAGTAAGCTGCATCCAGACTATTTGCCAACTCTGGCTTTCTAAAAAGCCTAAATACGATTACTCGAAGTAGCAACATCTAGCTATATATTCTGAATCAAAGATTTACTATACACAAATGAAATGCTGCTGGAATGAAAGAAGATTCATCTGAAAGAGATGGACTGTTCAAACTCACATACCTTGCAAGTATCATGATTTACTGGTTTTCCAAGATTTGCTTCGGTTAAGTGGGTGTAGGTTTTACTCAGTGGGTATGTGCAAAAATATACATTAACACGTTCAAGCTTGTTGGTCTCGTATGCTTGAATAATACTGTTGCTGCCGGCTGTCTCACGGGTCTAAGAAGTAGCCCGATAGGGAGGAGGGTTTCTGAAAATTTTCCATGTATTGCACAGGGTCAGCTTGGCTCAGTTCGTGGCACTCTTGTCTTGGAGTCAGAAGGTTGTGGGTTGAAGCCCCACTCCAGAGACTTGAGCAGTACAGAGGGAGTGCTGCACTGTCGGAGGCGCCGTCTTTCAGATGAGATGCCTATTCATCTGGAAATTAAAGATCCCATGGCACTAGACAAAGAAGAGCAGGAAAGTCCTGGCCAACATTTATATCTCAACCAACACCACTAAAACAGACCAACTGTACGTGCGAAAAATTGCACCCCTGAATAGCCGAGCTCTAATTTTAAGATTATTCCCCCTTGTTCCAGATTCCCACACCAGACGAAAGAGTTTCTCTGCATCTGTCCTATCGAATCCCTTAATCATTTTAAATACCTCAATTAGATCACCCCTCAGCCTTCTAAACTCAAAGGAATACTAGCCAGGTTTATGCAACATGTCCTCCTAATTTAACCCTTTAAGCACTAGTGGCATAGTGGTTAGCACTGTTGCCTCACAGCGCCAGGGACCCGGGTTCGAATCCGGCCTCAGGTGACTGTCTGTGTGGAGTTTGCACATTCTCCCCGTGTTTGCGTGGGTTTCCTCCGGGTGCTCCGGTTTCCTCCCACAGTCCAAAGATGTGCGGGTTAGGTCGATTGGCTATGATAAATTGACCCTTAGTGTTAGGGGGATTAAATACGTGGGGTTACGGGGATAGGGTGGGACATGTGTCGGTGTAGGCTCGATGGGCCGAAATGGCCTCTATCTGCACTGTGGGGTTTCTGTGATTCTGTGATCTGTGATTATTCTAGTGACTCTGCACTGCATCCCTTCCAAGGCCAATATAAATTTCCTGAGGTTAGGTGCCCAAAACTGAATGCAGTCCCACAGACAGAGTCTGACCAAGGCTCTGTACAATTGAAGCATCATGTCCTCACTTTTGAATTCTAATCCCCTTGAGATAAAGGCCAACATTCCAATAGCCTCTCTGATTATTTTCTGTACTCGTGCACTAGCCTTAGTTATTTGTGCAGGTGGACACCCAAATCCCTTTGCTCCTCCACAGTTCCGAGTCTCTTAAGAAAATATTCTGATATGACTTTCTCAGATTCAAAGTGGATGACATCACACTTTCCCATATTGAAATTCCACAGTTTTGCCCACTCACTTAGTCTGTCTATATATATATATCCCTTTGTAACTTTCTCCTTCCATTCACACAACTTGTGCCTCAGTGTCATCTGCAAACTTGGATATACAACTCTCTATCCTTCATTCAAGTAATTAATATATATCCTACTTCCCAACAATTACCAATCCATATCACAAGGTTACCTCCTATTCCACGTGTTCTCATTTTTGCTAATAATCTCGTGTGGAAACTTATCAAATGCTTTCTCGAAGTCCAGAGAGACAACATCCATAAATACTTGCCTATTTACCATGTCAGTGATCTCAAAAAATTCAACCAGATTAGTCAGACATGACTTCACAAATCCATGTTGCCTCTCTGATCAACTGCTATTGCCTGAGTGCTCCGTCACTCTGTGTCAGATGTTGTTCCCAGTAACTTGCTCACAACTGATGTTAAACTGCCAGAGCAGTTTTGAGCTGTAGGCATGTGGCCACTCGAAACTGACTGAGACTGCCCAAACTCATTTTACATTGGTCCCCGACAGCCAGCAGACAGAGGAGGGTTTCATCCCATCAGTCCAGGCTGCATTCGAACCAAGGGATAAACACAGAGAATGAATTTTTATATAGTCAGTGCGTTGGGAATTAACAGTAGCCAGTTCAGAAATGAATAAGTGAGATAGTATTTGCATCTTAGCCCCAGGACATCTCTGCAGGAGTTCCTCAGGGCAGTGTCCTAGGCCCAACCAACCATCTTCAGCTGCTTCATCAATGACTTTCCCTCCATCATAAGGTCAGAAATGGGGATGTTCACTGACGATTGCAGTGTTCAGTGCCATTCGCAACTCCTCAGATAATGAAGCAGCCGATGCCCGCATGCAGCAAGGCCTGGACGACATTCAAGCTTGGGTTGATTAAGTGGCAGGTAGCATTCGCACCACACAAGTGCCAGGCAAGGACCATCTCCAACAAGCGAGAGTCTAACCACCGCCCCATGACATTCAACAGCGTTTCCATTGCCGAATGCCCCACCATCAATACCCTGGGGGGCACCATTGACCAGAAACTTAACTGGACCAGCCACATAAATACTGTGGCTACAAGAGCAGGTGAGAGGCTGGGTAGTCTGCGGCGAGTGTCTCACCTCCTGACTCCCCAAAGCCTTTCCAACATCGACAAGGCACAAGTCAGGAGTGTGATGGAATACTCTCCACTTGCCTGGATGAGTGCAGCTCCAACAACACAAGAAGCTCGACACCATCCAGGACAAAGCAGCCCGCTTGATTGGCACCCCATCCACCATCTTAAACATTCACTCCCTCCACCACCGGTACACCATGGCTACAGTATGCACCATCTACAAGATGCACTGCAGCAACTCACCAAGGCTTCAACAGCACCTCCCAAACCCGTGACCTCTACCACCTAGAAGGACAAGGGCAGCAGGCATATGGGAACGCCAGAACCTCCAAGTTCCCCTCCAAGTCACACACCATCCTGACTTAGAAATATATCGCCATTCCTTCATCGTTGCTGGGTCAAAATCCTGGAACTCCCTCCCTAATAGCACTGTGGGAGTACCATCACCACACAGACTGCAGCGGTTCAAGGCGGCGGCTCACCACCACCTTCTCAAGGGCAATTAGGGATGGGCAATAAATGCTGGCCTTGCCAGCGACGCCCACATCCCATGAACGAATTTTTTAAAAAGGTTGAAACTATCCAAAGGGAAAATCTTACATCTCAAGCAAAACAAAGTACGTGGTAGTGTGACAGTTTTCCAAGACCTGCTTCGGCGAATAATTAGCCAAAGTAGGTATTGATTCAGTTGGGCTAATTACCCATTTATTAATTTTTTTAGGGACATGTAGATTAAATAAATGAGGTCCACGCTGTAGCTCAACAAGTGCTCCTTAGCTCCAGGCGGCCAGTTTCAGCGAAGCAAATCAGTTTGTTCTAAAATTGTAACGCAATGCGTTGGTGGTAAACAACTCTGAATCAAGAAATTCTCTATGGAGCTACTAATGCAGAACAGATCGCTCACTGAAGAACTCCAAGAACAGTCATGAATCAAAGGGCCTGGATTGCCTCGAGTCTGAATGTTGGTACATTTGTAATACAAATGCAATACAAGGTTCCCACAACACTTCATACCTCCAGCAAATTTATACAAAGGCTCATAAATACCAATCTGATTTGGTAAAAAGTAGATCCTGCTCAATACTTTGCAAAGGATCAAAAATGAATGAACTTGAATATAAATAAAATACCTCAAGTCCCCAGGAGATCTAAAGTGTTTTATAGCTAATGAATTAAGTTTTGAAGTGTAGTCACTGTTTCATAGGCAAACACAGCAGCTAACCTGCACGTAGGAAGGCCCCACAAACAGTAAATGAGATTAATGACCAGGTATTCTTTCTGATGGTGTTGGTTGAGGGAGGGATGTTGGCGAGGACAACAGGAGAACTTCCAACTCTTTTTCACCATGGGATTCACCTGAGCAAGCAGAGTTTGACGGCTCATCTAAAAGACACCTCCAACAATGCAGCTCTCCCTCAATACTGCGCTGAAGCGTCAGCCTAGATTATGGGCTCAAGTCGGTAGTGAGGCTTGAAGCTTTATTTGAACTTAAGAATTAGGAACAGAAGGCCACATGGCCCCTTGAGCCTGCTCTGCCATCATGGCTCATCTTCTGATCTCAACTCTACTTTCCCGCCCAATCTTCATATCCCTTGATTCCCCTAGTCAAAAAATCTCTCTCTCAGCCTACTCTATATACTCAATGATTCAGCATCCACAGCCCTTTGTGGCAGAGAATTCTAAAGGTGCACAACCCTGAGTGAAGAAATTCATCCTCAGCTCAATCTTAAATGGCCGACCCCTTATCCTGAGACTATGCTCAGCATCTGCCCTGTCAATCCCACTCAGAATCTTATATGTTTCAATGAGATCACCTCTCATTCTTCTAAACTCGAGTATAGGCCCACTCTCCTCATAGGACAACCCTCTCATCCCAGAAACCAATCTAGTGAACCTTCGCTGCACCGCCTCAAGGCAAGTATGGTTCTGGCTCAGGCGAGAGTGCTACCACCTGTGCAAGCCAACGCATTAATTAACCCAACAAGTGCATCAATAATAACTTTGTGAATACTCGTCCTAGCCCCCAGATAGACCATCTTACATACTCTTCCTTTACCCTGCATTTAAATCAAGATGCATTGCATCCTACTGTATCCAATCTTTCCCAAGAACTCAACATTCTCAAACTCTTTAACTCTTCAGTCTTCTCTTCCTGCTACACTGGAAATCTTTTAAAAATACAAGCTAGTCATCTAACCCTCTAGTTACTCATTTTTCTCATCTTCTCTGTTACCTTGTTGTCAACACAATAATAGGCCATGACTCTTCTTCAATAAAGAAACGACCTTACAGCCTTCTCTGCCATGAGGCAACTCCAATTCTACTCCTATTATGTTAGTTCCAGCAAGCTGTCCCGGTTAATTTCCGTAAAGGGTTTTAAAAAGGGAAAAGAAAAAGAGCTGTCAGACGAAATGAATGTGAAAACATGTTCCCTAGTACAAATCCGAGCAAACCTTGGCTGAAAAGGACAGACACTCTGGAAGCTTAATTGTCCTCTGGAGAACTTCAAGAAATTCAATAAAAGAATCCTTTTCTCTAAAATCAGGAGGAATTGTCTCCATCACCTTGCCCCACACAACAATCTTTAAAAGTATTTACTCCTGCAGATCAAATTAGACAAAGATCGCAATTAAGAAGGTGATAAAGGGCAGAAACAGAATCTTTCCAAAACTCATGACAGGCTTCTCTAAGAATTTTAACCCATTGATGGAATAAGTGAAAAAACCTGGAAAGCAGGATGATAACATTTGGTTGACAGAAGCCAAGTCCTGATCGCAGCAATTTAAGATTTTTCGTACCATTTCTAATTTCCTTCCCTTTAACTGTTTACCAGTGAAGGGATTTAACTCACTTATAATGTTCTTTTGGATGAATGAGAAGAGTTGTTAGAAGTTGTTTTTTGGCATTATTTGCGCCTTCATAATCTCAGTTTTTGGCTTGCCGACGAGACAGGAACGAGCTCAGCCTAACTACAGCTTGAGCTCCTTTCTCAATCAAGGCATGGGGGCAACAACAAAAAATAATCCAACCAGGCAACTGGAATGGGAAGGGGCTCGGAATCCATTCGGCCCAACTGATCTATGTCGGTGTTTAGACTCCACACAAGCCTCCTCTCACTCTAATTACCTCTGGCCCCATATCCCACTATTACGTTCGCCCTCATTTATGCATCAAGCCTCTCCTTAAATGTGCCAATGCTTTCTGCTTCAACCACTCCATGTGGCAGAGAACTCCACATTTTCACCGTGCTCTGTGTAACGACGTTCCCCCTAAATTCTTGATTTGATCGGTTAGTGGCTATCATACAAGCCCTTGTCCTGGACTCACTCACAAGTGGAAACAGTTTCTCCACATCCACCCCGTCAAAACCCCTCATCATTTTAAAGGCCTCCATCAAGTCTCCTCGTTCCCAGGGAAAAGAGAGCCACCCTGTTCAATCTTTCCCGAGGTGCTTAATCCTGTCCCATGGAAGTAAGCCTCCTTTAAAGGCCGACTTCTCACTGCCTCAGTCACTGCTTCCAAAAGGGAGGAGTTCCTTGCGCCCATATTAATTACTGGACATACGGCTACGGTAAACTGCATTTGCTACATTATGGCCCAAGTTTCCAAAACATCAACATCCTTCCAAATCTGGTTGCACTGCTCCTCATTATTTGCTGTCTCCGAACTCATCATGTGCAAACTTGGAGATCTTGCTTTCGGTGCTTTCATCAGTTATTTAAAAAGCACTGCAAAGAGCTGCTTTTGTCACAAATCTTTAAAAAAAAACCTGACGCACGATCTGAAATTATTGATCTATTTATCACAGAAATCACAGAAACCCCACAGTGCAGATAGAGGCCATTTCGGCCCATCGAGCCTGCACCGACACTTATCCCACCCGATCCCCGTAACCCCTACACCAACACATATCCCACCCTATCCCTGTAACCCCACGTATTTAATCCCCCTAACACTAAGGGTCAATTTTTATCATAGCCAATCAACCTAACCCGCACATCTTTGGACTGTGGGAGGAAACCGGAGCACCCGGAGGAAACCCACGCAAACACGGGGAGAATGTGCAAACTCCACACAGACAGTCACCCGAGGCCGGATTCGAACCCGGGTCCCTGGCGCTGTGAGGCAACAGTGCTAACCACTATGCCACCGTGCTGGAGAAAGAAAATTTTAAACAAAGGCTTCCATTGCGCCTCAGCCCAGGAACTGAGCACGGAACCCAAGTGGATACTCCTGTGCTGTACTGAGCAATGTTCCCGCTAATTTTTTTGGGTACGTGGCTCCTTTAACGGGCTGCGCCTATTCAAATTTCCGCACATGCGCGGTGGGCGATAAAGATCCCAGCATCGCCAAAGCAGATTAGCTGCCCCTTGTCTCATTGCTGTTTGTGGAATCTCACTGTGGGCAAAATGGCTACAGCTGTACTGTGTTTTGCCGAACCTGCAACAGGCATCAGTCTTGGTTCAATGGGAGCAATCTCGCCCGAGTCGGAAGGCTGACACCCCAGTGCAGTAAAAGTAACTCATTCTACGCAAAGGGCTTTGAGGTGTTTCTGAGACATGGCAAGGCACTCTTGTCTCTCCAGATTTCTTTCTAAAACTGTAAAGAAACCTATGCAGAGACAGCACGAACTGAGCGCAATAAAAATCTCTCAAGAACGCGAACTATCCATGAACATCTATTTGCCCAATGCCCTGAATAAACCCACGATTACATGAGACTAGAGACGCTGTTGGCACCTTGTAGGCAGCTGTTACTTCAGTTCCAATATTCTTTTTGACACACACGTGCTGTTACAGAAACATATTGATACAGGAATTTGGGTTCCTATATCATAAGCTCACGTCTATTCCATTAAACAGTAACCTATGCATCTGGCTCAGTTTTTTCTCCTGTGAAAATGAGCTATCAAATAATAATTAATGTTTCTTCAAAAAGCAATTATATACAGGCAAGAAAGAAGTATTGTCATGTTGTGAAATGTGTTGAAAGACACTTAAACTGGGTTCTCAATAAAGTGGTGTATAATGATACAATTGCATTGACACAGTGGGGTCCTACAATCTGAAAAAAAAGTGATTGTTAAAATAAACAAATCACAAATGTTCATGGCGCAGTATAAATTTTACCCAGTGAGTAATGTTACATTTTCGGCTCATTTTCCCCCCGGTGAACTATTCGATAGACTGTGCCTGCTTGAACCATCCCAATATGGCAATAATGCCTCTTTTGAAATTGAAGAGCCTCAGCTGGACATCTGAATTGAACGTGTGTTCACGGGTGAATGGTGGGGCGTTTCGAAGCCTTGCCACGAAATGCTCCATCATTCACCCCATGAACACGTATTAGCATGTGAACAACCCGGACCATTGAGCTGATCAATTCAACCACACTATTTACTTTAAATTAACTCCTTACAACACTAAATGCCCGATGTATCGTTCGGTTGCTTCACTTTTACCTTGCTGTCTACCCTCGTGTTCATGAGGACACTTAATGTGACAGCTGTTCAGAAACAGCAGGCAGTGCGAGTATATTCTGGTAGTAGCAGGAACCCCAGTGCTATGTAATGTGTAACAAAACAGGAAGGCAGGTTATCTGAATGGCAATAGATTGGGAGGAGGGGAAGTGCAACGAGACCTGGGTGTCCTTGTGCACCAGTCGCTGAAGGTAAGCATGCAGGTGCAGCAGGCGGTTAAGAAGGCAAATGGTATGTTGGCCTTTGTAGCGAGAGGGTTTGAGTACAGGAACAAGGATGTCTTGCTGCAGTTGTACAGGGCCTTGGTGAGACCACATCTGGAGTATTGTGTGCAGTTTTGGTCGCCTTATCTGAGGAAGGATATTCTTGCCATGGAAGGAGTTCAGCGAAGATTCACCAGGCTGATACCTGGGATGGCAGGAATGACGTATGAGGAGAGATTGGGACGATTGGGCTTGTACTCGCTGGAGTTTAGAATGAGAGGGGATCTCATTGAAACTTATAAAATTCTGGCAGGACTAGACAGACTAGATGCAGGGAGGATGCTCCCGATGGTCGAGGAGTCCAGAACCAGGGGTCACAGTCTAACGATAAGGGGTAAGCCATTTAGGACAGATGTGAGGAGGAATTTCTCCACCCAGAGAGTGGTGAACCTGGGGAATTCTCTACCACAGAAGGCAGTAGAGGCCAATACATTAAATATATTCAAGAAGGAGTTGGATATATTTCTTAAGGCTAAAGGGATCAAGGGGTATGGGGAGAAAGCAGGGACCGGGTACTGAACTTGAATGATCGCATTGAATGGCGGAGCAGGCTCGAGGGGCCGAATGGCCTACTCCTGCTCCTATCTTCTATGTTTCTTTGTTTATATGTAACAAGCTCATGGGTACAGCTGCAAAGAGCCTTCTCTGTCCAAATACTTTCGCAAAGGTTCCTTTAAAAACTTCTCTTTGGATTTCTACCTTTAAACAGAAAGGAAGGTTCCTCCACTTACTTTTTAAATGTTATTAATTGATAGCAGTTATATATTCGACGATGCTTTATCTATGACAATGAAAAAAAAGCCCTTTATTTTGGTTGTAAACAGTTTTGTTTTTCAACCTCTCCGAGGCTCAAATCTCCAAACCGTTCCCTCAGGCTAAAATTGTAAAGGTTCGGATAGGGTAAGACTATTTACTTGGGTTGGGCAGTCGGTGACGAGGGCTTATCAGTTTAAAATTGTGAAAGGTTTTGGTAGGGTGACTGAGGGTACTGTTTGGAGACTCGATCACAGGCCGTTAGCAATGCTGCTACCCTATTTTGCTTGCAGCTACAGGTTGCGAGAGATTCCCCCAGGACTACTCGCCTGCACTTCTGTGGGGAGCCACAATGTAAGTGAAACTATAACACAACATCTGGGGAATTATAGGCATGAACCCATATTCTGGCACTCTATGGTGCAAGAAGTGTCAACTGTGGTTCAGTGGGTAGCAGATCTCATCTGAGTCAGAAGGTTGTGGGTTCACGTCCCACTCCAGAGACTCAAGTACAAAATTTTGAATATTAAGGGAATCAAGGGATATGGGGATAAAATGCAGGAAAATGGAGATGAGGTAGATGATCAGCCATGATCTTAGTGAATGGCGAAGCAGGCCCAAAGGGCCAAACGGTCTACTCCTGCTTCTATTTCTTATGTTCTTATCTAGGCTGACACTCCAGCGCAGTACTGAGCTGCAATGTCATAGGTGCCGTCTTTCGGATGAGACGTTAAACCGAGGCCCTGTCTGCCCTCTCAGATGGGTGTAAAAGATCCCATGGCACTATTTCGAAGAAGAGCAGGGGAGTTATCCCCGGTGTCCTGGCCAATATTTATGCCTTAACCAACATCACTAAAAGAAACAGATTATCTGGTTATTATCACATTGCTGTTTGTGGGAGTTTGCTGTGCACAAATTGGCTGCCGCATTTCCTACATTACTACAGTGACTACACTTCAAAAAGTACTTCATTGGCTGTAAAGCGCATTGGAATGAGGTCATAAAAAGCGCTATAGAAATGTACGTTATTCTTTAAGATGTAGAAGCTCCAACCCTTCCCCCAATCTGTGTCACATCAAGTACAAAGAAGCCACAAATCTGTTTCCAACAATTATCCATTTAAAAAAAAAAATCAGGATCGTAATATTAAACAAGGTATTAGGATTCAATTTACAATGTGTTGAATGTTTCTGTCAGTTAAAATAGATTTGTAGGTGCGTGTCTCAGAATATGCACAATGCCAACTGACTGATCAGGCTGAACAACCTTGTGTTGAAAGTCCTATTTACATGGTTAACCTCATTTCCAAATGTCAATCACAAACGTATTTGTAAAGGGCAGAGTAGTCGCACAATAATCTGAAGGCCCATTGTCACGGGCTAATGTTGCAGAGTGAGCCTGGTTAACAGACCTTGCCTCAGATACTTTCCCAACGGAACTAAAAGATCACTGCCACAGAAAAACACAAAACGCCTCTCCAGCAGCACAAAACAGGCTCTCTGCTGTAGTGTGTCGTGTGCAGACATGGATCTCTACACAACAAAAACTTGCACTCATTTAGTGCTTTTACTGTAATGAAACATCCCAAGTCACTTTGAACGATTACATAGGAACAGGAGTAGGTCATGCAGCCCCCGAGCAGGTTTCCCCATTCAATTAAACATAGAAAGAACAAACTTGCATTTATATAACGCCTTTCGCAACCTCAGGATGTTCCAAAGCGCTACACAGCCAACGAGGTACTTTTCAAGTGTAGTCACTGTTGTAATGTAGGAAACGCGGCAGCACACAGCAAGATCCCACAAACAGCAATATGATAATGACCAGATAATCAGTTTTTAGTGATGTGGCCAATATTTATCCTTCAAACAACTCCTGGGGAAAATTCTCCTGTCCTTTGTCGAATAGTGCCATGGGATCTTTTGCATCCACCCGAGGGGGCAGACGGAGCCTCGGTTTAACATCTCATCTGAAAGACAGCACCTCCCACAGTGCAGTGCTCCCTCAGTGCTGCACGGAAGTGTTAGATCATGATGGGGGGAAGTGAGGGAGGGAAGAGTGAATGGAATTGTACATCGTAGAGCCATAGAGGTTTACAGCAAAGAAAGGAGACCATTCCGTACCGGCTCTTTGCTAGAGCAATCTAAAATTAATCTCGCTGCCCCATTCTTTCCCCATAGTCCTGTATCTTTCTCGGCCTCAGTTATCCACTTTTCCCTTAAAGGATACACGATCTCTGCCTCAACCACTCCCTGTGGCAAAGCACTGCACACTCAAATAGCTCGGCTTTAGAGTTTCTACCAACCTCTTTCCTCATTCTTACTGACAATTTTAAATTGATGATCCCTCATTACTGACTGCTCAACCTGGGGAAACAAGTCTTTCCCTACTCACCGTATCAAACATCAGAATTTTAAAAACCTGTATTAAATCTTTCCCCCCCCCCCTTATTTGTTCCTGGGATGTGGGCATCGCTGGCAAGGACGGCATTTATTGCCCCATCCCTAATTGCCCTTTTCTTGTGGAAATAATCGCAGTATAGGAACATAGAAACAAGAGCCCTTCAAGCTTGTCCCACCATTCAATTAGATCATGGCTGCTCTGTATCTCAACTCCCTCTACCCGCCTTGGCCCTTAATACCCTTGCCCAACAAGTATCTCAAGTTTCTCCTCATAGCTATAATAGCTAATCCCTGGTATCTCGGTGGATCTTTCTGTACCTTCTCTATATGACTTGAATGCCTGAGCGGGAGTTGGGAGGTTTTCATAGAATCATAGAAATTTACAGCACGGAAAGAGGCCATTTTGGCCCACTGTGTCCGCGCTGGCCGAAAAAGAGCTTTCCAGCCTAATCCCACTTTCCAGCTCTTGGTCTGTAGCCTTGTAGGTTATCATATCCAAGCACTTTTTAAATGTGGTGAGGGTTTCTGCCTCTACCACCCTTTCAGGCAGTGAGTTCCAGCCCCCCACCACCCTCTGGGTGAAGAAATTTCCCCTCAAATCCCCTCTAAACCTCCTACCAATTACTTTAAATCTGTGCCCCCTGGTTGTTGACCCCTCTGCTAAGGGAAATAGGTTCTTCCTATCCACGCCCCTCATAATTTTATACACCTCAATAAGGTCTCCCCTCAGCCTCCTCTGTTCCAAAGAAAACAAACCCAGCCTATTCAGTCTTTCCTCAAAGCCAAAATTCTCCAGTCCAGGCAACATCCCGGTAAATCTCCTCTGTACCCTCTCTAGTGCAATCACATCCTTCCTGTAATGTGGTGACCAGAACTGCATGCAGTACTCGAGCTGTGGTAAATCTCCTCTGTACCCTCTCTAGTGCAATCACATCCTTCCTGTAATGTGGTGACCAGAACTGCACGCAGTGCTCGAGCTGTGGTAAATCTCCTCTGTACCCTCTCTAGTGCAATCACATCCTTCCTGTAATGTGGTGACCAGAACTGCACGCAGTACTCGAGCTGTGGTAAATCTCCTCTGTACCCTCTCTAGTGCAATCACATCCTTCTTGTAATGTGGTGACCAGAACTGCACGCAATACTCTAGCTGGGGCCTAACTAGTGTTTTATACAGTTGAAGCATAACCTCCCTGTTCTTATATTCTATGCCATGGCTAATAAAGGCAAGCATTCCGTATGCCTTCTTAACCACCTTATCTACTTTAAGTTTTAAATTCCTCGGAGCTTTAAGTTCCTCGGAGTCCACATCACGGAAGACCTCTCCTGGTCCCTCAATACCTCCTCTCTGGTGAAGAAGGCCCAGCAGCGCCTATATTTCCTAAGGAGGCTGAAGGATGTAACCTGTCACCCCTGATCCTCTCTAACTTTTACCGCTGCACAATAGAGAGCATCCTGACGAACTGTATCACAGTATGGTATGGCAGCTGTAGCTCCTATGACCGGAAAGCCCTGCAGCGGGTAGTCAAAACTGCCCAACGCATTACCGGCACCCGGCTACCGACCATAGAGCACATCTACCAGAAATGCTGTCTACGGAGGTCACGGTCCATCATCAAAGACCCTACCCACCCCAGCCACAGCCTGTTCGCCCTCCTGCCATCTGGGAGACGCTACAGATGCATTCGCACCCGTACGACCAGATTTAGGAACAGCTTCTTTCCCAGGGCTGTCATCCTACTGAACTCCACAAATAAACTCTAAAGCCTGCACATCTGCCAATGCACTTTATTATGGTTATGTTTATGTATTACAAGCCAAATGTATGTTGAATGTTTAAATGTCTTAATCTAAATGTACACTCTCAGGAGCCGCAAGCCTACATTTCATTGTACTGCACTTGTGCACTAACAATGACAATAAAAGTTGATTATTATTATTACTTGGCCTGCTACCTTCAGGGATCTATGGACCTGCACTCCAAGGTCCCTTTGTTCCTCTATGTAGTGTGTGTACCCGTCTACCTTTAAGGAAACTATTGTATGTAACCATTCACCTTTAAGAGAACTACTTTAGGTGTGGCACTACTTGTTTGGCTTCTGTATACTGTAATACCGACAGTGACCACACCAGTATATAAGTGTTGTGGCAGGATTGCTGGGGCAGATTCGCCCTGACCTTCGAATAGTAAAGACCTGTTTGTTTGTTACTCCTGAAGTCTGTGTCGTTATTAACAGTACAACCCACAGACTTTACAGTGGCGACGAGTCCGATCGTACCCTGCGGCAAGACTACCAAAGCAACTAAAGAGCGTCGAAGAGAGGCAACCGCCCTCGTCGTTATGCTGGGAGAAAACACGAGGCTGCAGCAATAGAAAGGAAGAAGACTTTAGCAACAAAAGCTTCCAGCAGCAACAGGCACTGACTACCCTTCTACCACGGTGCGGAGTGAGCCGATCAGCAGGAAACAAGGCGGCCGCGGAGACTGTGAGTAGGGGAAAGTGTAACGAAATCCGGAGGATAAGGGCTGTGCACTCGACCACGGTCGAGGGGGAGCAGAGCTGGTCAGGAAGTCGGGTCCAACGGCGTCGTGAGATAGCCGGACCGCGATCGGCGGGAAAAGCCGGGCAGCGACCGAAGCCACGAAGCGCTGAGACCGGGAGCAGGCGCGGGAAGAGAGAAACTCAGCCGCAGCCGGGGAGGGAAGCACCGGACTGCGTGAGGGCTGGGAGGCGAACGGGAGCCGAGCGTGTGGGAGAGGCAGAGCCGACCAAAGGAGGCTGCGCGAGAGCCAGTCCAGCGGCTGAACTGTTCTCCACCAACGGGGTACCCAGCGCCGGTAGAGCCGAACGTGTGGGAGAGAGACGGAGCCGAGCAAGGGGAGAGGGACTGCGTGAGAGCCAGTCCAGCGGCCGAACTGTTCTCCGCCAATGGGGTACCCAGCGCCGGTAGAGCCGAACGTGTGGGAGAGAGAGACAGAGCCGAGCAAGGGGAGAGAGACTGCGCGAGAGCCAGTCCAGCGGCTGAACTGTTATCCGTGAACGGGGTGTACCCAGCGCCGGTAGAGCCGTGCGAGCGGGAGAGAAAGACAGAGCCGAGTAAGGGGAGCTGTGCGGAAGCCAGCCAGCGGCTGAACCTGTCCACTGTGGGGAAAGCGTACCCCTTCCACCAGGGAAGAAACGCGGGAAGCTGCCATTAGGCGGAGAAGACGACAGAAGCGGGAAACCGCCATTGAAGTGGGCGGGGAGAGAAGGAAAGAGCGGGAAATCGCCATTTTCGCGGGAAAACCGCCATCTTAACTGCCATTGAAGTGGGCGGAGAGAGAAGGAAAGAGCGGGAAACCGCCATTTTTGCGGGAAAAACCGCCATCTTAGAAATAAACAAATAAATAAGAATACTTAAAGAAATACTTGTGCTGCTCCCAAGGAAAGAAAGATGCCTAAGCGAGGGAATATTAACGATTTTAATTCTGAGATAGAAGACTGGGCCACGTACGTGGAACGCATAGAGATTTATTGTGAAGCCAACAAAATAGAGGAAGACGACAAGGCGATAACATTGCTAAACTCGATGGGGGCAAAAACATACGGGCTCTTGAAGCATCTAATAGCACCAGATAAACCGGCGGATCAGACTTCTGAAGAGATTGTAGCTGTGCTGAAGGACCACTTGAACCCCACACCGTTGATGCTGGCTGAACGTTTCAAATTCTATGCAAGAACGCAGAGGAAAGACGAAAGTAACGCGGAATACTTGGTCGAACTGCGTAGGCTGGCGAAATACTGCCAGTTCGGAGGGAATCTGACAGAGGCACTGCGAGACAAGTTCGTATGTGGATTGTCCAAAGAAGGGACGCAAAAGCGACTACTGGAAGAGAACGACCTCACACTAGACAGGGCTGTTCTTATAGCTGCATCGCACGAAGCCGCAGCGAAAGGAACGGCAGAAATGCAGCTGAAGGCGGCGGCACTCGGGGTGGACCAAATTACCTCGAATACAACAAAATGCTATCGTTGTGGGAAGACAACGCACGACCAGAATCAATGCTGGTTTAAGAACCAAGAATGTAGGAAATGTGGCAAACTGGGTCACATCGCAAAGGTATGCCGGTCAGGGAAGAAGACCAACAACCAAAGGAAGCCACCACAAGAAAAGTACAGCAAGGTACACAAGGTGGCTGAGAAGAGTTCAGACGAACAGGATTCAGACTCAGGCCCAAACAACCAGGAGCTGGGTAGTCTGAGAATTCACAATGTGGGGAGGGAAGCTGATCTACAAACTATCTGGGTCATGCTAAGAATAGCTGGAGTCCAAGTAAGAATGGAGTTGGACACTGGATCAGCTCTATCAGTCATCAATCGAAGGGACTACCACCGGCTATTCTCTCACATACCCTTAAGGAATACCAAGTTCGTATTACAGACATACACGGGGCATAAAGTATACCCCATGGGGAAGATAAGAGTCAAGGTGAGAGAGAGGGGTAAAGAACACCCAAGAATGAACTTGTACGTATTACCTGAGGGAGGACCACCACTTCTAGGACGGGAGTGGATTAAGAAAATAGACATGGAATGGCACTATCTAAAAGCCATCACGAGTGAGGACTCGGTACGAGCACTCAGCTCAGATTCTGGAACGGATGACGATAAGACTAACTCAAATATGGAAGACAAGGCTGAAATGGACTTGCCGACTATGGTGGAGAAAACGAAGACAGGCATAAAGGCTTATGCTACCGAGAAGGATAAAGCTTCAGAGCAGAACTCCAGGTTGACAGAGAATTCTGAGCCTGTCCAAGTTAAGGACTTATCCACGACGGAAGAACACAGAGCCCGGACTCAAACGTATCGCAAAATACAACAACAATTAGAACAGTTGAGTTACCGTCTCGTACAAGAGATGAAAACAATGGAACAATTCTGGGACACCGAATGGGAGAACCTGGAAAGACAACAGAGGCAGCTAGCTCAAGCGGAGAGCGACCATAGGGCCATCATGGCTAAGTATCGATCACATCTCCCTGATGCTGTTCAAGAGTTAGAATATTTGCAGAACGAAACAAATGAAGAGGAATCTTCAGGCAGCCAGGATTTTATCCCAGTTCCTCTCTACGACTCCTTACAAGCAGAGTGTAAGAAGTTGAAAGAACAGTATGAACAGGCCCAGGCTACAATTCTGAAGGGGGTTAACTCGGCAACCTCCGAAAAGCTAGTTTTAGTGAAAGCATATGAGCAACTAAAGGTTGAACATGAGCAAGAAGTCCAAAGGATGCAGGAAATGTTTGAGGAGCTCCAGGCCAAGACAGACTCATCGGTAGAGATTCCATCCATCGATGAAAAATTGGAGGTGGAAGACATGGCAGAACATGGAATCCAAGAGGTTCAAGAACTCATAAAAGTACTGAAGGAAACCCAAGACAAATATGAGGCGGAAATGACCAGGGTTCAACAACTTGAAGAACATAGTCAACTGGGAATCCGGGCAGTGGAAGGAAAGGCAACTGGAAGAGAAACGGAGACTGGAAGAATGGCCCCTGAACTGGAGCTAGAGAGCATCAAGGCGCAACTTCTTCGAGCGCTTAAAACCCAAGCACCAGAGGGAAAGGTGGATGAAATAGAGAAGAAGCTGATCCACAGTGTCCCCGGGGAAGAGTTAACGACCAGCCAACTCCTTCACAGGCGGAGTGACAAGACTCCACAAGGGGAACACGAGCTTCAGGCTTCAAAGGGAAGGAATTCGGAGTTTCCAAAAGGGATGGAGATAGCTGAGGTGGCAACACAGCTTTTACAAGGATGCCAAAAGGACGCTGAATTACGTCAAATTGAACAGAAGAATGGGGAAACAGCTACTCCAGTAGAAGGAGTAAATAGCCGGATAACGCAATCCCCGATGGAAGGGAAGGTATTGAACTCACAAATGAGGACAGTAGTGAAGGAATGGCAGACAACCCAGGAAGAGCGTGATGAATATGAATGTATGAGGAAGTCTTTTCAAGAAAGATGTCTAGGGAAGGAACCACAGTCGGCTAACGTCCAGATGGGTAAGGAGGAAGTAGAAGGCCCTCTCGCTGGCCTAACTCAGGACGACCCCGAATATTACCATGACCTGTTGAGTGACACTGAATATTACGAGGATCTGGTCTGCCCAGTTTGTGAGGAAAACTCCCAAAGTGCTGAAATCAGGATGAAACACTTAAGGTCTAAGGAACATAGAGGGTTGGTGGCGCTACAGCTGGCAGCCGAGAAAGGAGCCCCGAGAGTCTCAAAAAGGCAGAAAAGAAAAAGAGGCAGAAGACAATAACTATCTAAAATATTATCACTTCTACCAGCTCAGGAGGGGACCTACGAAAGGAGCTAAATTAGTTGAAAAGTGGGAAATTATCAAGACAGCCAGTTGGTTATAAAAGTCGGCACTGCCGGTTCAACAGGACGAAAGTTCAAGCTGTTACGTCAAGGAAAAGGCTATGGAGGAGTCACACTATCCATGTGAACCGGCTACACCAAAGAGATGTTGTTCGGACCAAGTCAAGATCGGAGACTGAATCTGTGAACTGTTCCCGCAGAGACTGACTTTGTGAACTGTTTCCCACCGAGATTATATCTGTAAAGTGTTTTATATGAAGTTGAAGATATGTATGTTAATGGGACTCTGTAAGTAATAAGCTAAAAAGGGAGGATTGTAGTGTATGTACCCGTCTACCTTTAAGGAAACTATTGTATGTAACCGTTCACCTTTAAGAGAACTACTTTAGGTGTGGCACTACTTGTTTGGCTTCTGTATACTGTAATACCGACAGTGACCACACCAGTATATAAGTGTTGTGGCAGGATTGCTGGGGCAGATTCGCCCTGACCTTCGAATAGTAAAGACCTGTTTGTTTGTTACTCCTGAAGTCTGTGTCGTTATTAACAGTACAACCCACAGACTTTACACTCTACAATACTCAGTGTCTTACCATTTAATGTGTATTCCCTTGCCTTGCTAGCCCTCCCCAAATGCATTACATCACACTTCTCCGGATTGAATTCCATTTGCCGCTGTTCTGCCCACCTGGCCAGTTCACAGAGATCTTCCTGCAGTCTACAGCTTTCTTCTGGCCAATGGCATAATTGAAGAGATAGGTTTTGTGGGGTCTGACGAAGGTGGTGAGGTATGCAGCAAACTAGAAGGGTATTACATAGAAATTGTAACACAAACAGGCCATTTGGCCCAACCAGTCTGTATTGGTGTGCATCTTCCACACGAGTAATGGCCCTAATCCCATTCACCCACCATGTCCCCATATCCCTTTGTCCCCTTTCCTTCAATTACCTATTTAATCTGTTCCTAAATGTTGGCGTGATCTCTGTTTCAATCACTAACTCTGGTAAGTGCAATTCACAGCCTCACAAAAAAAAGGTTTCTCCTGCTCTCTTTCCTAAATCTCTTACATTTAATCTTATTATATCTATGTCCCTTTGTTGTAGATGCCTCAACTACAGGAAATAGACTGTTTCTATCTACACTGTCCCATCCTACATATTTAAACACTTAAATTAAATCGCTTATAATTGTGAAAATCTAAAAATGATCAAGGAGCAGTGCATTAGATTGACTAAAATACATGATCAACGATTGCCAAGTCCCAGCAGGAGGAAGACAAAATCAGCTAGAGTTTCAACCCCAAGCCCTAGCCAGTGATCCCTACTGTAAGTGCCTGTGTGTGGACACTGGGCAAAGGCAGGAATGGGCTCCATTATGATGGTCTCACTGTTGAACACCCTGCCAACTTTCATCATCTGGGCTTACATATTAAGAATGGCAATCTGAGGGTCAAGCTCCCACAGGATGTGGAACTGTAGCACAAGTTCCTTCTCCCAGGTGAAGAGGGGAGAAAATAAAATGTCCTGATTTAAAATAAATATCTTGACAACATGGTCCAAATTAGGGACCATGGCCAGCTTCTACAATCCCTTCATGACAATTATTTAGATGGAATTCTTTTCAGGTATTTGACAGCTCATTTCCTTTTCTACACTCCCCCATACATCTGTGGACAATAGAAGACTTAAAAAAAACACATTTAATATTTATTTGGTTTGTCATAACACTTTTTATTTAATGAAAAATGAGATTGTCTATTGCAATTTCTAACAGTGGAGAAAAGAATAACAAAAATGAACTTCAATAATTATATATAGATATGGCATTGCAGTAAGAGCTAGAACCAGAACTCTCGATGTCTGTACATGCTGTAAAGATCAGGGAATACGAGGGAGAATTAGGATCAGTTAAATGGTTGGTGCAGCCCAGCTATGTAATTAAAGGCGTGTTTAGACTACACATTTAGCATTGCTGAAGAGTGGTTTCCACTTCATGGTGCTGAAGTTGTTGTATAAATCAAGAATTGGGGCCCGATCTGACTCGAGAGAGAGAAGTGGTGTGGGATCCCCTGAAGGACCACTGGAGTGTAACTCCGGTGTCAAACTGGGTTTGAAAAATGCTTGGGGATCCTCTGCACCTCCTGGGAAGATTTTGCCTGCCAAATCCAAATATTTAAATTTTAACCGAAGGAGGAGGTCTATGCAAATGAGAGAGAGATTGAGTGGATTGGGCCTATACTCTCTGGAGTTTAGAAGAATAAGAGGTGATCTCATTGAAACTTATAATGAGGGGATTGACAGGGTAGATGCTGAGAGGTTGTTTCCCCTGGCTGGAGAGTCTAGAACTAGGGGGCATAGTCTCAGGATAAGGGGTCGGCCATTTAAGACTGAGATGAGGAGGAATTTCTTCACTCAGAGGGCTGTGAATCTTTGGAATTCTCTGCCCCAGAGGGCTGTGGATGCTGAATCGTTGAGTATATTCAAGGCTGAGAGAGAGAGATTTTTGGACTCTGGGGGAATCAAGGGATATGGGGATCGGGGCGGGAAAGTGGAGTTGAGGTCGAAGATCAGTCATGATCTTATTGAATGGCGGAGCAGGCTCGAGGGGCCGTATGGCCAACTCCTGCTTCTTATGTTCTAATTGGGTCACCAGAAGATGTGCAGAATTTTTCACTAGTCAGGAGAACTCTAATTCCAGCCAACCAGTATAAACAGAGTACTACCAAGCAAGGCCAGTAGCTGCTATACCAAAGCAGCACATGACTCACCATTTATTGGACCATTTGCTTGGCAACTTACTTTCATTTGACTCGCAGCTTTACGTTTCAGTTTAAAGATTCCCTCTTATTCTTTGACCCTTTCTATTTCAGTGTCATTTTCACACGTTCTGCTACTTACTCCCCTAGGTTTTCTCTGCCACTTTCCATTCTTTCTGAGGGATGCACTTAAAAGAAAACTTGCATTAATATAGTGCCTTTCATGTCCTCAAGATGTCCCAAAGCACTTCATAGCCAACGAAGTACTTTTGAAGAGCCCACACCGTTATAATTAAGATATAGAAGATGGTAAATGGCAATAGGAAGCACATATTCTGAATGTTACTTGAAGCTAAACCATGACATTAGATCAAGGGGACATAGGCTCAAACTGGTGAAAAGCAAATTTATCAACAAGTTTCTCATCAAACAGAGAGTATCATGTTTGCTATCTATCCCCCTTTTATTTTTTAAGGTTCTGCCAGCCTTGGCTCAGTGAGTAGCACTCTCATCTTATGAATCGTGGGTTCAAGTCGACTCCAAAGACTACAGTACAAAATCTAGGCCGACACTCCAGTGCAGTGCTGAGGGAGTGCTGCACTGTCGGAGGTGCCGTCTTTCACATGAAACATTAAACCAAGGCCCCGTCTGCTCTCTTAGGGGGATGCAAAAGATCCCATGGCACTACTATGAAGAACAGCAGGGGAATTCTCCCCGGCGTCCTGGCCGATATTTATTCCTCAACCAAAATAACTAAAAAACAGATTATCTGGTCATTTAACTCATTACTGTTTGTGGGAGCTTGCTGTGCGCAACTCCGCTGCCGCGTTTCCTACATTACAAGTGACTACACTTCAAAAGTACTTAATTGGCTATAAAGCGCTTTGCGACGTCCTGAGGTTATAAAAGATGCTATATAAATGCAAATCTTTCTTCCTTTTTATTTTCTGTTTTATAAATAAAATGCTAAAACTGGAATAAAAATATCTGCAATAACCCAAAGCAACCTATTGTGCTGATTACATCTATATGGGAGTCCAGGGGCTGCTTGTTGCAGTATTGGGGAAGGAAATAGCAGTGAAAGGGAACAAGTCACCACAGGCTATTCCTATTGCTGATTGTTGTTTTGGCATTTTTATTAAACCCATGCAGAAACGCTGAGTGAAGGAACAAATCCCTTTCTTCAGGTTCTCTCGCTCCCAACTCCACACATTCCATCATGTCCAAGATGCAAATGTATTCCCTTGCCCAAGTAGCAAGATTATCCCTCATCTAGGTTCAAAGACTGAGACGCAGCCAGGGTTAGCATGCTCTCGGAGGGTTTGTTTTCTCCTCGTCTCAAAAAGCATGTAACAACTAGTATTTGTATTGTGCCTTTAACGTAGTAAAACATCGCCAGGCGCTTCAAACAAAACCCAAACAAAACCGGACACCGAGTCACACCAGGAGATATTAGTGCTTCTTCCTTGAACAGAGGCCCAACCAGTCCCCATCCACCACCACCCTCCTCCGCCCGGCTGAACTTGTTCTCACATTGAACAACTTCTCCCGACTCCACTCACTTCCTCCAAATTAAAGGTGTTGCTATGGGAACCTGCATGGGCCCTAGCTATGCCCGCCTGTTCATGGGATATGTGGAAAACTCTTTGCTCCAGTCCTACTCAGGTCCCCTCCCCTCACCTCTTTTTCCAGTACATCGATGACTGTATCGGTGCCGTTTCCTGCTCTCGCCCTGAACTAGTTCAGTTCATTCACTTTACTTCCAATTTCCACCCTTCCCTCACCTTCACATGGTCCATCTCCGACTCTTCCCTTCCCTGACTTCTCCGTCTCCATTTCTGGCGATCGGCTTTCGACAAACATCCACTACAAGCCCACCGACTCCCACAGCTACCTGGACTACACTTCCTCCCACCCGGCTTCCTGTAAGGACTCTATTCCATTCTCCCAGTTTCTCCATCTCCGCCGCATCTGTTCTGACGATGCCACCTTCCATACCAGTGCTTCCGACATGTCTTCCTTTTTCCTCAACCGAGGATTCCCCATTACTGTGGTTGACACGGCCCTTGACTGTGTCCGTTCTTTTTCCCACACTTCTGCTCTCACCCTTCCCCTCCCTCCCAGAACCACGATAGGGTTCCCCTTGTCCTCACCTTTCACCCCACCAGCCTCCACATTCAACGGATCATCCTCCACTATTTCCGCCAGCTCCAACGTGATCCCACCACCAAACACATCTTCCCCTCACCTCCCCTTTCAGCATTCCGAAGGGACCGCTCCCTCCGCGACACCCTGGTCCACTCCTCAATCACCCCCAACAGCCCTATTCCTTCACCTGGCACCTTCCCGTGCAAGCGCAGGAGATGCAACACATGCCCTTTTACCTCCTCCCTTCCCACTGTCCAGGGCCCCAAACACCCCTTCCAGGTGAAACAGCGATTTACTTGTACTTCCTGCAATTTAATATACTGTATTCGCTGCTCACGATGCGGTCTCCTCTACATTGGGGAGACCAAATGCAGATTGGGCGACCGCTTTGCGGAACACCTCCGTTCAATCTGTAAGGGTGACCCTGAGCTTCCGGTCACCTGTCACTTTAATTCTCTGCTTCACTCCCACTCTGATCTCTCTGTCCTCGGCCTATTACATTGTTCCAATGAAGCTCAACGTAAGCTTGAGGAACAGCACCTCATCTTTCGATTAGGCACTTTACAGCCTGCCGGACTCAATATCGAGTTCAACAATTTCAGATAATAATCCCTGCCCCCATTTTTCATGCAGTATGATTTTGCCATTCCCATTTGCAACATTTTCACAGTATGTTCTTTCAATTCCTTCCTCCCCTCCTAAACCCCCACCCCCTGTCACTGCACCTGCTTAATATCTGTTACATTTCCAGCTTTTTCCAGTTTTGATGAAGGGTCCCAGACCTGAAACGTTAACTCTGTTTCTCGCTCCATGGATGCTGCCTGGCCTGCTGAATTTTTCCAGCATTTTCTGTTGTTATTTCAAGGAGATATTAGGGCAGATGACCAAAAGCTTGGTCAAACAGGTAGGTTTTAAGGAACGTCTTAAAGGAGTAAAGAGAGGTAGCGAGGCAGAGGGAGGGAATTGCAGAGCTTAGGGTCTTGGCAGCCAATGGTGGAGCAATTAAAATCAGAGATGTTCAAGAGGCCAGAATTGTAGGAGCGCAGATATCACGGAGGGTTGTAGGGCTGGAGGAGATTACAGAGAGGGGGAGGGACAAGGCCAAGGCCATGGAGGGATTTGAAAACAAGGATGAGAATTTTAAATGAGACGTTGCTTAACTGGGAGACAATGGGCCAGAAATTGGTGAGCGGGGCTTGCCGCACGTGCAAGCCCCGTATGTGCACTTACCCCGCGCTACTGCCGATCAGCTCCAGGGACGCCTGGACTTGGTGTTTGAAAAAGAAGAATCCCGGGCAGCGTATGACGTCACGCCGCCCAGGAGTGCAGCCAGCGCGAAGCCAGGAGCGTGCAGTGCAAGTGAGACACGCCCCTTGAGGTCTCAGTTTCACTGGACACGCCCCCAATGTTTCTGTCAAGCTGCTAAGCATTTTTACATGCAAAGCAGCAGTTTAAATAGGTTTTTGGAAGTTTTTTGAAGATTTTGGTAACTTTTATAAACTTTTTAAAATGTTTACATTATTTTGAGTAATCTGAAGTAGTTTTAAAGAGAATTAAAGCAATTTAAAGACTTTTAAAAGCCCTAAAAGATTTTTTTTAATACCATTTATTTATTTAGCAATGTCGTCGTCATACGTGTCTTCACACTGTTCCCTTTGGGGAACTGTATGAAGTGGTGGAAGGATTTATGGCCATGATTAACGCTCATTCCGTGACCGTAACCATCTTTGAACCAGCCATTAGGGCGGTTAGTCCTATGGCGGGAGGGTTTTACGGGCTCCCACAAGCTATACAAGGAGGGGGGGCCACCCACACCCACGGACGCAAATATCCCACTGGATGTCAACCCAGAATTTAGAGCCGGAGCTCCGACTCCACTTGCCGGGACTGTCTGGAGCGGGGTTCGAAACCCTACCCTGATCTGGCCCAGCGGCGGGGATCCTACCGCTATGACAAAGGCCCAATCCGATTAGCAACGTGAAATGGCAGCATAGGGCTCCAGTCACGGGGAGGGAAAAGGCGCAGGAAACGTATGGGTGTCACCTTTTGTGCGGAGTGGGCCTTTTGCATAGCAGTAAGCATCCCCGCCGCTGGGCCAGAAGGAGTAGGGTTTTGAACCCCAATCCAGACAGTCCCGGCAAGTGGAGTCGGAGCTGCAACTTTAAATTCTGGGTGGACATCCAGCGGGATACTTGCGTCCGTGGGTGTTGGTGGCACCCCCCCACCTCAGATGGGTTGTGGGAGCCCGTAAAACCCTCCCGCCATAGGACTAACCACCCTAATGGCTGGTTCAAAGATGGTTACGGTCACGGAATGAGCGTTAATCACGGCCATAAATCCTTCCACCACTTCATACAGTTCCCCAAAGGGAACAGTGTGAGGATACGTACGATGATGACCTCTTGCGCAATGCACCTCCTTGGACCCTCAGTCGCAGATGCGAGGGGGCAAGTCGTGCAATTGTTAAATTTTTCATTTTATTGACATGTAAAATGTTGGCCCAGTAATTCCCTTCCAAATGCGCGAGTGCGGTCGGGGTACTTACGCATCTGGCCGGATGAAATGCCGGTTTTCAGCATGCACAGTGCATGTGGGGAAAACCGGCATTTCCTGTCCTCTGAACGAAGGGGTTCAGAGGCAGAATGCGTGCGACTGCACAGGCAGCGCGTGCGCAGTATAATTCGCCGCTTTCATTAATGCTTTCAGTGAGGTCAAGTCATTACAACTTACACATGAAAAAAGCATGGGTACAGTTGCTCCAGAGGCTGCGGAGGAAGATATTTATTATCGTGGAGCTTCTGAAAGTATGTATGTCTGTATATATTCCTTTGCGTGTTATGTATATATTCCTTTACTTATGTGTATGAATGTATTATTTAATTATGACTTTCAGAGAAAGTAACTTATTGGAAAATCATAATTAAAAACATACATTCATACACATTAGTAAAGGAATATAAAACATACATACATATACGTAAAGGAATATATGTGGACATACATACATAACTCATTCTCACATTCCATTCACACAGCCACAATTGCTCCTTCTACCTACCGTTCTGAAAACCCATTAAAAAAAAAAAAAAATTTAAACTTTAAATCTTACTTAAAATTTCTTAAAATAACTTCCCTCCCTTTCCCAAACAAAAATATTGCATTTCAGAAGCTCCACGATAAAATATATCTTCCTCCGCAGCCAATGAACAACTTTACACTTGCTTTTTTCAAGTGTAACTTCTAAGGACTTACCCTCACTGAATCCATCATTGAAATCCACAAAGTTCACTGCGCAAGCGCTGCCTGTGCAGTCGCACGCGCTGTGAATAGACCTCGGGTCTGGAAATGCCGGTGTTCCCCGCATGCGCTGTTCCTGCTGAACGCCGGCATTTCCAACGGCCAGATGTGTGAGTACCCCGACCGTACTCACGCTTCTGGCCGCGAATTTCTGGCCCAACGTAAGTCAGCAAGCACAGGGGTGATGGGCAAATGGGACTTGGTGCAAGTAGGATACGAGCAGCAGAGTTTTGGATGACTTCAAGTTTACGTTGAGTAGAATGTGGGAAGCCAGCCAGGAACGCATTGGAATAGTTAAGTCTAGAAGTAACAAAAGCATGAATGAGGGTTTCAGCAGATGATGAGCTGAGGCAGGGGAGGAGTCAGGCGATGTTAGAGAGGTGAAAAGAGGCAGCCTCCACTCGGTGACTATCTGAAGGCACGCTCTAAGTCCACAACTTGCTGTGTGCGTGTGCGCTTCATGAATGCAAATAGCGCACGGTGCAGCAGGTTGGCACACCAATGCACCCCATCTCATATAGTATGCCTGCATGCTCATTTCTTCACCTCTTTAAAGTCTACTTTACTGGGCTGCCTTCACTTTGTGTTGGCCCATGTTACATCACATTACGAGAGCTCACAGCGATGAGGTGCAGGGTATGAAGACACATAGGGATCTGGCAAGTCACCAGCCTCGGCTGAATTAGGTTTTTCTTTAAAAATACTTAAGAGTCAGTGTTCTTTTTCTCAGTCTACTATGGCAATGTTTCAAAGCAATATTATTTTAAAAATTCATAAAACTACAGAAAATAACTTCTAAAATTCACCGAGCTCTCAAAAGTCATTTTAAATTAATTAATTTCTGCAGACATACGGTGTAAATACCAGCTTTGATTTTCTTTACAATTTCGAATAGTGACGTACTTTTGAGTTCAATGACTTAGCCGGCGATGGGCCATTAACGAGTACTCCCTGACCTTGAATCTATTTAATGCAAGTTTCAGTGGGTAAGCAATTACACAATAAAATCAGCAAGCATTCGGAATTGCATCAGTTAATCAAGAACAGGTAGTACAGATTTGTTAAAGAAATATCGTGCTTGATAAATTTAATGCAGTGTTTTGAGGAAGTGACCATTTTGATAGACAAGGTGCATGCTGTAGGTGTGGCGTGTATGAGTTTTCAGAAGGCATTCAATAAGGTATCTCACAAGAGGCTTGTAGCAAAATTCAGGTGCAAGGCGCAACAGGAAATACAGCAGCACAAATAGAAAATTGGTTGACAGGAAACCAAAGGTTAGGATTAATGGGTGCAGCTGAGGTTGGAGAGGGATTGGAAGCAATGTTCCCCCTAATTTTAAATTTAGCTGCGCGGTCCCTTTTCCGGGCTGCGTGGCCCATTCAAAGTTTCGCGCATGCGTGAAATTTCACGTTAGAAAAACCAGTCCCGCGCAGACAGCTGCGTGGCTTAGCGGGAACGTTGGTTGGAAGTGGTGTACACCAGGGGCCAGTGCTAGGTCCACTATTGTCCTCACTATATATAGATGATTTGGACTTGCGTATGGGGAACACAATGTCGAGATTTGCTAATGACAAAAGTTTGGCAAAATTTGAGGAATGACTGCAAAAGACCACAAGAGGATACAGACAGGTTAGCAGAATAGGCAGAAAGGTGGAAGATGCAATGTAACATTGAGAAGTGTGGAGAAAAAACAAGAAATGGGTGTAAACACTTAGTGACTGCATTGACGTGTGGGGATAAACAGACACCGAAGGGTCCAAACACATTGGGGCAGTAATTCCTCCCCAAACGCGTGAGTACGGAAGGGGTACTCACGCGTCTGGCCGGAGAAAATGCCGGTTTTCAGCATGCACAGCGCATGCGCTGAAAACCGGCATTTCCTCTCCTCTAACCCAAGTGGTGAAGAGGCTAGCGCGTGCGTCTTGGATTTCCTCTGTTTTGGGGGATTTGCGCATGTATTTATTTTTACAGGTAAGTGGTGTTTTAGTGCAATTTAGAATTTTTTTTCCCCCACAGGTTTATTATTTTAAAGAATCTACAATAAGGTAAGTTTAGTTTTAGACCCTTTTTATTAAAAATTTATTTTTTTCAAAAAAAAAAATTGTTTAAATTATTTTTTTAAACTTATTTATACTTAATTTGATGATTGGGATGTTTTTTTAAATTTTATTTAAAGTTTAAGTAGTGTTTTGGGGTGCAGTACTTCTCATGAGTTTGACAGTTCTTACTCTCAAACTTATGAATGAAGTTTCCCCTCCCCTGATTGGCTGAACAGTGCTCACCTGATCGCAGCCGGCACATCGCACTAACTACGCCGCTGGGTCAGGTTAGCACGACATCAGAAACTGGCCACTGAAAGGAAATCCACTGCGGGCCAGGTTTCAGATGTCGGCGCGCAGGGTGAGTGCACATCGGGGGCTTGCACGCGCGGCAAGTTCTGGGCCATTATTCTCAGAAAGTCTGAGTACAGGTAGAGGGAGTGCAACGAAGGTTCACTAGACTGAATCCTGAGATGAGGGGATTGTCCTATGAGGAGAGATTGAGTAGACTAGGCCTATATTCCCTAGAGTTTAGAAGAATGAGAGGTGATCTCATTGAAACATATAAAATTCTTACAGGGCTTGACAGGGTGGATGCTGGGAGGATGTTTCCCCTGGCTGGGGAGTCTAGAACCAGGGGTCACAGTCTCAGAATAAGGGGTCGACCATTTAGGGCTGAGATGAGGAGAAATGTCTTCACTCAGAGGGTGGTGAATCTTTGGAATTCTCTACCCCAGAGGACGGAGATCAATACATTTTTGGATACTAAGGGAATCAAGGGTTGTGGGAATAGTGCGGGAAGGTGGAGCTGAGGTAAAAGATGAGCCACGATCTTACTGAATGGCGGAGCACGCTCGTAGGACCAATGGTCTGCTCCTGCTTCTATTTCTACGTTCTTGGATAGAGGAAACCAGAAAAAAGGATTCTAAAAAGGGTATTAACGCCAAGAGGATGTACAGAATGGATCCACCACCAGGGATAGCAGGAGACCCCCAAGATACTAGGACTATTTTGATTGGAGCACAACAGCAAGAGATTCAATAGAGGTTTGTTTAAATGATGAAATGTTTTGATCGGGTGAATAGGGAAAGACTATTTCCTCTGGTTGGGGGAGTCAGTGACAAAGGGTCACTAAGAAATTGAGGTTAAGAGAAATGTCTTAATGTAGAGGGTTGCTGCACCATGGAATGCTTTGCCACAGGTAGTGGTCCAGGCAGAGACCACTGCAGCTTTTAAGAAAAACATGGTTAAATATTTGCAGCAAAGGAAGATGCAAGAGCAAGGCAATGGGATTCTTTTGGATTGCTCGAGCAAAAAGCTAGACATTTATTTATTTGTTCTCGGATATGGGGGACACTGATAAGGCGCGGATTTATTGTCAATCCCTGTTGCCCTTTAGAAGGCGGTGGTGTAACTTCTTGAACCACTGCAATCTTTGTGATAATGGTGCTTCTACAACGTTTGCAGGATATTGATCAGTGATAATGAAGGAATGGCCATATATTTCCGAGTCAGAACGGTGTGCGATGTGCAAGAGAACTTAGAGGCGATAGTGTTCCCACGACATTCTTTCTCTTGCCCTTCTCAGTACTGGAGGTTACAGGCAAAGGATGTGCTGTCGAAGTAGCAGTGCATCCTGTAGATTGTAAATACCGCAGCCACAATGCAACAATGGTGGAGGGGTTTGACAGCAACTCTGGAGTCAGGGACACCGATCAAGTAAACTGCACTAAACTTGAAGAAATCAAAATATGAAGGTGCTATCATGGAAGGAGAGCTTTTAAAGGAATTTAGTCTTCGCGTGTGAATTGTTAGATCTCACCATCCCCTTTTTTCCTCTTCTTCCTGCTTAGGATGCCTATTTACACCCTGTATTGTTTGTGACACACAACAACTAGTGGAAACATGATCTTTTCCCAGCTGCTAGCATGAGTGCGAGTGGCGAGCGAGAGAGAGATGCACACCCTCCAATTTTTCTTTCTAAAAGGGACACTACATTTTCAAGCTTGCTGAGCTTCACCATCAAAATTTCAGGTCAGGAGTCTATTCAGTTCTGCAACTCCCCATTGCTGAATAGTTCTCCATAGTGAGTGAAGAGATCTTTAAAAATGATAACGGCAATGATGTTTCTTCTTTTCCACCACCAACTAAAAATCCTCTCTGCTTAGGACAGTCCTCAGAGACACCTCCGCAGATTGGTTGCTTAGGCAGGAGGCACACTTGCCGTGATTTAGGTCGGCATTTCCACTTTGTCCCCCTCCTCAAATTTCCAAAAACAGTCTCTCCCCCTTCTTCTCCAAAAAGGAAATGTCAAGATCAACGAACAGCACCAAAACAGATTAACCAGTCATTCATTTCATTACGTTTCTGGGCCCTTGCTGTGTGCAAATTGGCTGCTGCAGTTGCCTAGATAACAGTGACTGCACTTCAAAAGTAATTAAATGGCCGTGAAGCGCTTTGGGATGTCCTGAGAACGCGGATGGCGCTATATAAATGCAACAATACAAAAGTCACTCTTTAAATACAAATGTCCTTTGGACTGAAGATTCAAATCCCAACTTCCTAGTTCGGCGTATCACATTGGCCGTGATGCAAGATTTAACCTTAAATCATAGCACGCAATGCATTTCTGAATGAGGTACCTGCACGCTATACTTGCCTCTTCAGTGAGCTCCCCAAACACAGTAAGGACATCGTACAACAGGCTGGCAGTGTAGAACGATTTGATCATGTTTCTGTGGAAAACAAAATATTATTTCAAACTGTGACGGGAATGGGCTTTTAATCGATGTTAAAAAGATTAATGGCTTTTTAAAATCACTAACTATTTCTTCAACACATGTACTGCTGACAGTCTCAAAAATAGGCCAATTCCTTACAGTTGTTGGTTAAGATTTTACCTGCAAGTAATACTTGAAAAATAAATGCTGAATGACGCAGGTCTGTTGTCCATCAAGAACACTTGTGTGCAGTGAGCATAAGCCAGCTGTGTACAAACTCTCATTGTTAAATTACTAGTTACGTAGGCAGGTATACATTTTATGTGGAAGCCTGAACACTAAAGTTTCTTTTATTTGTTCTTGGGATGTGGGTGACACTGGCAAGGCAATATCTTGCTACCCTGAGGGCACAGAGAGTCAACCACATAGGTTAGGAATGGAGTCACACATGTAGGGTTGGCACGTTATTCTTCTTGAAGAACATTAGCAAACCAGTGGGTTAAACACAATAGGGATTGATTGCAAGGCACTAATATAACCTCAAGGATCAGATCATACTCCACGCGCGGCTTGTCAACAAACAAACTGCTCAATTAGCTGACTCTTGTAGTCATTCCCAGGTATCCTTCACTCTATACAAACACTCTGGGACTGGTAAAGTCCTATATTTTGAACGCTGCAGTAGTGGGGCCGTGCATGTGACTGCAGACACATTACCAACGACTACAGTATAAAAACAGGAGTTTTAGGTAACACATAAAGCAATTAATTTATTTTGGTAGGTTACCACACAACATATTTTACATTTAAAAAAAAAAAAGAAATGTGTGAGTGACAGAGTAGTTTTTTCCAAAACAGACTTGCCTGATTATCACTGGACGAGGTTTGGGGCACAGAACCAATAGTTGTTGATCTGTTCTCACTGGTGTAAAATGGAGTCTGTTACCTTGTTTACACTATATTTATCCGTATTTACTGTTTGCAGCAGCACAATGGAGTTAAATCAGTGTGACTGTTGTGATCTCCATGCCCAGTCAGTTCTAGTTTGCTGCCAAAAGCCTTAGAAAATTCGTCAGATCAGAAACAAACACCAATTTTACTACATTCAGAGCTCCTGCCATTATAAACACTTACCAGCTCTGATTGTCAAATTCACAGTGGTACAAAAACATGGCAGGCTCCAGCCTGCCGCCTTGGCATTCTCTTTAAGAGAAGTGCCAGCTCGGCTCAGTGGGCACTCTAACCTCTGCGTCAGAACACTAGTTTCAAACCCCAGTGTGGGTTTGAGCCCATAATCGAGGCCGACACCTCAGCGCCGTGCTGAGGGAGTGCTGCATTGTCGGAGGTGCCGTCCAGCAGACTGAGGCCCTGGTGAATGTTAAAACATTCCAGGGCACAATTTAAAGAAGGGCGGGAGTTCTCCTGGTGATGGGGCCAATATTTCTCCCTCCACCACCAACAGCACCAAAAACAGATCAGTTAGTAATTCATCACATTGTGGGATCCTGCTGTGTGCAAAATGGCTGACGTGTGCGCTTTAAAAAAGTTAGTTTATTGGGTCCTCCTGAGGGATACAATAAGGTACTACATAAATGAAGGCTAGTTCATTCTTTCTGCAGCAGTGATCTGATTGTACTCACTTTAGCTGTTGAGTTTCTTCTCACTATTAAAAAAATCAGCTTACGGTAAAAAGCAAGATTTTATTTTTTTAATTATCCGTACAAGTGCATCCAATTTGGGTTATGAATTGATTATAATACTTGAAAAGGAAATATTGCAGGGCTATAGAGAAAGAGCAGGGGGAACGGGACTAATTGGATAGCTCTTTCAAAGAGGCACGATGGGCCAAATGGCCTCCTTCAGTGCTGTATGATTCTATGATTTTGTCTGTATGCAGATCTAACAAGGCATCATCCAGGAGCTCGGGCAGCCCAGCTATCAAAGAAGTGATGTCCTTTGTGCAATTTGCAGGGAAGACATTAAATTTTGTATAGCCAGTAGAAAGTTTAATTTCGCTTACGGTCTTTTCACTTGATCCAATTTTTCAGCTCGGGATATGGTGCCCTCCCATCTCTCTCAGCCTCCACCCACTACCACGCACTGAGAGAGGTAGGCAGTCAGCTTATGCTGCTCGGGCCACACAAAAAGCTTCCTCAGGTGCATCACCCTTGGAAGAGAGTGGGTTCTGGGTGCCTTGCTGCCACTTACCACTCCTCAGCCCAGATCGCAAACTTACTGCACGAGTACATCCAGAGTCCCTTGCCATATGGCACAGTGTTATAACATCCCAACTAACACTGCATTTAAATTGAAGAGGTGGCCCTGCGCATTCCATAGCACTGGAGCAACAGGTTTGACTCTCCGGACAGACCAATGTGCAGAAGAGCGGGGAGTGGAGTGGTGGGAACTGGTGTTTAATTTGCATTCTGCAGCCAGAAGAGACAGCAGGCTGCAGCTTCAGAGCTAGATCTCAGGAGGTCACAGTGCCACCTTGTTTACCTTGCACCCTGTTACCCTACTGCAGTAAGGGGCTGCGTTCATCAAATGATAGCATCTAACAGCACAGAAGGCGGCCATTCGGCCCATCATGCCTGTGCCGGCTCTTCGAAAGAGCTCTCCAATTAGTCCCACTTCCCTAATCTTTCCCCATAGCCCTGCAAATGTTTCCTTTTCGAGTATTGATCCAATTCCCTTTTGAAAGTTACTACTGAATCTGCTTCCACTGCCCTTTCAGGCAACGCATTCCAGATCACAACACCTCACTGTGTGAAATAAAATCCTCATTGTCCCCTGGTTCTTTTGCCAATTATCCTAAATCTGTGCCCTCTGGTTACCGACCCTTCTGCCAGTGGAAACAGTTTCTCCTTACTTACCCTATCAAAACCCTTCATAATTTTGAACACCTCTATGAAATCTCCCCCTAAACCTTCCCTGCTCTTCTGGCACCATTCTGATATAAGTGCAGTGTTCAAGAGCATGAACTGTGATCGACTGTTCTCCTAGATGAAAGGGAGCACACATGCTCATTTTTTGTGACTCCCTCAGACAAGTTAATTGGGGACCTTGTTAAGGTTATTAGATACCCCAGAACTGAAAGTAGTTTCAAATGCAGAGCCCGCTTTCTTAGAACTTAAAAAAAAACTGCAGGGAATCTGGGCCAGTGGGATGGATAGATAGAAATAACTGAACCCTTCTTTCTCCCCTTTCAATCACTCTCATTAACTTATTGCACTCTGTAATTTATGCCCCCCCCGCACCAAACAACATTTTTCCCTTTCCACCCCTTTAAATTACACGGGGAGCCATACAAAGCGAGTAAATTACAGTACTTGATGTAGCCTGGTTTTAGTTACAGCAGGTTGCAGGAGCCAAGGAACACATCTTGCGAATAAAAATATTCACTGTGCTTATTAACTGGGATACCCTGCTGGAAATAAATTGTTCCAAAGCATCCCTCCCCCATTAACAAGCAAAATCTCGCCGTCAGTTTAGACACGCTGGGGAAGCACCTGCAGGTCGAGAAAATACCTCCTTCAAAAGCAAACATCTCACTAACCACATCCTGCCTCACTGGTATTGGCCGTGCTGGACTCCACTCGATAACATAACCGTACGAGGTGGCTGGGCATCCCTACCAAGTCTGCGGCTTCTCCACTGGTCTGTGAGTACAAAGCGCACCATTTTACTCACAGCTGCTGTCCCATGAGCCAAGTTATGGAATTCCGGCACCACTTCTATCAATCAGTACTTGGTTGGGTGTGTGGAACCCATCACAAGCACAGCCACCGCGCTCCCCGCTTCTGCGTTCCAGGGTAGTGCTGGCCGCCAGGTGGGCAGCTTTATAAACATTGCTGCCTGGCCAAGCACAGGATGAACCAGGCCCTGTTCGTTGAGCTTCAGTTTCCCAATCCAGGTAACGCTTGGAAGCATCAGGAAAAAGCAATACAGGGGAATGGGAAATAAAAACAGAAAATGCTGGAAACACTCAGCGGGTCAGGCAGCAGCATCTGGGGAGAGAGAAAGAGAGTTAACGTTTCAGGTCGATGACCTTTCGACCATTCAAGGAATGGGATTCAAGCGGAAATCAGGGACTCGGGAAACCTTGCTCAGGTGAAGAAACATGCTTAACAATGAAAAAGCTTAATCTCTCGAGTATCTACGAACTCCCATGATATGGCAGCAGTGGTAGGGGTAGGGTTGGGGAGGGGGGTGGAGGGGTTTGGATTTAAGGTTGCCAACCCCTCCAGAATTGGCCTGGAGTCTCCAGGAATTCAAGATTAATCTCCAGGACACAGCTGCGAGCAACCCAGGGGAAAAATTATCGGTGGATTATAAAACAAATCGTGTGTTTTGTCAATTTTATTACTTATATAAAAAAAAATTGAAGCACGCCTTGGGACGTTTTACTACGTTAAAGGCGCTATAAATAAATAAATAAATACACGTTGTTGAAATGGGGGAAGGCTGTTTGACTGGGCAGGAAGTCATGTGAATGAAACTCTAGGAATGCATCCAACTAGATTGGGTAATCCGAGGTGGAATGCCTCCTCCCTTCTGCCTGATACTTGAGGATTCATTGTACTGAAATACAAGTAAAAAGAATGTTGGAAATCTGAAGTAAAAATAGAAAGAGCTAAAAATGCAGAACAGGTTGATCAGCGGAGGCTAGGTTAACAGTTCTAGTCCAACCCTTCATCAGAATTTGAAAAATTGGGAGCCACTTCTGAAACAGGAGAGATTTTGAAAATCAACTGACTAAAATGACCAAATGAAATGAAACCAACTGTGTCACTGCAGGCCCACCGTTCTCTCTGTGCTGCCCCTGATGATTCTGTCAAGACCACCTTTGTACTGTCAGACTGACAGCCTGATTAACTCATGCACAAGTCAAAATTTCCTCCCACTAAACATCGGGAAGATTGATACAGGAAACTGTGCGCTATCCGGCACCGACGGGACCGAGCTGTTGCCGTTCCCTCAAAACTGCCGGACACTCCAGCGCTAGGGCAGCACGGTGGCATAGTGGTTAGCACTGTTGCCTCACAGCGCCAGGGACCCGGGTTCGAATCCGGCCTCGGGCGACTGTCTGTGTGGAGTTTGCACATTCTCCCCGTGTTTGCGTGGGTTTACTCCGGGTGCTCCGGTTTCCTCCCACAGTCCAAAGATGTGCGGGTTAGGTTGATTGGCCATGATAAATTGACCCTTAGTGTTAGGGGGATTAAATACGTGGGGTTACGGGGATAGGGTGGGATATGTGTTGGTGTAGGGGTTACGGGGATCGGGTGGGATATGTGTCGGTGCAGGCTCGATGGGCCGAAATGGCCTCTATCTGCACTGTGTGGTTTCTGTGATTTCTGTAATGTTGAAAGATACGGAAGCTTCTGAGCTCCGTATCTGTCAACAAACCCTGTTGCTTAACAGCTTCTAAACAGTCCAAGCGCCTCTGTAGCGTAGCAACAGCTTCAGCAGACCTTGCAGAGCTTGACTGTTGAGGAAAAAAGCAACGAGAAGAAAAAAAACCTAACGAAATCGGCACCTGATTTTTGCCGGTTGCTCAAGCATTCTGGACAGTTAGCCTCCGGATAACACAAAGTTTCCTGTATTATCGTTTTCAGCCCCTGCTATAAACTCCGCTTCCCCCGCCACCTTCTCCATAACCTTTCCTAGCCCTTGGCTCAGGCTAAACTAGACTGCGTGAAGCCTTGGTGTGCTGTTCCACCCAGAGCGGAGTTTTAAACTGCACATCCTATCCATCATCAAGACTGCTCACTTCCACTCCCACATCATTCGCCTTATTTCCAACTGACCCCACACTGCCACTGAAACCCTCAATAACAACAGAAAACGCTGGAAAAACTCAACATCCGTGGAGAGAGAAATAGAGTCAACATTTCAGGTCAAAACCCTTCTTCAGAACTGAGAAAAAAAAGCAGGCAATGAGACAGATTGAAAAGCGGGTTTGGGGGCTGGGAAATGGGGGAGGGGATGAAAGAACAAAAGGGAAGGTCAGAGAGGTGAAGAGACATTAAGAGATATTCAAGGCGAGACGAGATGGTAATAGGACAGGTAAAGAGACAAAGGATGGCTCTCGATGAAGTGTGAAATGCGCTGGCAGAATGAGAGACAGCTGCCATGTGGGAGAGAGAGAAAAAAGGAAAAGGCACAAACCAAAAGTGTGGATAAAAAATATATAAAAATATAATAGGGGCCGAGGTTATGATCTGAAATTGTTGAACTCGATATTGATATACTCGATACCGGAAGCTCGGGGTCACCCTTACGGACTGAACGGAGGTATTCCGCAAAGCGGTCACCCAATCTGCGTTTGGTCTCCCCAATGTAGAGGAGACCACATCGTGAGCAGCGAATACAATACACTAAATTGCAAGAAGTACAAGTAAATCGCGATTTCACCTGGAAGGGGTGCTTGGGGCCCTGGACAGTGGGAAGGGGGGAGGTATAAGGGCAGGTGTTGCATCTCCTGCGCTTGCACGCGAAGGTGCCGGGCGAAGGGGAAGGGGTGCTGGGGGTGATAGAGGAGTGGACTAGGGTGTCTCGGAGGGAGCGGTCCTTGCGGAATACTGAAAGGGGAGGGGAAGATGCGTTTAGTGGTGGGATCACGTTGGAGGTGGCGGAGGATGATCCGTTGAATGTGGAGGCTGGTGGGGTGAAAGGTGAGGACAAGAGGAACCCTATTGTGGTTTCGGGAGGGAGGGGCAGGGGTGAGGGCAGAAGTGCGGGAGATAGAACGGACATGGTCGAGGGCCGTGTCAACCACGGTAGAGGGGAATCCTCGATTGAGGAAAAAGGAAGACATGTCGGAAGCACTGGTGTGGAAGGTGGCATCGTCGGAGCAGATGCGGCGGAGATGGAGAAACTGGGAGAATGGAATAGAGTCCTTACAGGAGGCGGGGTGGGAGGAAGTGTAGTCCAGGTAGCTGTGGGAGTCAGTGGGCTTGTAGTGAAAGTTGGTCAATAACCTATCCCCAGAGATGGAAACAGAGAAGTCGAGGAAGGGAAGGGAACTGAAACCCTTATCTGTGCTTCTACCTCTAGACTTAGCTTCTGCAATGCTCTTCCTGATGGCCTTCCAACCCCATAAACTCCAACTTGTTCGAAAAACAGCTGCCCATATGCGCTCCAACACGAAATCCCATCACGCTCCACTCCAATCCCCATTGACCTGCACTGGCTCCCTGTCCCCCAATGTATTGAGATTAAAATCCTTGTCCTAATTTTCAAATCCCTCTCTTGCCTCACCACACCTCCTCCAGCCTTATTTCCCCAGTAACACCCTTCTGTCCACAAACTCTGGGCATTCCTTCCTCTCACCCCACTCTGGTGGCAGAGCCTTCAGTCACCTCGACCCTTCTCTCTGGAAGTCTCTCCCTAAACTTCTCTGTCCCTCCACTTTTCTCTCCAACTTTAAAGTCTTCTCAAGACCCATCCATTCTACCTTTTCCTAACTCTCAAAACACGGATTGTGTGTGCACCTGTGTGTGTCAGCCGTGGCTCAGCTGGTCGCACTCTTGCCCGAGTCAGAAGGTTGTGGGTTCAAGTCCCACTTGAGAGACTTGAGCACGAAAAAAAAAATCTAGGCTGACACTGCAGCGCAGTGCTGAGGGAGCGCAGTGCTGAGGGAGCGCAGTGCTGAGGGAGCGCTGTGCTGAGGGAGTGCAGCGCTGAGGGGGCGCAGTGCTGAGGGGGCGCAGTGCTGAGGGAGCGCTGTGCTGAGGGAGTGCAGTGCTGAGGGGGCGCAGTGCTGAGGGGGCGCAGTGCTGAGGGAGCGCAGTGCTGAGGGAGTGCAGTGCTGAGGGAGCGCTGTGCTGAGGGAGTGCAGTGCTGAGGGGGCGCAGTGCTGAGGGGGCGCAGTGCTGAGGGGGCGCAGTGCTGAGGGGGCGCAGTGCTGAGGGAGCGCAGTGCTGAGGGAGTGCAGTGCTGAGGGAGCGCAGTGCTGAGGGAGTGCTGTCTTTCAGAGGAGACGTTAAACCAAGGCCCTGTCTGCCCTCTCAGGTGGATGTAAAAGATCAAAAACAGATTAACTGGTCATTAACACATTGCTGTTTGTGGGAGCTTGCTGTGCACAAATTGGTTGCCACATTTCCCACATTATAACAGTGACTACACTTCAAAAGTACTTCATTGGCTGTAAAGCGCTTTGGGACGTCCTAAGGTCGTGAAAGGTGCTATAGAAATGCAAGTCTTTAATTTATTCCACCCTCCCCAATAAAGCACATTTGGATGTTTTCTACATTCAAACATAAATGCAATTTGTCATTCTCATTCTATCGACCACACAGAGGCCAGTATCAGAAGTCAAGAAGCGCCAATACATTAAATATATTTAAGGAGGAGTTGGATATATTTGTTAAGGCTAAAGGGATCAAGGGGTATGGGGAGAAAGCAGGGACCGGGTACTGAATTTGGATGATCAGCCATGATCACATTGAATGGCGGAGCAGGCTCGAGGGGCCGAATGGCCTACTCCTGCTCCTATCTTCTATGTTTCTATGTTTCTGTCAGCTTGACTCAGTTGACTATCATTCACTCAATGGTTATTAGAAAGGTACAGCGATACATCTTTTAAAAATTAAGCCAAGAAACCCGAATTCAAATAAAAGTCTGGTTTTACCAGACAGTTGGTATCAGCGACAGAACAACTTATGCACTACATAATCAAATGTCCCAAAGCGCTGCAGAGGCTCCAATGAGAAATATTCATTTTTTTCCCCTCTCCAAAAATCAGAAATACAGAAAAAAAGCCTAAAGCACGTTAATAATCATTGTTAATGTTGGTGGTGCAGCGTGTTCACAGAATGATGCACCGCTGCAGTGGTAGAGCATGGATTTAATTCCCCTACACTCCCAATTCTCAGTCTTGGCTCCAACACTGTGCAGGGGCACCAACATCGAAGGGAGCTAAGTCATGGAACCCTCCCATGTACCTCCAAGCACTTAGCAAATGGGGACAGGATAGGACAGAGTCAACATGGATTTACAAAGGGTAAATCGTGCTTGACTAATCTATTGGAATTTTTTGAGGGAGTAACTGGTAGAATAGATGGGGGAGAGCCAGTAGATGTGGTGTACCTGGACTTCCAAAAGGCCTTCGATAAGGTCCCACATAAAAGATTAGCATGGAAAATTGAGGCTCATGGGATAAAGGGGAAAGTTTTGGCGTGGATAGGGAACTGGCTGTCAGATAGAAAACAGAGAGTTGGAATAAACGGCTCATTTTCTGAATGGCAGGCAGTAACAAGTGGGGTACCACAGGGATCTGTCCTGGGCCCCCAGCTGTTCACAATTTACATTAATGACCTGGATCAGGGAGTCGGATGCAGCATTTCCAAATTTGCAGACGACACTAAACTAGGAGGTGGGGTGGGCTCAGAGGAAGAGACCAGGAAGCTCCAGAGCGATTTGGACAGACTGGGCGATTGGGCGGATAAATGGCAGATGCACTATAATGTGGACAAGTGCGAAGTTATCCACCTTGGGTGCAGGAACGGGAGGGCAAATTATTATTTAAATGGCAATAGATTGGGAGAGGGGGAAGTACAGAGAGACCTGGGTGTTCTTGTACACCAGTCACTGAAGGCGAGCATGCAGGTGCAACAGGCGGTCAAGAAGGCAAACGGTATGCTGGCCTTCATAGCAAAAGGGTTAGAATACAGGAACAGGGATACCTTGCTGCAGCTGTACAGGGCACTGGTGAGACCACACCTCGAGTACTGTGTACAGTTTTGGTCGCCTCATCTGAGGAAGGATGTTCTTGCCATGGAGGGGGTGCAGCGGCGATTCACCAGGCTGATACCAGGAATGGCGGGAATGACCTATGAGGAGAGACTATGTAGTTTAGGGATGTACACACTGGAGTTTAGAAGATTGAGAGGGGACCTCATAGAAGTGTATAAAATTCTGACAGGTCTAGACAGACTGGATGCAGAAGGAATGTTTCCCTTGGTGGGTGAAAACAGAACTAGAGGACATAATTTAAGGATAAGGGCTAAACCATTTAGGACAGAGATGAGGGGGAATTTCTTCACTCAGAGAGTGGTGAACCTGTGGAACTCATTGCCACAGAGGGCAGTGTACGCCAGCTCATTAAATATATTTAAGAGGGAATTAGATATATTTCTACGGGCAAAAGGGGTTAAGGGTTACGGAGAGAAGGCGGGGACGGGATACTGAATTAAAGGATCAGCCATGATCTCATTAAATGGCGGAGCAGGCACGAAGGGCCGAATGGCCTACTCCTGCTCCTATCTTCTATGTATCTATGTAAGTAGATGGCTTCACAGCATCATTGATAGAAGGTCTGAGCACAGGTCACTCACCCACCAACCTGCCGTCTGGGCCAAGAGCTAGTGCGAGGCTCTTGGAAACTATTGAAACCGGGCAGTAAACCAGCAGGTTTCTTACAAGCGTGCAATGCAATAAAGAACAATTCTTCAGGCCCTTTGACTTTTTCCTCAGGGAAATGCCCCATGACCTCCTCTCAGCGCTGCCCTCCCCATTGAAAGTGCGATTACTTCCCTTGTGACACTGGTCTCCCTGTGGGTCTGCTGGAGGCAAATGTGCGGGATGTAGAATGGCACATCACGGCACATGCAGAGAATGCGGGTCTGTAATCGACAGAACGCTCATCTCTGCATCTGCGTAATTGCACCATGACGCCGTTTCCTTCAACGACACAAGCACGGAACCGGCTTTGTGCGTATAAGTGAGCCTGAACGAGAGGCATTTAATTCACCAACAGATGGAAAGACCTATGGTAATCTGAGTCTATGAGAACTCTAGCCATCTCCTCCATTATATTGCCATGTGCCTCTGAGAGAGAGAGAGAGAGAGAGAGAGAGAGAGAGAGAGGACCGAATGTCTGCCATTAGCGGCACTCACCTGAGGTAAGAATACCTTTAAGAACAGATTTTTAAAAGGAATTCTGATAACCTATTTCCCACTCAGTTACACTCAAACTTTAAACCTGTCATTCCTCATAGCATCAGTGACAACGCAGAATACCTATGGGCAGTGATGTTACAAGCCTTGGAAGAGAAGCCTCATCTGGTTACTGCAACCCATTGGTATATTGCACCCCGTGCTACGTCACGATGTTATACCAGAATTTCACCATTAAAAAAAAACATATTGGTGGACTCACTTGTGAAATCTTTCTGCACGATCTTCAGTATCTGCATACAGGAACATCTTGTAGGCATAGTTCTCGATGTGGGCATTCCCCACCACATCTTGAGTAATTGATTCGTTGTCTCCCAACTGTTTCTTCATCTGAAAGGGAGACCAAAAAAATAGCAGCAGGATTTAATCACAATGATATAATAACATATTTTATAGCATGTTATGATGCAATAACATCTTCTTTTGAGGGTGGGGTGGCGAGGGGGGGGGGAAAAGAAAGACTGTCGGCACCATCAAATGTTTCCGAGTGGAACGCTTCCTTTCAGCATGGTGCGGAAACATCAACCGCTTGGCGTCACCTCAGCAACGCTTCCCGATTTATCTCGTCTTCTCTCCTATTCTCTTCAACTGTGGTAGTGCTTGCACTCTTGGCCTTTCACCGTGGCTTCGCAATATAAAGAGAATAGCTGGATTTAAACCTGGACTGTTAATATTCTAAAAGGAGGAAAAATACTCCATCCAATATAGAGGACAGAAAAGGTTGTAAAATGCTTTGAGAGGTAGGACTAGAATTTCCTCATTGACCAAGGAACCTGAAAAAGCAAGGCAAGGACTTAACTTGCAGACAGACATTGGCCCAAAAATTGCAATGGCAGGCCAACGAACATAGTTAGGCTTGTCCTTGCCCGTTTAATGTCGACAATGGCCCAGAAATTCGGGTCTCCGCGGGTGAATATGCACGGGGTACTCACCCGTAAGCCCAATGGAAGTGCCGGTTTCGTGCATGCGCGGGAAACCGGCACTTCCGTTCCCCTGAAAGAAGGGGTTCAGAAGTCGAACGCATGCGCAGGAGAGGCAGTGCGTGCGCATCGAACTTACTTTTTTTTTGTGCAGGTTTTCCCGGGAGGGTAAGTCTCCAGAAGTTAGACATGTAAAAAGCAGTCGCAAGGCCTGCTTTTTACAAGGTAAGTGGTGAATTAATTAAAATTAAAACATTTTTTCCACAGGTTTATTATTTTTAAATACTTTAAAGGTAAGTTTATTTTTAGCCCTGTTAGAAAATAAAATTATTTTTTTCAAAAATTTAAATTATTGTTTAAAATAGTTATTTCATGTAATTTATAGTTTATTTTAAAAATGTGATGTTTTTAAAAAATTTATTTGAAGATTTAGTGATGTTTTGGGGCTTGTAGTATTTATAGGTTTGACAGCTCTTCCTGTCAAACTTATGAATGAAGCATTCCCTGCTACCATTGGCTCTCCATGGCCCACGTGAACCCAGGGGACGCTTCGAACTAACTGCGCCCCTGGGATACGCAAGCACTGCACGCCGGCAGTTGGAGGAGGCCCAGGATCGGAATTCCACGCGGGCCCACAGCTCAACGACCAGCGTGCAAGGTAAGTGCAGGTCGGGGGCTTGTACCCGCGGGAAGTCCCCGACCCGAATTTCTGGGCCAATATTCTGCCCTGTGAGTTGGAGATGGAAATGGTGCGGCGCCCTCTACAGGGCATCTGGGATCTGAGTGAACAGGGCAAGCAACTGTGCATCTCCTCAACCAATCAGATTGAAGAATTGTGAAATGAACAGCGTAAGGTCTGAACAAAGAAGAACAAAGAGGTGCAAGTTAGAATAGTGAATTCAATGTCAAATCAGGTACTGACAGAGAAAGAGAGAGGGAAAGAAAGATTGGATTAATTAAGATAAAAAGAGAGAGACAGAAAGAAAAAAAGTTTTAAAAAAGTCAAATTAAAAAAAAATCTCCAACAATTTAAACATGAAGGAATGAGACTCCGCGCTTGTAACGATGAATATTCAGTGCGGTTGACTGTCAGTAATTAACACTCATCACTCTGTTAAAAGGGTACTTAGGCTGAAGTGGACAAGCCCCGACTTTCTGTGGCGAGTTTAGTTCCTATCTACCATGCAAGTACAGGAACTTCACGCTGCTCATTGCATGTGAATGGACAGCGAGATTCCGTTTTCGCGAAGCTAAGGGCGGCTCGGCCTATCTCGGACAGCTACTTCTGCATCTGTCCTCGCCTGAGGTTGCTGCGGCATTTGCATATAAATAATGGCGAGTGCCATTGCCCTCGCCGTCATTTTGTCAGCAATGTTTGGGCCTTTAGATAGTCCCAGAAAAAGAGACAAATTGACTAAATCTCTTTCAAAAGCACCTTCTCACCACATCCCTAGTACTCCTTCACTTTCCAGAAATATCTCGTTGGCTAAAACCCATGTATATGGTATTGGATTCACTTCGAAGGTCTGGATTTTTAACAGCCCCGTGGTTTTTAAATCCTTGGTCAGTGTGAAAAACATAAGATGGCTTCATTCCTGGGTTCTTCAAGAGGAGTCACTCAACAAAGATCTACCATTCAAATGAGGCCGTTTAGATATTAACAGATGTGGAATTACTATCGGATCCAAAAATGCCATTTGCCGTGTTATTTTGGAGCTGCTAGAAAGTTGACTGCTGGAATAATAAGGGAATTGCAAGCTCCAGAGGGAACTCTCAAAATTCTGGCAACCTTTTTCAGCACATATTCCAATTAATTAAAGAGGTTAGGGAGGACCAGGGGTCGTAAATTGAAGTTGTACAAGGCCAGATCTAGGTTAGATGTCAGGAGGTGGTTCATTTCCCAGAGAATAGTGGACTTCTGGGACAGGCTGCCGTCTCGTGTGGTGGATGCTGAATCGCTTCAAGCGAGAGCTGGACCTGTTTCTGACTGGGGCGGAGATCAGCTCTTCCAGCAGGTAGGTACTGCAGGGCCAGAGTGACCTCCTGGACTAGTTTTGATCGCCCCGATGGGTCGGAGAGGAACTTCCCAATTTCTCCCCCCCCCCAGGTTGGCCTGGGTTTTCTTAATCTGTTTTCTTGCTTCTCCCAAGAGATCACATGGTTTTGATTGGGGTGGAGTGTGTTTACATTGTGATGCACAAGGTATCACGATTGTATGGGACAGGCTCGATGGACAATGGGTCTTTAACTGCACATCATTGTTCGGATATAAAAGTAGCTTGTCTGTGTCTCAATGATTCCAACCTGGGACAAGTGGTTAATCAGGTTTCAGAGCCCCGCCTTGGAAATGGCACCCAGGTGGGAGGTGAGAGAAATTTTCAACATAGTTTTTACTAATATAAAGTATGCAACTATACTTTTTTTTTTGACGGAAAGCTCAAGCATAACACCAGTGGTTAACTATAAATGATGATTTCCTGTTGAAATAAATAACTACGGTGCCATCTTTGTTCTTATATGACTGTCGCGCTTGAGGGAGCGCTGCACTGTCGAAGGTGCAGTCTTTCGGACGAGACATTAAACCGAGGCCCCCGTCTGCGCTCTCAGGGGGACATAAAAGATCCCATGGCACTATTTCGAAGAGGAGCAGAGGAGTTATCCCATGTCCTGGCCAATATTTATCCCTCAATCAGCATCACTTTGCTGTTTGTGGGAGCTTGCTCTGCGCAAATTGGCTGCCGCATTTCCCACATTACAACAGTGGCTACAGTTCAAAAAGTGTTTCATTGACTGTAAAGTGCTTTGGGACGTCCGGTGGTCGTGAAAGGTGCGATATAAATGCAAGTCTTTCTTTTATCATTAAAAAAAAGAAACTTCTTTTTAATCAAAAAAAAATGTTCACAAAGGTTAATTCCTGGAAGGTAGTTAATTAAGAAAGGTTCTGTATATTCTTACAAAGCTCTTCTTTCTAACCATCACAAGTGTTACAGGGTCCAAGCGTGCATTTTTTCGACAGCTGAACAGACCCTTCAGTGCTCAAAGGTTCAATACTGCTTGCACGGTTTGACATATTTTACAGCAGAATTAGTAGATCGTGGAGTTAAATGCAGCATCTTCTAATGCGCTGTATTGTCGCAAGAGCACAATTTTTTTTCTCGTATTTCAGTTGATAAAAGCTACTGTTCAATTGTGACACAGAATCAAAATAATCCCAGTCTGTGGGTAAGAACATAAGAAATAGGAGGAGTAGGCCACACGGCCATTCAATATGATGGCTGATCTTCTACCTCAACTCCACTTTCTCCCCCCAATCCCCATATCCCTTGATTCCATTAGAGTCCAAAAATCTATCGATCTCAGCCTTGAATATCCTCAACAACTGAGCATTCAGAGCACTCTCGGGTAGAGAATTCCAAAGATTCACAGCCCTGAGTGAAGAAACCTTGGTTGCACCCCCTCTATGGCAAGTATATCCGTCCTTAGGTGCGGAGACCAAAACTGTACACAATACTCCAGGTGTGGGCTCACCAAAGCCCTGTACAATTGCTTCAAGACTTCCTTATTCTTGTACTCCAACCCTCTTGCAATAAAGACAAACATGCCATTTGCCTTCCTAATTGCTTGCTGCACCTGCATGTTAACTTTGTGTTGTGTGTACAGGGACACATAAATCCCTCTGAACACCTACATTTAATAGTATCTCACCATTTAAAAAATATTCTGATTTTCTATTCTTCCTACCAAACATTATACTCCATTTGCTGCCACCTTGCCCACTCACGTAACCTGTCTATTTCCCTTGGCAACCTCTTTGTGTCCTCCTCAGAGCTTATCTTTCCCACCTATCTTTGTATTGTCAGAAAACTTGGATACATTACACTCGGTCCCTTCATCTAAGTCATTAATATAGATTGTAAACCGCCGAGGGCCAAGCACTGATCCTTGCACAATCCCACTAGTAACAGCCTGCCAACTGGAAAATAACCCTTTATTCCTACTCTCTGTTTTATGTCCTTTAACCAATCCTCTAATCCATGCTAATATATTATCCCCAACCCCATGAGCCCTTATCTTGTGCAACAACCTTTCGTGTGGCACCTTATCGAACGCCTTTTGAATATCCAAATATACTGCATGAGGTTGTTAGGTGATGTGAGGTAGGGTATGAAGCAGGTGTGCTTCAATCGCTCCCCTGGGTTTGGAGAGGGGAAAACAGTATCAGCCAGTGTTCCCACTCCGAAAAGCTATTCAGTAACTCTTGCTGGAAAGGGAATGCATGCGAATGTCAGGCGAGGACAGGTTGGTGCTCGATTACAAATTGATAAATAACGAGCTGACATTCATTATCTTCTGCTGGAGATTTAATCTGGCTTCTCTTTAAATCATGTCTCAAGTCCCACTCCAGAGACTTGAGCACAAAAATCTAGACCAACACCCCAGTGCAGTGCTGAGGGAGTGCTGCATTGTCGGAGGCGCTGTCTTTCAGATAAGACATTAAATCGAGGCCCCGTCTGCCCTCTCAGGTGGACGTAAAAGATCCGGTATCACTATTTGAAGAGTAGGGGGAGTTCTCCCTGGTGTCTTGGCCAATATTTATCCCTCAATTAACATCACTAAAAAAAAACAGATTATCTGGTCATTAACACATTGCTGTTAGTGGGAGCTTGCGGTGCGAAAATTGGCTGCCACTTTTCCTACATTACAACAGTGACTACACTTCAAAAAGTACTTCATTGGCTGTAAAGTGCTTTGGGACATCCTGAGGTCGTGAAGGCGCTGTAGAAATGCAAGTCTTTCTTTTTTTCTTTCATGAATGGCTTTGATTGGGTGAAGAGAGGGAATGACTATTTCTTCTGGTCAGGGATTCAATGACAAGAGGTCACCAATTTAAAATTGTCGCTAGAAGGCTTAGAAGAGAGGTCTTCACTGATGCACATAAAAAAAAATAGCTTGAAAATGATCTAAAATGTTTAACATCTGGCTGCAAGTTTAAGGTAATAATTTAATCTTTGGGTAACAGCAGCCTGAATAACTCAAGCTTCATTCTTAGGGCTTTGGACAGAACATCACAGAACGATGGCTTGCCAGCTCGTTGCCAGGTATCACTGATCCTATATTGAGAACATTCTCTACAGTAACTGTACGAGATGCCACCCCTCTTTGTTCAGTGAGGCGGCACTGATGATCAGCAGGGAAATCGTGCGAACAAGTAAAGCAAAGATTATGCAAAGAGAGACTATGTGGCTGCAGATGGCGGGGTCTCATCGAGAGGCGAGAGCAGTAGTGAATTAACCGGGCCGGGCAATATAGACCCCAGGGGTTTTATGCTCCAGTGCAAAGAAAAAACAATCAATAGCCAGACTTCTTGGCCTGTGCAATTAAAATATAGGAAAATCACCTTTTTTGGGCAGGTTACCAACCTTAACCACCAGGAATTCAGGAAAACTATCCAGAGGATAGATATTTGAACCTTAGAAATAATAAAAATTGGCACAGGCTCCACAAGCCTTTCATCACCATTATATCATCCCTCAGTTCAGTAAGGTGCTGAAATATTAGGTCAAAATAAGCAATGAAATACACTAGAAAGTTGGATCCGACTTCACAAAATGTATCTCAAAGAGGGAGCCTTGCCATCAGTGCCCCCTTGAAATATAATTTGAACTGTTTTTTTCCCCTTGTTTCTGTTAATAAGGTGCTGCAAAAATGCAAGACTTTAAGTCTCTCAGCAAGCAATTCCCAAGCAAGTCGCATTGAAATGAAGCAATTTGCTCTGCAGATGGCCGGGAAGACCGTCTTGCAGATCCAAGACCAACAATGCGCTGGAACTATACACCGTTTGAAAAATCATCAGCCCCGGAGTATCCTGGACTGATGACTCGAGTGTGGTCCACAAGACAGTAGCTTCAAAAAAAGCAGCACTCCCTCAGTGGCCCGCTGGACTGAGAGATGCCAACCCTTCAGTCTCCAGCAATTGAAGATTCATCTCCAGGACACTGGGAGAAAAATCAGAGGGGTCATTAAAAAAGTGTGTTTTTTCCCCCTCATTTTCTTTGAACACTTCTGTTTATTAGTTGTAAAAAATGTGGCGATGGGAAGAAAAAGGCTGTTTGACTGACATTTAAGAACCATCCAATGAGTCTGTTCCCTTTCCAATTGGCGGGGGAAGGCTGTGCGGCGTGAGGATGGATGTGTTGGCCGACCAATGGCGGGAGTGTGGGGGTGGGGCAGTTGGAGACAGGGGGTCATGTGATGGAACCTCCAGGAACATGCCCAATCAGAGTTGGCAACGCCAGCGGGCGTGCCTCCTGGATTGGGGCTCATAGTAACAACCTTCCGACTCAGAGGAGTAAATGCCACCAACTGAGCTAAACAAACACTCCACTACTGGTAACAACTTAACGAACGAGATATGCTCGAGTTGGGAATTTCCTCGGAGCTCTGCCGCTGTAACTTTGGCGGAGATGCGGCTGACACCCCCATCCACGCGCACAAACGGTGGCGGAGCGGGAGCGGCTCCAAGGAAATTCCCGGACTAGGCGTTACACATGAACCGGATTCACTACCTTCGGTCTTGCTCGAGCCCCTAGGAAGCAGAGTAAACACACACTGAACTTGTCATTCCGCTGGATTACAAGGTGTCCTTTGCTGTTCAAGACAGAGATCGCTAGATTTTTGGACTAGAGAGGAATTAAGGGATATGGGGAAAGGGCAGGAAAGTGGAGTTGAGGTAGATGATCAGCCATGATCTTATTGAATGGCAGAGCAGGCTCCTACTGCAATAGATATCAGCTACAGGGGCTGGTTACAGGTTGGACAGTCAAGCAGAGGGACAGGGACAGAGCGTGTGTGTGTAAAAAAGTGGAACAAAGCGAGTCCTACTCTGCAGAAGTCGACCTCATCTCAGACCTTATTTAGACTAGCTGCAGTGAGCTAGTATGATAGCAGAAGGCAGCCACTGAATAGTATAACTTACATTTCTATAGTGCTCATGTACATAGGCTCAGTCATTGAGTACGTAGGGCAGTGGACAAACGGAGACGGAGCAGGAGGGAGAAAGGGGGCAAAGAGAAAAGAGCCCTGAAAGCAAGAACCAGGCACTGGAACCGAAGAGGACATCAATGCTCGAGTGGAAGGAGAGAGGAATGAAAAGGTCAGTGACAGCGAAGTATCAGGAAAAATACGCAAACAATTGAAAAAAATTAGTGTTGATGAGAGAGTATAGTCTGGGGGTACTTTTTGTTTGAAGTGCTCCCACATCTTATATTGGAAAAAAATGAAGAAAAAATTGATTAAAAAAAAATGCACAAAACTAGCCATCTGAGGGTTTTCCTGGGATCGAGAGGCTCCATATCATCTCCCAGGTCTGTCCTCAGTCACAGCTGTGACTGCATTTCGTGAAGCCTCTCTAGGAAAGCTTCAAGGACGCCTAACATGCCAGCTCTCCACCGGGCTGAGAAATTTGACATTCCGAAAAAATATTCTTGAATCTCCTTCCTCCAAATACAAGGGGGGAGGAGGGGGTGAGGAAGCACGTTGAGCAGAAACACTCCCGCTAGGCTTTCCTTCTCCTGCTGGGAGGATGTTTCCCCTGGCTGGGGAGTCTAGAACCAGGGGTCACAGCTTCAGAATAAGGGGTGTCAAGTGTCATTTAGGACTGCGATGAGGAGAAATGTCTTCACTCAGAGGGTGGTGAATCTTTGGAATTCTCTACCCCAGAGGGCTGTGGAAGCTCAGTTGTTGAGTATATTCAAGACAGAGATCGATAGATTTTTGGGTATTAAGGGAATCAAGGGGGGGGATAATGTGGGAAGGTGGAGTTGAGGTAGAAATTCAACCATGATCTTAATTACTAGAGGAGCAGGCTCGAAGGGCCAAATGGCCTACTCGTGCTCCTATTTCTTGTTATGTTTTGTTGGCATTTCAAGCCCAGCGTCTGGATCCAGTCCAGTAATACCAGCATACTTGGACAGGTAACTGTGGAGTAGGAAGATTTCGCTCTTCTCAATGCAGGTATTGTTTTTTGTCCTTCTGCTCAAATGTCAAGATTATTCTAACCGTGGCAGCAATGCTTTGGATTCCTGAAGCACTAAAACCTCCAAGAATGTGCGCCAGCAGCTTCGAAAAGATCTCCAGTTTATTATACCCATTGACAGCTCGTACCAGATAACCAGCATTTGAATTTTCAGCAGCCTGATAATTCGCAGCTACAGAATTCCAATTCATCGCAGGTGCACTAACTCCTTGCTTTTCAGTTACAGTCGATAACGGGTCACTCAAAACATCTATTGAAGAGGCTACACACTTATTAATTAAACGCAAAAGCTGGCGTGATTTCAGCTCTGTGCCGAGCTTGCTGTTCTTAGCCGGGAAGGTGGTAGGAGGACTACAACTGCACTTAGCATTGCTGGGCTGGGGAGGTGCATTGCGGGGGGGGGGGGGTTGGAGTGGGTGAGTGTAGGAATCCACACAGGTTCTCGCTCCAAACCACTTCCCAGCGACCCCTTGCTGGAAAGCCTGTGTGCGCGACAGTCAAACGAGGGGCAGTTTTTGCATTTGGCTGTGATGAATAAAAACAAAAGACTTGCATTTATATAGCGCCTTTCACGACTACCTGACATCCAAAAGTGCTTTACAGCCAATGAAGTACTTTCTGAAGTGTAGTCACTCTTGTAATGTAGGAAACGCAGCAGCCAATTTGTGCACAGCAAGCTCCCACAAACATCAATGTGATAATGGCCAGATAATCTGTTTTAGTGATGTTGATTGAGGGAGAAATATTGGCCCAGGACACTGGGGAGAACTCCCCTGCTTTTCATTGAAATAGTGCCATGGGATCTTTTACGCCCACCTCAGAGGGTAGACGGAGCCTCGGCATAACGCTTCATCCGAAAGACGGCACCTCCAATGGTGCAGCAATGCATTGCCAGTCTGGAATTTGTGTTCAAGCTGTGAAGGGGAGAGAGAAAACGGGAAATTATAGACCGGTAAGCCTGACATCGGTAGTGGGGAAAATGCTAGAGTCCATTATAAAAGATGTAATAGCAGAGCACTTGGAAAACAGTGACAGGATCAGACAAAGTCAGCATGGATTTACAAAAGGTAAATCATGCTCGACTAATCTACTGTAATTTTTTGAGGATGTAACTGGTAGAATAGATAAGGGAGAACCAGTGGATGTGGTGTATTTGGACTTTTAGAAGGCTTTCGATAAGGTCCCGCATAAGAGATTGGCGTGCAAAGTTACAGCGCATGATATTGGGGGTAAGGTATTGACTTGGATAGAGAACTGGTTGGCAGACAGAAAGCAAAGAGTTGCAATAAATGGGTCTTTTTCCGAGTGGCAGGCAGTGACTAGTGGGGTACCGCAGGGATCGGGCCTAGGACCCCAGCTATTCACAATATATATTAATGATCTAGACGAGGGAACTAGATGTAATATCTCCAAGATTGCAGATAACACAAAGCTGGGTGGGCATGTGTGCTGTGAGGAGGATGCAGAGAAACTCAAGTATGATTTGGACAGGTTGGGTGATTGGAGAGATGCATGGCAGATGCAGTATAATGCGGATAAATGCGAGGTTGTCCACTTTGGTGGCAAAAACAGGAAGACAGATTATTATCTGAACGGCAATAGATTGGGAAAAGGGGAAGTGCAACAAAATCTGGGTGTCCTTGTGCACCAGCCGCTGAAGGTAAGCATGCAGGTGCAGCAGGCGGTTAAGAAGGCAAATGGTATGTTGGCCTTCGTAGCAAGAGGGTTCGAGTACAGGAACAAGGATGTCTTGCTACAGTTGTACAGGGCCTTGGTGAGACCACACCTTGAGTATTGTGTGCAGTTTTGGTCGCCTTATCTGAGGAAGGATGTTCTTGCCATGGAGGGAATGCAGCGGAGATTCACCAGGCTGATACCTGGGATAGTATTGAGAGAGATTGGGTCGATTAGGCTTATATTCGCTAGAGTTTAGAAGAATGAGAGGGGATCTCATTGAAACTTATAAAATTCTAACAGGACTAGACAGACTAGATGCAGGAAGGATGTTCCCGATGGCAGGGGAGTCCAGAGCCAGAGGTCACAGTCTAAGGATAAGGGGTAAGCCATTTAGGACTGAGATGAGGAGGAATTTCTTCACCCAGAGAGTGGTGAACCTGTGGAATTCTCTACCACAGAAGGCAGTTGAGGCCAATTCATTAAATATATTCAAGAAAGAGTTGGATATATTTCTTAAGGCTGAAGGGATCAAGGGATATGGGGAGAATGCAGGGACAGGGTACTGAATTTGGATGATCAGCCATGATCTCATTAAATGGCGGAGCAGGCTCGAGGGGCCGAATGGCCTACTCCTGCTCCTATCTTCTATGTTTCTATGTTAGTCCATAATAAACAAATAAACCCCATAATAAAAAAATAAACCATTTAACAGGAGTCTTCAAATTAGTAATCTCCAAAACACGTTGCAAATGTAATAAAAACAAATTTGCTGAAAGCATGGACTATAGGAGCTAAGCTGTGCCTAACACGGCATGAATGTGGACTCAAGATACTGGTGTAGAAAATGGAACCGACAGCACCCGGCCTTCTGAGATCAAGGTTGCTGGGATCAGATTTAGCCTACACGCAAACTCCCCTGTGCTTGCACACTTGCTGTGGGAGTGGCTATTAACGAGTGGGAAACTGGAAAGTGTTCCATTCCCACAGACTCTTAATTCACTCCGCCACCACACCCACTCCCAAAAATATCACTTGATAAACGTTTTACTGTGTCTCAGGTGAATTATTTTGAAGAGGAGCAGGGGAGTTTTCTCCTGTGTCCTTCCCCCAATATTTAACACTTAACCAACATCACAAACAGATTATCTGGTCATTATCACGTTGCTGTTTGTGGGAGCTTGCTGTGCGGAAATTGGCTTCCGCAATGCCTACATTATAACAGTGACCACACTTCAAAAAAGTACTTCATTGGCTGTAAAGCGCTTTGGGACATCCTGAGGTTGTGAAAGGCACTATATAAATGCAAGTTCTTACATCACCCCCAGCAAATGTATTGATAAGATAAGAGAGGTTATATAAAATGCAGGTCTTTCTTCTTTTCACATTTGTGGCACAACACACCATTCCTTATGGACCTATTCAGTCCTGAACTTATACTGACTGCAGATCCGGAACTGGCCGGACTGGATTGGAGAATGATCTAAGTAGCTTGGCCTCCAGGAACAGAAAGAATGTGGATGCTATAGGAGAAATGCCTGAAGAATTGCCTTAAATGTTTCCTCAAAAATGGAGAAAAGTCAAACATTACCGTGGAATAGTATATTCGAGTTAAATACATACACTTAAATCCAGCGGGCCATTTCACTTCAGTTGCAGGATTACATTCTCAAGTCCTGGAGCGGGCCCTGAACCCACAACCTTCTGACTCTGAAGCAAAAGTGTGACTATCTGAGACTAACCTGTCCCGCTCCATTATTGGAAGTGCAACGAGACCTGGGGTGTCCTTGTGCACCAGTCGCTGAAGGTAAGCATGCAGGTGCAGCAGGCGGTTAAGAAGGCAAATGGTATGCTGGCCTTCGTAGCGAGAGGGTTTGAGTACAGGAACGAGGATGTCTTGCTGCAGTTATACAGGGCCTTGGTGAGACCACACCTTGAGTATTGTGTGCAGTTTTGGTCACCTTATCTGAGGAAGGATGTTCTTGCCATGGAAGGAGTTCAGCGAAGATTCACCAGGCTGATACCTGGGATGGCAGGAATGACGTATGAGGAGAGATTGGGTCGATTGGGCTTATACTCGCTGGAGTTTAGAAGAATGAGAGGGGATCTCATTGAAACTTATAAAATTCTGACAGGACTCGACAGACTAGATGCAGGAAGGATGTTCCCGATGGCCGGGGAGTCCAGAACCAGGGGTCACAGTCTAAGGATAAGGGGTAAGCCATTTAGGACAGAAATGAGGAGGAATTTCTTCACCCAGAGAGTGGTGAACCTGTGGAATTCTCTACCACAGAAGGCAGTAGAGGCCAATTCATTAAATATATTCAAAAAGGAATTAGAGATATTTCTTAAGGCTAAAGGGATCAAGGGATATGGGGAGAAAGCAGGGACAGGGTACTGAGTTTGGATCATCAGCCATGATCTCCTTGAATGGTGGAGCAGGCTCGAGGGGCCGAATGGCCGACTCCTGCTCCTATCTTCTTTGTTTCTATGTTTCTATTGTGCTGCTCATCAGTAGCCATGTTTAATTATCATCACTTAATGCAGCACAAAATTAGAATATGCTAAGTTATCTGAATTATTCACCAATCCAAGTAGGGATATTTCTAAAACTATTCAGAATAACAGAATCCCACTGTCTAGTCAAACCACTGCTACGGTTCAGTTGAGGCATTCTGACTATTTTAGGAGTGCGGTGCGAAATGTAAAATCCTTCTTCAATGATCTCAGTTTTTGCTCATGCTGAACGGTCTAATAAATTACTAAATGGGCTATGATACAAAGGTTTAATAATTGCCCATTTCACTGCAATTTATAGACATCTTGATCCACGTATAACACTTCCAGGCAAATAATTTGGAGTTTTGTATGTTCCAATTGAAGAACTGTCAGGATAGGTCTGGAGTAAGAAAGAGATTTCCTTGCAGTGCAGAAATACAAAGCTCAGACTAAGCTCTAGTATCACGCCCCGAAATTCTCAGTTTGAAGTTCAGATGCCAGCTAAAAAAAAAACTACTATGGAACAGCGCAAAACGCTGATGAGACCCTATGAATTGCACTCTCAATGGGCCTGAGCAAGTGTCAGTTGGAAGTCACTTTTCAACAGGAAGGGGATTAAAACTGAAGGGCCAGCCATGCCACACACATTACAGCAGCATGGACAGAGCTGTAGCGCTAGCTCATCCTCTTGGCCAAAGAAAATGCATGACAATAGGGAGGCAATAGTATGGGAGCTAGATAAAAATTACAAAAAGAAATTGAGAGAGACTGCTTTGCTCTACCTTCCCCTGCATTCCTTTTCAACGGGATAACTACAATTGAAATACTTAGCTGGATGGAGATCGCCACCAAACTCAAGAAGTCTGGCACCATTTAGGAAAGAACAGTTCACTTGGTTGATGCCCCACTACTGAGCTTAATATCCACCCTCTCCATCCCCAGGAAACTGCGGCGGCAGTATGTACAAATCTACAGGATGCACTGTAGCAACTGGCCAAGGTTACTTCGACAGCACCTCACCAAGGTTACTTCGACAGCTCCTCACCAAGGTTACTTCGACAGCACCTCACCAAGGTTACTTCGACAGCACCTCACCAAGGTTACTTCGACAGCACCTCACCAAGGTTACTTCGACAGCTCCTCACCAAGGTTACTTCGACAGCTCCTCACCAAGGTTACTTCGACAGCTCCTCACCAAGATTACTTCAACAGCTCCTCACACCAAGGTTACTTCGACAGCTTCTCACCAAGGTTACTTCCACAGCTCCTCACCAAGGTTACTTCGACTGCTCCTCACCAAGGTTACTTCGACAGCTCCTCACACCAAGGTTACTTCGACAGCTCCTCACCAAGGTTACTTCGACAGCTCCTCACCAAGGTTACATCGACAGCTCCTCACACCAAGGTTACTTCGACAGCTCCTCACCAAGGTTACTTCGACAGCTCCTCACCAAGGTTACATCGACAGCTCCTCACACCAAGGTTACTTCGACAGCTTCTCACCAAGGTTACTTCCACAGCTCCTCACCAAGGTTACTTCCACAGCTCCTCACCAAGGTTACTTCGACTGCTCCTCACCAAGGTTACTTCGACTGCTCCTCACCAAGGTTACTTCGACAGCTCCTCACACCAAGGTTACTTCGACAGCACCTCACCAAGGTTACTTCGACAGCTCCTCACCAAGGTTACATCGACAGCTCCTCACACCAAGGTTACTTCGACAGCTCCTCACCAAGGTTACTTCGACAGCTCCTCACCAAGGTTACTTCGACAGCTCCTCACCAAGGTTACTTCGACAGCTCCTCACCAAGATTACTTCAACAGCTCCTCACACCAAGGTTACTTCGACAGCTTCTCACCAAGGTTACTTCCACAGCTCCTCACCAAGGTTACTTCGACTGCTCCTCACCAAGGTTACTTCGACAGCTCCTCACACCAAGGTTACTTCGACAGCTCCTCACACCAAGGTTACTTCGACAGCACCTCACCAAGGTTACTTCGACAGCTCCTCACCAAGGTTACATCGACAGCTCCTCACACCAAGGTTACTTCGACAGCTCCTCACCAAGGTTACTTCGACAGCTCCTCACACCAAGGTTACTTCGACAGCGCCTCACACCAAGGTTACTTCCACAGCTCCTCACACCAAGGTTACTTCCACAGCACCTCACCAAGGTTACTTCCACAGCTCCTCACCAAGGTTACTTCGACAGCTCCTCACCAAGGTTACTTCGACAGCACTTCGCTTGCCTGTAACTTCAAACACCGCGAAGATCAAGTGCAGCAATGTCATGGGTAAACCATCAGCTCCAAGTCACACACTAGCCTGATTTGGACATGTACCACTGTTGCTTCATCGCTGGTGGGGCAGAGTCTCAGAATTCCCTACCTAACCCCATTGTGGGAGCACCATCACAAGGACTGCAGCAGTTCAAGGAGAAGGCCCACCACCTCCTCAGGGCAACTAGAGATGGGTAATAAATGCAGCATTGCCCACATCCCAAGAACAAATTCAAACAAGAGGAATGTCTCATAAGGATAAAGCATTTCAATCTCTGCAATAGAAGAACGAGACTAATTAAATGATTACTTTTTGTGCAGTATGTTAAGAGCACCCAAATCCAGCATGGAGTGGGGATCCGAGGGAGACACATGTTTAATCCCCAAGCTACAATCTTGCCCTGCAGCGTGGAACTGGCTGGGTTGCCAGACAACTCCTAAAACTGAGCGTTTTCCCTAGGCTGCTCTGGTATATCTGTGACTCCAGCTGCGGAGCATGTGGCCAGGGAGGGAGACAAAACTGGGAAGAAAAGAAGAATTTTTATGAACAGGCTATGAGCCCCAACAAGCCCATCTCTGCAGTTCAATTCAAGCTCGCCTAGCCACCTTCTCACCATCTCCCTCTGTGGAGAAAGTGCCCCTTGCGCCCACTTTTATTATCCACTCCAGTGGTCTCCCTGGCAAATTATGCTTATCCTTTGCATAAAAAAAAAGTTTTGCCTGACTTCCCCTCAGGCCCATTTAACAAAATAAAACTCAATATAAATGGGTCTGTAGCCAACATCACCGCTCAGCAAAGGTACAGAATTCGCTTTCTTTTTATGGTCGAGTTCCTTTTTTTGGAGTGATGGAGACTAGAAATAAAAAGAAAAACAACTCTACTTTTCTTGTGAGAATGCTGAATGATCCCTTTCACTGGCTGCTGCTGCTGTTTTAATCTACCTGGAAAGCGAAGGCTTGTACCTAAACTCCATTTATCGGAACAGTGAGCTACACACGTGCATCAAGCTGCCAAGGTGGAAAAAATGTTCACCACATTCGATAAATATCCTTGCTGATTTTTCACCACAAATCTGGGAATTCCTGGCCACAGGTTAATTTGCAGAAAAATAACAGTTATACAGAGGGAAGATAAACAAGGTCTTTATTAATGCAAACTAGGATAAAATGAAGAGAAGCAAGCAGCTTCGGTTCTGCACGTATACTTCTTTGGGGAATGGAGACAATTAAATGATTTGTTCATGTTTCAACTTGTTATACCGCCACTGAAACAATCAGAGGCGGTGACGAGACATAGAGAAAGCGGAGGAACAGCGCAGACCTAATCGGAGGTGGCGGCAGCGGCGAGACCTAAAGGAGAGCGCGGAGGAACAGTGTGGACGTAATCGGAGACGGCAGCGGTGGGACATAAAGGAGAGCGCGGAGGAACAGCGCGGACCTAATCAGAGGCTGCGGCGGCGGCGAGACAAAGGAGAGCGCGGAGGAACAGCGCGGACCTAATCAGAGGCTGCGGTGGCGGCGAGACAAAGGAGAAAGCGGAGGAACAGCGCGGACCTAATCAGAGGCTGCGGTGACGGCGAGACAAAGGAGAGAGCGGAGGAACAGCGCGGACCTAATCAGAGGCTGCGGCGGTGGGACTTAAAGGAGAGCGAGGAGGAACAGCTCGGACCTAATCGGAGACAGCGGCGGGACATAAAGGAGAGAGTGGAGGAACAGCGTGGACCTAATCGGAGGCGGTTATCAGCGGCGGTCGAACCTTCCACAATTTCCAAAAAAAACAAGGTGTGACAGGTAGGTGATTGGTTGCTGAATATTAAGGTTTTGTTTTCTCTTCTCTCTAAACTAAAACAGTGGTTTAAACTAGGAGTGGGAAATTTATAGTTTAACTAGTTAAACTAATTAATATATCTATAAATAATAATTGAATAAAGACTTTAACTAATTAAATAAATAAAATAAGGCTAGACTTAAGATATGGCAGGGCAGGTTGTGTGTCTGGACTGCAGTATGTGGGAGTTTGTGGACAGCGAGACTGTCCCGAGCAAACACGTCTGCAGGAGTTGTCACCATCTCGAATCTCTCCGGCTCAGAGTCACTGAGCTGCAGTGCGAGTTGGAGACACTCCAACACATAAAGGGAGGGGGAGGAATATCTGGACAGTTTTATCCACAATACAGTCACACCCCAGAGGAAAGCACAGGCTCAGGAAAGGAAGGGTGTGACCGTTAGGGAGACGGGTAGCAGGGATTTAGGAGAGGTTGAGAAGGAGGTCCCGAAGACACTGGTCCTGTACTCGCTACCTGTGAGGTCAAGGAGAAAGACTGCGGGGAGGACAGCCACAATGCAGACCAAGGCACCGTGGCTCAGAAGGCTGTCCAAGGTGGCGAAGAGCAGAATAGAAATATGGTAGTGCTAGGGGACTCTTTAAGTAGGGGGATAGATAGCGTCCTCTGCAGCCAAGAACTAGAATCCCGAAGGTTGCATTGCCAGGGCAAGGGATATCTCACGGCGGCTACAGAGGAACTTGGAAAGGGAGGGGGTAAATCCAGTTGTCGTGGTCCATGTAGGAACAAACGACACAGGTAGGAACAGGGAGGAGGTCCTGCTGAAAGAGTATCAGGAGTTAGGATCTAAATTAAAAAGCAGGACCTTGATGGTAATAATCTCTGGATTATTGCCCGAGCCACGTGCAAATTAGCATAGAAGCAGACAGATCAGGAGAATTAACATGTGGCTAAAGGTCCGGTGTGGGAAACAGGGGTTCCTTTTCATGGGACACTGGCACCAGTTCTGGGACAGGAAGGAGCTGTACCGATGGGACGGGCTCCACTTGAACCGGAATGGGACCCGTGTCCTAGCGGAAAGGGTAAATAGGGAGGTGGCAAAGGCTTTAAACTAGTAAGGTGGGGGGGAGGGATCTACAAGAAACATAACTAGCCTAATTATAAACAAAACAGGAATAGAGAGCATAGGAAAGAATAAAGTAAGGGAGGACATTGATGGCAAGGGAATAAATAGAGTTATAGAACAGGAGTCTAAAAAGGTGGTTAAACATAAAGTGAGAGGAAATCCTATTAAAAATGAGTTAAGCTGTCTGTACAGCAATGCACAGTGTCCGTAATAAAACAGGGGAGCTGGAGGCAATCATGCGTTGGGAGGAACCAGACATAGTAGGGATTACTGAGGCATGGCTACAGAAAAATCAGGACTGGGAATTAAACATTGCAGGGTATAACATATTTCGAAAAGATGGAGGGAAAAAGGGGAGGTGGAGTAGCTGTACTTATTAGGGATAACATAATGGCAGTAGAAAAAAGTGACGCAGATATCAGCTAGAGATACAAGATAACAATCACACTAATATGCGTAGTCTACAGACCACCTAATAGTAGAAGTGGTGTGGAGATGCCGGTGTTGGACTGGGGTGGACAAATGTAAGAAATCACACAACACCAGGTTATAGTCCAACAGCTTTATTTGAAATCACAAGCTTTCGAAGCGCTGCTCCTTCGTCAGGTGAAGTGGAGAGATGCATAAAAACACAGCTTATATAGTCAGAGAATAATGTCAGATGTTTACAGGTAATCTTTCTAACTGCCATTTATCACACCTCGGCAGAGAGATAATCACAGCAATCAAAGGTGTAAATGGTGTCCAAACAGGTCAGTCAGGAAAACATTACATCAAAGAACAATGAGGTGGGGTCACAAGGGGTCAAATGTTGCAGATGCTGGGGTCTGTATAAAAAACAAAAAAAGACAAAAAACATTTTTTTTTGCTGGAAATCACAGCAGGTCCGGCCGCATCTGTGCGGAGAGAACAAGCCAACGACGACTCGAGTCTGGATGACCCTACGTCAGGTGGGGTTACATGTAGCGTGACATGAACCCAAGATCCCGGTTGAGGCCGTCCTCATGGGTGCGGAACTTGGCTATCAGTTTCTGCTCGGTGATTTTGCGTTGTCGTGTGTCTCGAAGGCTGCCTTGGAGAATGCTTACCCAAAGATCGGAGGCTGAATGTCCTTGACTGCTGAAGTGTTCCCCAACTGGGAGGGAACACTCCTGCCTGCCGATTGTTGCGCGGTGTCCGTTCATCCGTTGTCGCAGTGTCTGCATGGTCTTCATCAGGAATTCATCAGGAGAATGAGGCTCCGGGAATTCTTCCACAAATCCCAAGATGTCAGCAGCGAACCCACTGAGACAATCAATGATCCTGACCAGCAGACAGAGGGATCCGCAGTGCAGCAACCGAAGAAGAGTCAAATTGGACCCCTCCGGCGGGTCGCTGCCCTCAGCTTGACATGTATGCTCAAGCTGTCAGGAGATGCATCAATGCCAGATTCATCAGCCGCACTCACAAGACAGTCCAGAATGTCACCCGAGCACAACGCAACGCCATCCACGCGCTCAAGACCAACCGCAACATCGTCATCAAACCAGCAGACAAAGGAGGAGCCATCGTCATACAGAACAGGACGGACTATTGCAAAGAAGCATACCGACAACTGGACAACCAGGAACACTACAGACAGTTACCCGCAGATCCAACCAAAGAACACATCCGCCAACTCAACAGACTGATCAAGACCTTCGATCCAGACCTTCACAGCATCCTACGCGCTCTCATCCCACGTACTCCCCGCGTGGGAGTCTTCTACTGCCTCCCAAAGATACACAAAGCCAACACACCCGGACGTCCTATCGTATCAGGCAACGGAACCCTGTGTGAGAACCTCTCTGGATACGTCGAGGGCATCCTGAAACCCATCATACAGGGAACCCCCAGCTTCTGTCGTGACACTACAGACTTCTTACAGAAACTCAGCACCCACGGACCAGTTGAACCAGGAATACTCCTCGCCACGATGGACATCTCGGCACTCTACACCAGTATCCCCCACGATGACGGCATCGCTGTGACAGCCTCAGTACTCAACACCAACAACAGCCAATCTCCAGGCACCATCCTACAACTCATCCGCTTCATCCTTGACCACAATGTCTTCACCTTCGACAACCAGTTCTTTACCCAAACACACGGAACAGCCATGGGGACCAAATTCGCACCCCAATACGCCAACATCTTCATGCACAAGTTTGAGCAAGGCTTCTTCGCTGCACAGGACCTCCAACCAACGCTATACACCAGATACATCAACGACAATTTCTTCCTATGGACCCACGGCGAAGAATCACTGAAAAGACTACACGATAACATCAACAAGTTCCATCCCACCATCAAACTCACCATGGACTACTCCTCAGAATCGGTTTCATTCTTGGACACACGAATCTCCATCAAAGACGGACACCTCAGCACTTTACTCTACTGCAAGCCCACGGACAACCTCAGGATGCTCCACTTCTCCAGCTTCCACCTTAACCACGTTAAAGAAGCCATCCCCTATGGACAAGCCCTGCGAATACACAGGATCTGCTCAGACGAGGAGGAACGCGATGGACACCTACAGACGCCCTCGTAAGAACGGGATATGACGCTCGACTCGTCGATCGACAGTTCTGACGGGCCACAGCGAAAAATTGCATAGACCTCCTCAGAAGACAAACACGGGACACAACCAACAGAGTACCCTTCGTCGTCCAGTACTTCCCCGGAGCGGAGAAACTACGCCATGTTCTTCGCAGCCTTCAACAAGTCATCGATGACGACGAACACCTCGCTAAGGCCATCCCCACGCCTCCACTACTCGCCTTCAAACAGCCACCTAACCTCAGACCATCGTTTGCAGCAAATTACCCAGCTTTCAGGAGAACAGCGACCACGACACCACACAACCCTGCCACAGCAACCTCTGCAAGACATGCCAGATCATCAACACAGATACCATCATCACATGTGAGGACACCACCCACCAGGTACATGGCACATACTCATGTGACTCGGCCAACGTTGTCTACCTCATACGTTGCAGGAAAGGATGCCCCGGAGCATGGTACATTGGCGAGACCATGCAGACACTGCGACAATGGATGAACGGACACCGCGCAACAATCGCCAGGCAAGAGTGTTCCCTCCCAGTCGGGGAACACTTCAGCAGTCAAGGACATTCAGCCTCCGATCTTCGGGTAAGCATTCTCCAAGGCAGCCTTCGAGACACACGACAATGCAAAATCGTCGAGCAGAAACTGATAGCCAAGTTCCGCACCCATGAGGACGGCCTCAACCGGGATCTTGGGTTCATGTCACGCTACATGTAACCCCACCTGACGTAGGGTCATCCAGACTCGAGTCGTTGTTGGCTTGTTCTCTCCACACAGATGCGGCCAGACCTGCTGTGATTTCCAGCAAAAAAAATGTTTTTTGTCTGTTTTTTTGTTTTTTTATACAGACCCCAGCATCTGCAACATTTGACCCCTTGTGACCCCACCTCATTGTTCTTTGATGTAATGTTTTCCTGACTGACCTGTTTGGACACCATTTACACCTTTGATTGCTGTGATTATCTCTCTGCCGAGGTGTGATAAATGGCAGTTAGAAAGATTACCTGTAAACATCTGACATTATTCTCTGACTATATAAGCTGTTTTTATGCATCTCTCCACTTCACCTGACGAAGGAGCAGCGCTCCGAAAGCTTGTGATTTCAAATAAAGCTGTTGGACTATAACCTGGTGTTGTGTGATTTCTTACAATAGTAGAAGGGAGGTGGAGGGAGAAATATGCAGACAAATTAGGGAAATGAGTAAAAAGCATAGAATAATCATCATGGGGGATTTCAACAAATGAACCAGAGCAGATAAGAGAAGTAAAAGTAGGGGAACATATAGGCAAGTGACCAAAGTATAACATGCTTTAAGATGATAATTGAGAAGGACATAAGTATGATGAAAACCAGGGTAATAGATTGGAGAAAAGCTGATTTTGTGGGGCTGAGAATAGAACTTGGGGAAAAAAAGGGCAACAATATTGGCAAACTATGATGTAGAACAGCAATGGGAAACATTTAAAACCATGTTCAACAGAGTGCAGGAACAATATATTCCACTAAAAGGAAAGAACTAAACAATAATGAGACTCCATGGATGAATAAAGTCATAAGGGAACAATTGAGGGTAAGGAAAAAGGCATACATTAAGAACATTGACAGCAGGGGAGTGCATGATAAGGGAGAATACGAAAAGATTAGGAGAGAAGTCAAGAAACAATTAGGGAAGCAAAGAGGAACTATGAAATTAAATCATCAAGGAACATAAAACAAAATAGTAAAATATTTTATAGGCACATCAATAAAAAAAGGAAGGTTGGGATGGGAATAGGGCCATTAAGGAATAGACAGGATAATACCAAAGGTAACAAGAAGGATGGCAGAAATATTAAATAATTATTTTGGTTCAGCATTTACCAGGGAGATAGAACAGGTGGACATGACATTGGATGATGAGATTAGTAATGAGATAAGTGCATTTAAAATAAGAGAGGATATATTAAACTAATCAAACTCATTTAAAAATAATCTAGGAAAGTAATAGCAAAGGCATTACTATACATATTTAATAATTCATTAGAAAAAGGTGTAGTGCCAGAGGACTGGCAGATAGCTAACGTAATACCGATAGTTAAGAAGGGGATAGAACATGTCCAGGGAATTATAGACTAGTCAGCTTAACAGTGGTAGGAAAAATAATGGAATCCCTACTAAAGGAGAAAATAGAAGAGCATCGAGAAACCAAAAATATAATAAGGAACAGTCAACATGGATTTCAAAAGGGAAAGTCTTGCTTGACCAACCTTATTGAATTTTTTGAAGAGGTAAGAGAGAGTATTCTAAATAGCAGATTACTGGATTTTCTTAATAAACATAATATCCTTAGAAAAAATCAAATAGGCTTTCTTCCAAAACACCGCACCACCGACCATATCTATACCCTTCACACTCTCATTGAAAAACATATACACCAAACAAAAAATGGGAAAATATTCGCTTGTTTCATTGACTTCAAGAAAGCTTTTGACTCTATTTGGCACGAAGGGCTCTATTACAAACTTCTTCAGTGTGGAATAGGGGGCAAAGTCTATGACCTTATTAAATCGATGTATCTGAAAAATAAATGCGGTGTCAAAGTTGGAGACAAACGCACCGGTTTCTTCACCCAGAGAAGAGGCGTCCGGCAGGGTTGCAACTTGAGTCCGACCCTGTTCAACATATACATAAATGAGTTAGCAGACAAGCTGGAGCAAAGCGAGTCACCGGGTCTCTGTCTCCTGGATGGGGAAGTGAGGTCCCTGTTCTATGCGGACGACCTGGTTCTGCTGTCTCCCACAGAACAGGGATTACAGCAACATTTAGACCTACTCGACAAATACTGCCAAAATTGGGCCCTGACAGTAAATCTAAAGAAAACCAACATCATGATTTTTCAAAAAAGGCCCAGATGTCAGGAAAACAAATACCAGTTTACTCTCAGTGATACCATCATAGGACACACTATGAGCTACACTTACCTTGGTCTAACCATTACAGCATCAGGGAGCTTCAACATAGCAGTGAATGCACTAAAAGAAAAAGCCCGAAGAGCCCTATATGCAATAAAAAGAAAATTCTACAACATCCAAATTCCAATCAAAATCTGGCTCAAAATATTTGATAGTATAATCCTGCCCATTGTGCTGTATGGTAGTGAAGTATGGGGCCCACTCAATCACCATAGCTACACTAAATGGGAAAAACACACAATAGAAGCCCTACATGCAGAATTTTGCCGAAGCATTCTTCGCACCCAAAGGAAAACACCAACAAATGCATGTAGAGCCAAACTAGGCAGATACCCACTGATAATAAACATCCAAAAACGAGCACTAAACTTTCTAAATCACCTCAAATCTAGTTCCCCAGACACCCTTCACTTTAAAGCCCTCCAGACCCAAGAGCTGAACCCAGAAATGAGTCCCCTGAGTCAGTTGTTACTGAAACTAAGTTCTCCTACCCAGCCGGACCCTGACCAGTCCCAGACCAACACTGCTCCCCAAACACCAATCCGAGTGAACCAAATCATTAAACAATGCAAAGAAACCTACCTGGAACATTGGAACACAATAACCAAAAGCCAAAGCAGATTAGAATGCTACCGGGCCCTAAAAAGAGAATATAAACTGGCAGACTATCTCTCGACCATCAGAGACACAAAACAGAGACAGACCCTCACCAGATACAGACTAAGCGACCACCAACTGGCAATTGAAAAAGGAAGATACAAGAAATCCTGGCAACCTAAAGAAAATAGAATATGTGATCACTGTCTGGCCGGCGAGGTTGAGACAGAGGTGCACTTCCTCCTAAAATGCGAAAAATTCAACGAGACAAGAAACATATTTTGACAAGCTCAGCCTTACAACCCCAGATTTCAAAGAATTGGATGACCTGTCAAAATTAAGAATAGTCCTGGGGGAAGGAGACAGACCATATCTTGGGGCCCAATATGTAACAACATGTCACAACCTGAGGAACAGTGAGTGACTAACGAGCACACCCATAGCATATATACTCTAAAAATGTTTAAATCAATACCGAATGTACCCAACGACTGTTTTAAATTAATACTGAATGCACCCAACGAGGGTCAACGACTGTTTAAATTAATATTGTCTGTACCCAACGAGGGTCAAAATTGTTTGACACCTACAGAATGTTGGAAACCTGTACTTTTTGTTATGTAAGCTTTGGCAATATGGTTCCCTGTAAACTTTCATGCCAATAAAGCATTTGAATTGAAAAAAGAAAAAAAAAAAATTGAATTGAGTAGACAATGGTAATGCAGTAGAATTTATTCAGCTGGATTTTCACAAGGTCTTCGATAAGGTACCCCATAATAGACTGATGAACAAGGTCAGAGAATGCGGAGTCAAGGGACAAACAGCAGAATGGTTTGCTGGCTGTCTTCAGGACAGAAAGCAGAGAGTGGGAGTAAAGGGTAGCTATTCACAGTGGCAGAAGGTGGGTAGTGGTGTTCCACAGGATCAGTGCTGGGACCACTGCTGTTCACAATTTACATTAACGATTTAGACTTTGGAATCAAAAACACAATTTCTAAATTTGTGGAGGGCACCAAATTTTGGGTGGGGGGGGGGCGGGGGGGGAGAGAATAGTCAATACTGAGGAGGACTGCAACAAATTACAGGAGGACATTACTAAACTTGCAGAATGGGCACATAATTGGCAAATGAAGTTCAACACAGACAACTGTGAGGTATTACATTTTGGTAGGAAGAATAGGGAGGTCACATCAATTGGAGGGTGCGAGTCTAGGTAGGGTAGAGGAACAAAGGGATCTCGGAGTACAAATACACAAATCACTAAAAGTTGTGACACAGATGAGCAAGGCCATAAAAAAAGCAAACCATGCACTAGGGTTTATTTCTAGAGGTATAGAATTGAAAAGTAGTGAAGTTATGCTAAACCTGTATCAAACCTTGGTTAGACCACACTTGGAGTACTGCGGACAGTTCTGGTCACCATATTATAAAAAGGATATAGAGGCACCGGAGAGGGTGCAGAGAAGATTTACAAGGATGATACCAGAAATGTGAGGGTATACATATCAGGAAAGGATGAACAGGCTGGGTCGGTTTTCTCTTGAAAAATGGCTGAGGGGTGACCTAATAGAGGTCTTTAAAATTATGAAAGGCTTTGATAGAGTGGATAGAGAGAGAATGTTTCCACTTGTGGGGAAGAGCATAACTAGAGGCCATCAATATCAGATAGTCGCTTAGAAATCCAATAGGGAATACAGAAGAAACTTCTTTACCCAAAGAGTAGTGAGAATGTGGAACTCGCTACCACAGGGAGTGGTTGAAGCAAGGGGTAGATGCATTTAAGGGGAGGTTGGACAAACATATGAACGAAAAGGGAATAGAGGGTTATGCTGATGGGTTTAGATGAGGAAAGACAGGGGAGGCTCGTGTGGAGCATAAACGCCGGCAGGGACTGGTTGGGCTGAATGGCCTGTTTCTGTGCCGTATACCCTATGTAATAAGGTTCTGAGGGGGATTGGCAGGGTAGATGCTGAGAGGTTGTTTCCCCTGGCTGGAGAGTCTAGAACTGGGGGGGCATAGTCTCAGGTAAGGGGTCGGCCATTTAAGACTATGAGGAGGAATTTCTTTACCCAGAGGGTTGTGAATCTGTGGAATTCTTTACCCCAGAGGGCTGTGGATGCTCAGGCGTTGAGTATATTCAAAGCTGAGATCAATAGATTTTTGGACTCTAGGGGAATCAAGGGATGTGGAGATCGGGTTGGAAAGTGGAGTTGAGGTCGAAGATCAGCCATGATTTTATTCAATGGTGGAGAAGGTTCGAGGGGCCGTATGGCCAACTCCTGCTCCTAATTCTTATGCTCACTATATTTGTTAAACTAGTAAAGTTATAAGGTCCTCATTTGAATGCCAAGCTGATGGACTAACGCTGTGTCAGTCAGTCTGCATGCAAATATCCTAAGTGGTCACTCCAAATTGTTAAGATTACAAAAGTTGTAAGAGTCCTTTAAACTGAGCTAACACTAAACTAATACAGAGGATAAGTGTGACATTGGCATTTGCTGTGATTGCCAACAAATAACACTGTTTAAATGTCATCAACACCCTCATCCATGCCTTTGTTACCTCTAGACTTGACTATTCCAACGCACTCCTGGCTGGCCTCCCACATTCTACACTACACAAACTTGAGGTCATTCAAAACACGGCTGCCAATGCCCTAACTCGCACCAAGTCCTGTTCGCCCATCACCCCTGTGCTCGCTGACCGACATCGGCTCCCGGTTAAGTAACGCCTTGATTTTAAAATTCTCATCCTTGTTTTCAAATCCCTCCATGGCCTCGCCCCTCCCTATCTCTGTTATCTCCTTCAGCCCCCCCCCGCACTCCTCTAATTCTGCCCTCTTGAGCATCCCTGATTATAATGGCTCAACCTTTGGTGGCCGTGCCTTCTGTTGTCTAGGCCCTAAGCTCTGGAATTCCCTGCTTGAACATCACTGTCTCTCTACCTCTCTTTCCTCCTTTAAGACACTCCTTAAAACCTACCACTTTGACCAAGCTTTTGGTCACTTGCCCTAATTTCCCCTTATGTGGCTCGGTGTCAAATTTTTTGTCTTATAATACTCCGGTGAAGCGCCTTGGGACATTTTACTACGTTAAAGCCACTTTATAAATTCAAGTTGTTGTTGGCTCCTGTCCATTTTCAGATCAAACCAAGTAACTTTGGTTTAAAGTTATAACCATTTTTAGATTACCACCTACCTCACAATGTGAACCGTCACAAATGAAACTTTCCTCTCACAAAAGATTAGGTTCGAATGTTCAGATCGCTATCAAGGACCGGACGGTCAACCCCGACAGATCACGACTCAAGATCATTTATAATCCTCATTACAGGAAACTTTTTTATCCGGCACCGACGTGGTGCCGGTTGATCAAAAAGTCCGGATTACAGAGAGGTATACTTACTAAGGTACAAGAGCCCCGTACACGGCCACAGATCCAGGCGTCCCTGTTGCATGGCAACAGGTGCAGGAACCCCGGTTGCATGGCAACAGGTGCAGGAACCCCGGTTACACGGCCACAGATCCAGGAACCCTGGTTACACGGCCACAGATCCAGGAACCCCGGTTACACGGCCACAGATCCAGGAACCCCGGTTACACAGCCACAGATCCAGGAACCCCGGTTACACGGCCACAGATCCAGGAACCCCGGTTACACAGCTACAGATCCAGGAACCCCGGTTACACAGCTACAGATCCAGGAACCCCGGTTACACGGCCACTAATATGAAGTAAAACTTACTTGAACCTACTCCTGAATTTTGCCGGTTAAGAGAGATTTCCGGTTATTTAGGTGCCGGTAAAGAGAGTTTCCTGTATTATGTTACAGTATAACCATGTGTTAGTCATTTGTACCCCTTACACATTATGTAAGACTGGTGCAGAGCCCAATTGTGGTAACACCCAGTGCTAAAGTCCTCTACCAAGAAAAATCTACCTCCTGTGCAGCAAACTCAAAAAATAAATTGTGCAGCAGACCACCAACAAATGCTGAGTGGGAGGCAGAAATTCATCAACAAACTGCCCAAAACAATCAATTTATAGATTAGAAGCAAACTGAACACTGCATTTTAATACCGTGGAGTGGCACGTCATACGAAAGACACTGTACATTGGGGCCAGGCACCAGAGATCAGTGCTCAAGTGGAGACATGGCAACTTCCGATTCCCAGTTTTGTTTTCCTAATGAGCCGCTAGTCTCTGTTGGGCCTACTGGAGGGAGAGGAGATAGCAGTCCTGCGTGCACCGTGGCTCTGAGGTTATTGGGCTACAGGAAAAGAAAGATTGCCATTAGGAATGGGGAGCTCAGATCCTTTATATAGTGCAGTGGTGGCAGCAACAGGAGTACCGTGCTCATAATCTGTCAGCGCGCTATTGATGTAAAAATGGCGTAATGTGCTTTCTCCACCAAGATGTTGTCGAAAGATTCAAAGGGGAAAAAAACAGGCCAGTAGAGCACAGTCAGAGGTAATCGCAGTTCATATCCCTTTAATTAAACACTTTCCAAGAATGGTTGAAGACCAATGTAAATCAAATAGGACAATAAAGTGGCACTGTGATTATGCAACACACTGAGCCACAGATTGGTTTGATGCTGCTTCTCCCCTCTCCTGTTGCTCCGTACATAAATCAGCAAAGTGATGGAAGGTGTCATTGACAGTGCTATCAAGCGGCACTTACTCACCAATAACCTACTCACTGATGCCCAGTTTGGGTTCCGCCAGGACCATTCGGCTTCCGACCTCATTACAACCTTGGTCTAAACATGGACAAAGGAGCTGAATTCCAGAGGTGAGGTGAGTGACTGCCCTCGACATCAAGGCAGCATTTGACCGAGCGTGGCATCAAGGCACCCTAGTAAAACTGAAGTCAATGGGAATCGGGGGGGGGGGGGGGGGGGGGAGAAACTCTCCACTGGCTGGAGTCATACCTAGCACAAAGGAAGATGGTTGTGGTGGTTGGAGGTCAATCATCACAGCCCCAGGACGTCGCTGCATGAGATCCTCACGGCAGTGTCCTAGGCCCAACCATCTTCAGCTGTTTCATCAATGACCTTCCCTCCAACATAATGTCAGAAATGGGGATGTTCGCTGATGACTACACAGTGTTCAGTGCCATTCACAACTCCTCAGATAATGAAGCGGTCCATGCCCGCATGCAACAAGACCCGGACGACGTTCAGGTTTGGGCAGATAAATGCCAGGCAATAACCATCACCAACAAGCGAGAGTCTAACCACCGCCCCTTGACATTCAATGGCATTACCATCGCCAAATCCTCCACCATTAACATCCTGGGGGGTCACCATTGACCAGAAACTTAACTGGACCAGCCACATAAATGCCGTGGCAACAAGAGCAGGTCTGAGGCTGGGTATTCTGCGGCGAGTTTCTCACCTCCTGACTTCCTTTTCACCATCTACAAGGCACAAGTAAGGAGTATGATGGAATACTCTCCACTTGCCTGGATTAGTGCAGCTCCAACAACACTCAAGAAGCTCGGCACCATTCAGAACAAAGCAACCCGCTTGATTGGCACCCCATCCACCACCATAAACATTCACTCCCTCCGCCACCGGCGTACCGTGGCTGCAGTGTGTACCATCTACAGGAAACTTTGGTTTATCCGGAGGTTAACTGTCCGGAATGCTCGAGTCACCAGCAAAAATCAGGAGCCGATTCGTTAGTTTTTTTTTCTTTTCGTTGCTTTTTTTTCACCAGTCAGGCTCTGCAAGGTCTCGCTGAAGCTGTTGCTAAGCTACAGAGACGCTTGCAAGGTACGGCTGACTGTTTAGAAGCTGTTGCTAAGTAACAGGGTTTGTTGTCAGATACGGAGCTCAAAATCTCCGTATGTTTCAACATTAGCACTGGTTTGTCTGGCAGTTTTGATGGGACGGCAACAGCTCAGTCCCGTCGGTGCCGGATAGCACAAAGTTTCCTGTACAAGATGCACTGCAGCAACTCGCCAAGGCTTCTTCGGCAGCACCTCCCAAACCCGCGACCTTGTCCACCTAAAAGGACAAGGGCAGCAGGCGCATGGGAACACCATCACCTCCAAGTTCTCTCTAAGTCACACACCATCCTGACTTGGAAGTATATCGTCGCTGGGTCAAAATCCTGGAACTCCCTCCCTAACAGCACTGTGGGAGTACCTTCACCACACAGACTGCAGCGGTTCAAGGCAGCGGCTCACCACCACCTTCTCAAGTGCAATTAGGAATGGGCAATAAATGCTGGCCTTGCCAGCGACGCCAACATCCCATGAACTAATTAAAAAAAAATAACTAGATAACGGATGAGGAAGGCCATCAGTTCAGGAAGACCCTGTAATCCCCTCCATCACAGCCCCCATGTCAGCCTCCTGGCACAATCGGTACTATTGGGGAAGGTGCCACTTGAAGCCGAAGCATTTCAGGTCTTTATTGCCCTCAGGACCACTCTGTGATGTGAAGTGGTGGATTTAGACTTTAAAATGGGAACTGAATTACATTTGTACAGTCGGATGTAAATAACCCCTACCCTCTGACACAAGTTTAACTGGAGACTACATTTGGCCTTGACTTGCCGTGTTCAACTCTGCAGGAGACCGACGAGTCGAAGAATAAGGTTTTAAATCGACACTTACAATTTCAAGCTGATCCATTAGTTTCACCAAGAACTTGCGGCATTCCGGCGTTTTGCTATCAATTTTCATTCCAGTCTGCATAGCATACAGGCGACCTGCACAAATAGAAAGGAGTTGTGCTTAAAGAAAACTGCAGAGAAAGGGACAGTAAATCCTGATAAAGTGCAACATACAGATAACGCTGCCAAGACGACACCCCAGGACAACCACCTTTTCATGGTCACAAAGAGCAAATGCACAGCAGTGAATGTAAACACGGTGCAAACCATCAGTTACCATCAGCATTACTTTCCCTTCCACTGCCCCAGCATCTTGGGCTAAGGAGTTAAAGGACCATACGTTAGCAATGTCAAACGGGAGTCGTTTCAAGACTGTAATCTCAGGGTTCGGTTATATGACATTCTTGAAAAACTCTTGACAAAAGATTCGCATTTATAAGAGATAAGAGAAATATTTACACAGGATATGGTTGATATACCTATCAATTCATCCAATGAAAAGCGACGAGTTAGGAAAGTAACTATAGGTTTTTATTGACTAAATAACAGAGCCCACCCTCATGGGTGATCGGATCCAGCAAGGAGGAATACCAGCCAGTCGACTACCTTTATACCTGGGCAGGTAGGTGGAGCCATGGGCGAAGTCAGTGATGGTCAGCCCAGGTATAACAGTGTGACAAGAGGCGACCTCGTATAGTGATACAACAGTGAGAACAGTGAGAACAATATAACAGTGATAACTATAGTGTAACGATAGTGAACGATAAAAGTGGTTTACCATATGGTCTTTTCATGTCGGTAAAAAGTCCCAAAGTACTTCAGTGAACTACTTTTGGAATTATCATACAGGCACAAAGAGCAGCCACTCTGCAAACAAATTGGGCTTTTTGTGTCGGTTGAGAGCGAAATGTTGGCCAGACACCTGAAGAACGCCATGCCCATCAAACTCTGCCATGGGACCTTTAATGTCCACCTAGACAGACAGACGGGGCCTCCATTTAACATCTCATCTGAAGAACGACAGCTCCAACAATCCAGCACCAGTCAGTGCTGCATTGAAGTGTCAGCCTGGATTATGGTCTCAGATCCAACTGTGGGACTCGAACCTGAGCTTATGACCCGGAGAAAAGTCTGCTACCAACTGAGCCAAGTTGACTCCAGCATTACTCTCACATCTTGAGGGATCATTGCTGTTGTCTCCCTCTTCTCTCCTCCCAGTGAAATCCCTCCCCCTCATCAGTGATCCAAATTACAGACTGCCAATTTTTCCACCATCCCCACATATTCAATGTTTACTCTACAATATATTCTGAAAATAGAATTTGTGGTAAGCAATACAGATTGATTTTGCGCATCCCCGATTTTAATCACTCCACAATTGGCGGTCGTGACTTCAGCTGCCAGGGTCCGAAACTCTGGAATTCCCTCCCTAAACATCTCTTTCCTCCTTTAAAGACACTCCTTAAAACCGACCTCCTTGGCCAAGCTTCTGGTCACCTGTCCTAATATCTCCTTAGGTGGCTCAATGTCAAAGTTTGTTTAGTAACGCTCCTGTGAAGCGCCTTGGGATGTTTTAGAAACATAGAAGATAGGAGCAGGAGTAGGCCATTCGGCCCCTCGCGCCTGCTCTGCCATTCAATGCGATCATGGCTGATCATCCACTGTCCATACTGAGAGATGAATGAAGTGCTCCCAAAAACTACGTTAAAGGCGCTATGGAAATGTAAGTTGTTGTTAACCATCAGTGCTCATGTGCGAACATCACCGAGCATCAGGGCAGAATGGCACTAAAGCCATCATCAGCTGGAGCGAGTGGATGTAATCGTACCGTGTATTTACACCCCGTCATCTCTACCTGACTTGAGGGGCACTGCAGCAGTTACGGCCTTCATCTTGATGAGCAGAAAAATGCACCACAAAATGACTTTACTGTGTCACTCACAGTATTTACTGGACAGCAACTTCCTGCAAGTTATTATTCTAAACAACTGTGAAAGAAAGACTTGCATTTCTATAGCGCCTTTCACGACCCAAGGACATGCCAACGCGCTTCACAGCCAATGAAGTACTTTTGAAGTGTAGTCACTGTTGCAATGTAGGAAACGCGGCAGCAAGCTTCCACAAATAATGTGATAATGACCAGATAATCTGTTTTTTGTGATGTTGATTGAGGGATAAATATTGGCCAGGACACCGGGGAGAACTCCCCGTGCTCTTCTTTGAAATAGTGCCCTGGGATCTTTTACGTCCACTTGAGAGTAGGTGGGGCCTCGGTTTAACGTCTCATCCGAAAGACGGCACCTCAACAGTGCAGTTAAGTACTGCCCTGGAGAGTCAGCCTAGATATTTTGTGCTCAAGTCTGTGGAGTGGGACTTGAACCCACAACTATTTGACTCGGAGGCGAGGGTGCTACCAACTGAGCCTCGGCTGACAACTTAATTAAACAGGGTAAATGCCACCACACATCAATGACAAGAACAATAGCAACCACTGTCCATGCTGAGCGATGAATGAAGTGCTCCCAAAAACTAAATTGTATTTATTTATCTAAATAAAGCTTGATGTGTCTCTAGCATCATGTGCAGGATTTCTGACTGGTTCATTGTAGGCTCATGTTGCAGTTTCCTGATAGCGTCTCTCCTCTAGACAGTTGAGGGGAAAAAAAATCAGGTCATTTCTAGCTACTGTTACAGTTTCCTACTTAGAACATCTACAGCCAGCCCAGGAAACAGAAATAAAACAAGCTGAACAATTACCAACACCATCTCAGGTGCAACCTGCCGATCGCTCCCAGGGATCATGCTCGGACAGGTTTCAGCCCTAGCTGGCAGCTCGTGTGCTGTCCCACCTCAAACCTGCCCTTTAACTTGCTACCTTGGCCAGTGAGCAACGCTGAAGGTGATTAACATTAGCAAATAGTTAAGTCCGTATACGGGGCTAGTAGCGCCACACCTGGATCACTACCTTAAGGCATCTGAGCTATGAGAAGAGGTTGGCATGTTTGGGATTGTTTGAGAAAACTCAGGAGATAAATTGTGCATCAGCTGTGGCTCAGTGGGTAGCACTCTCCTCGGAGTCAGAAGTTTGAGAGTTCAAGTCCCGCTCCAGAGACTTCAGTACAAAATCTAGGCCGACACTCCAGCCCAATACTGAAGGAGTGCAGAGGTGCCGTCTTTCAACTGAGATATTAAACCAAGGCTCCGTCTGCCCTCTCAGGTGGCTGTTAACGATCCCATGGCATTATTTCGAAAAAGTGCAGGGGAGTTCTCCCTGGGGTCTTGGCCAATATTTATCCCTCAACCAACATCACTACAGGTTACCGGGTCATTATCTCATTGCAGTTTGTGGGATCTTGCTGGCCGTAAATTGGCTGCCGCGTTTCCTACATTACAACAGTGACTAGACTACAAAAGTACTTAACTGGCTGCAAAGCGCTTTGGAATGTCCGGAGGTCATCAAAGGCGCGATATATATTCTAAACTGAATTGATAATTCGTTCAGGATTGCTGCAATCTTTAAAACCAGGGTGACATAATAAAACTCACTACACACTTGGTTTGAGTATAAAGCAAGGCTTTAATCAACTTGTTTCAGAACATGGAGGTCTAGTTGTACTTCACTAGCTCCTTGTCTTACAAAAGTCCCTGGAAAGCTGGGGCCAACGCCCGAGTATTTATACTCCTTGGACGGCGCCACCAGCTGGCCGTCCAGTGTTATTTCATAAGTCGTTTCTTGATGATGAGATTAATAACACAGGGCACATGAGTTCAAACTTGAAAGAGGGAAGATACTCAGGTAGCTTAGATTTAACTATTTTACACAGAAGGTGCTGCATAATGTGGAATGATCTGCCAGGGAGGCAGTGTAGGCAGATAGTGTAGAAATATTAAAAGGGAGAATTGGAAAAGTATTTAAGGGAGTGATTGAGAGGTATTGGAGTTTGGGATGGCCAGCAGAGCCTTCTCCTGTCCTGGATTTTCCGATGTTCCTACACTTTAGCAGCATAAGTAGATGATCATAGAAGCATAGAAATTAATGGCACAGAAGGAGGCCATTGTGTCTGTGCTGGACAAAAAAGAGATCAATAATTGCTCACGTGTTCATGGCCTCAAAGTATAGCTCCACATTGCATGCAATTTGCCACAAGGTGAAGGGAGGAATGGTGTTTGCGAGTGCTGTAACTTAAAAAGAAAAATACGTGTCACTTCCAACAGGGTGCGACAGAATTTGCACCACAAATCTGCTTCAAGACTCGCTCGAGGGTTATGACGAGTGCGGGTCCTCCTCCACCGGGAGACTGCCCTTCCAAATAGCCTACGTGCCCATCTGCACGGCTTGCACATTCTTTCCAATCTTGGAGCTAATGGACAATATAAACCTTCTGCAATTCTCATTAGTGCTCATGAAATTTTGCAGATACTGAAGTTCACACGACCTCAACAACCCTGCAGTTCTTCAAACCTCTCCCTTTCCCTTCACGCCAGAGGTTCACAAAAAGGAGTAATCCCTTCACGGTCTCAAATAGATCCTCCTACATTAGCATTACACCTTGTGTCAAAGAAATCAATGCAGGATTTTGAAAGCACAGGTGTTTACTTTTTAACTTCCGTCTGCTGGTGTTTTTCACCTGCATAGAAACATAGAAGATAGGAGCAGGAGTAGGCCATTCGGCCCCTCGAGCCTGCTCCGCCATTCAATGCGATCATGGCTGATCATCCAAATTCAGTACCCTGTCCCTGCTTTCTCCCCATACCCCTTGATCCCTTTAGCCTTAAGAAATATATCGAACTCCTTCTTGAATATATTTAATGAATTGGCTTCAACTGCCTTCTGTGGTAGAGAATTCCACAGGTTCACCACATGGCCCTGCCTGCTAAACCATATACTGAAAATCAAAATTTTGCAAGACCACGTATAAAAAGCGAACGGCTGGCTTACGGCTTTCCTGGAAAGCTGCATTTAATTGATTCCCCCCTCCCCCCATAAGGTTAAATTTCCAGAATACCATCTAATAATGGCTGGATTTGATTTCATAAGGCTTCATAAACTGATGGCCCTGATGGTCACTCATCATCTATTGTAATTCTACTCGACACATTCTTCCTCCTCACTGGGTTGAAATCAAGTCACCGCACCATGGCCTACTTCAACTCATTCTTTTCCAAGACCTCAAAAACTGGGCAAATTCTGGCTTGCTTCATTCAACAACTTGTATTTATATACAGGAAACTTTGGTTTATCCGGAGGTTAATTGTCCGGAATGCTCGAGCCACCGGCAAAAATCAGGAGCCGTTTCGTTAGTTTTTTTTTCTTTTTGTTGCTTTTTTTTCCACCAGTCAGGCTCTGCAAGGTCTCGCTGAAGCTGTTGCTAAGCTACAGAGACGCTTGCAAGGTATGGCCGACTGTTTAGAAGCGGGGTTTGTTGCCAGATACGGAGCGCAATATCTCCGTATGTTTCAACATTAGCGCTGGTTTGTCCGGCAGTTTTGATGGGATGGCAACAGCTCGGTCCCGTCGGTGCCGGATAGCACAAAGTTTCCTGTAGCGCCTTTAACGTAGTAAAACATGTTACTCTGGGTCAGCCGTGGCTCAGTCGGAGACACCCTCGCCTCGGAGTCAGAGGTTGTGGGTTCAAGTCCCACTCCAGAAACTTGAGCACAAAAATCTTGACACTCTAGTGCAGTACCGATGAAAGAACAAAGACCTTGCATTTATATAGCGCCTTTCATGATCACCAGACGTCTCAAAGCACTTTACAGCCAATGAAATACTTTTGAAGTGGAGTCACTGTTGTAATGTGGGAAATGCGACAGCCAATTTGAGCACAGCAGGTCCCACAAACAGCAATGTGATAATGACCAGATAAACTGTTTTTCTTTGTTATGATGTTTGAGGGATAAATATTGGCCGGGACACCAGGGATAACTCCCCCGCTTTTCTTCGAAATAGTGCTGTGGGATCTTTTACGTCCACCTGAGAGCAGACGGGGCCTCGGTTTAACGTCTCATCCAAAGACAGTGCAGCACTCCCCTCAGCGCTGTACTGGAGTGTCAGCCTAGATTTATGTGCTACAAGTCCCTGGAGTGGGACTTGAACCCACAACCTTCTGACTCAGACGAGTGTGCTACCAACTGAGTCACAGCTGACACCGTCGGAGGTGCCGTCTTTCGGATGAGACATTAAGCCCTCTCAGGATGACGTAAAAGATCCCATGGCACAATTTTGAAGAGCAAGAGAGTTATCCCTGCTGTCCTGGCCAGTATTTGTCAGTCAATCAGCATAACAAAAACAGATTATCTGGTCATTATCACATTGCTGATTGTGGGAGCTTGCTGTGCGCAAATTGGCTGCCGTGTTTCCTACATTACAACAGTGACTACACTTCAAAAAAAGTACTTAATTGGCTGTAAAGCGCTTTGGGATGTCCGGTGGTCGTGAAAGGTGCTATATAAATGCAAGTCACTCTTTCTTTCTCCTACAATTGACAGGCTTTTGAAACCCAAACTTCATGTCAACTAGTCTCAACTTCTTGATTAACCGGGTCTTCTCTGTGACTCTGTTTAACCGCAGTGCTGTCCTGCACTGTGGGCCTTGGCCTTCCACTTGGGTTTCTCAGTAACAAAAAAGAATCCTTTTGTGCAAACTCACCTTATTGGTTTTCAAACTGCCAAGTTGGCACTACCAGATTTTAGTTCTAAGCTTAGGCAGCAGTGCCTCCTCGACTTTGACACAGGTTGGACAACAGGCACAAAACAGACACCGATAATAAAAGTTAAACAGAAACTTTGTCTGATGTATGGGATATACCTTTAAAAAGAAAGAACGTCCTGCATTTATAAAGCGAATTTCATGACCTCAGTATGTCTCAAGGTGCTTTACAGCTAATGAAGTATCATTTTTTTTTTTTTTTAAATTGTAGTCACTGTTGTAATATAGAAATAATAAAGTTGTAATAAGGCACACATTTTCTATTTTGCTTTTCAAATCCCTCCATGGCCTCGCCCCTCCCCATCTCTGTAATCTCCTCCAACCCCACTAACCTCCAAGAGCTCTGCACTCCTCTAATTCTGGCCTCAACCATCCTCGATTTTAATCGCTCCGCCATTGGCGGCCGTGCCTTTAGCTGCCGAGGCCCTTAGCTCTGAAATTCCCTCCCTAAACCTCTCGACCTCTCTCTCCTCCTTTAAGATGCTCCTTAAAACCTACCTCTTTGACCAAGCTTTTGGTCATCTGCCCTAACATCTCTCATGGCTCGGTGTCAAATTGTGTTCGATAACGCTCCTGAGAAGCACCTTGGGATGTTTTACTATGTTAAAGGCGCTATATAAATACAAGTTGTTCTTTTTAAAACACAAATAACTCTTACAATACAATGCTGCACTCATTTAAAATTCTATAAAACCTGAACATTTACATTGTAATTCTCCATCCATTTCTCCCATTTATATGCATCATTTTCAGCAAAATATTTAGCTGAAGATGGCAATAAGCACTTTGACAGTAAATGCACACAGGAGGAACTGAATAACAATATGTGCAATTCCTTGTCAATCCACATAAATAACAAACGTTTGACAGTTTTCAGAGTCAGCGTTCCAGCCTATGCGACGAACCACTATAGTGGTTCAAGATGGACCGAGCTAGATGTGCTTCCCAAAGGGTTGGTGAGGAATGGAGCCATGCACGAGATCCCCAATGCCATGTCACGAGGTGCTATTAACTCAATGGAGTGCCACTGACTGCCACGGTGCAATTCTTGTGCTGCCACAGCACCTTGGGACATGGCATTGGGGCTCCAAGCTCCACAACACTGACTGGGTTTACCGATTGGCCGCTCGAACGAGCAAGCGTGGTCCGAGCCTCGCTGTTAGACCGGCTTCTGATAGCCGTGTGCAAAGACCGGAACACAGCAGCAGTGCCATGCACAAAGGTCACACACTGGAGTTGCTCTCCCATCGGATCTCCTTGTACCTGTAATTCTCAGCACCAGCCATTGGGAAGCAGCATGTACAAACATAGAAACATAGAAGATAGGAGCAGGAGTAGGCCATTCGGCCCCTTGAGCCTGCTCCGCCAATGAGATCATGGCTGATCATCCAAATTCAGTACCCTGTCCCTGCCTTCTCTCCATATCCCTTGATCCCTTTCGCCTTAAGAAATATATCCAACTCCTTCTTGAATATATTTAATGAATTGGCCTCTACTGCCTTCTGTGGTAGAGAATTCCACAGGTTCACCACTCTCTGGGTGAACAAATTCCTCCTCATCTCTGTCCTAAATGGCTTACCCCTTATCCTTAGACTGTGACCCCTGGTTCTGGACTCCCCGGCCATCGGGAACATCCTTCCAGCATCTAGTCTGTCTAGTCCTGTTAGAATTTTATAAGTTTCAATGAGATCCCCTCTCATTCTTCTAAACTCCAGCGAGTACAAGCCCAATCTCTCCTCATACATCATTCCTGCCATCCCAGGTGTCAGCCTGGTGAATCTTCGCTGCAATCCTTCCATGGCAAGAACATCCTTCCTCAGACAAGCCTCATGCTTCCCCATGGAGAGCGAGGGAAGATAGCAGTGAAAAATCACCACCTCCTCAGCAACATTGCTTGATATCAGGAGATCAAGGATTATTTTTTTGAGAAACAACTCAAAAGATTTTATGCATAAGGCACACCACATATATTTTTTTTTAAACTGGTAAACTACTGGTTTGAGGTGAACCACAAAGTACTGTTGATTAGTTCCTAGACTGGACTTCCTGTCATGACCAGAATCAAGCTCGGAGCCAAGCTGTAAATGCAGCATTGAAAGTACGGCTGGTATCTGATTTTGAGTATGTGACCCTTGAGCATGTGAACATATTTTCTGTGCATGGTTTTTTTCCCCCCCCACTGGTTCAGATTAATGAATGAGCAGATAGCACAAGGTGGAGGGTCAGAGTCAAGCCCCGAACAAGCAGGCATAATGCAAGCAATGTCGTTACAGAACAGAACAAAACCAAGGAAAAGCAGGAGAAAGAACGTGCTCAAAATTACGGACAAAGTTTGAAATGCAAATAGTAAGGCCAAATGTAGCCTCTGGAAAAAAAACCCAGACGGCTTCAATCAGGTCTCAGGCTTCTCCATTTGGACCGTTTACAATCCCAATGGGAAAATAATGATCATTGGATTTCACGGAATCAGAAATTTCAATGCAGACAGCCCATCGGGCCAGTGGTGCAATCCACTCCAATACCACTTCCCTGCTCTTTCACCAAACCCCTTTAATACTTTTACATTTAACACGGCAAACACAGATTAACTGGTCATTTATCCCATTGCTGTGTGTGGGATGCTGCTGTGCCTAAATGAGCTCCTGCATTTTGCCGACATAAAAAGGTCACTCGTCTGAGTAATTCGCTGGTGTTTTTGACATACATAATGATCATACAGCACAGGAGGCCGTCATTCGGCCCACTGTGCCTGTGCCGGCTCTCTGAAAGAGCTATCCAATTAGCCCACACGCCCCCTCCTCCTACCCTGTAAGCCTTGCAAAAGATTCCTCGAAGTATATACCCAGTTCCCTTTTAGAAGAAATGATTGAATCTGCATCCACCACTCTTTCAGGTAGTGCATAACAATTCACGGAGTAATTCCCATTTCCAACCCACCCTGGCTTTTTTGTCAATTACCTTAAATCTGTGTCAAGTTACTGACCCTATGCCAGTGGAAAGTTTCTCCCCCTCTACTCTATCAAAACCCCATATAATTATGAACACCTCTATTAAATTTCCCCTTAACCTTCTCTGCTCTAAGGAGAACAATCCCAGCTTCTCTTGTCGCTCCATGTAACTGAATTAAGATCATATAAAAAAGTAATTTTTTTTTGGTCAAATGTGGATCTCATGTCCTCTTGGGATTTAGGGTAGTTAGCTGAACAGGGTGAAAAATCAAAATCAATGTAGACGGAAATGAGATGGATGTACTTTTGAAAACAAAGTGCTTTCGATTGCAAATTACATCCATGGAGCAGACGTGCGAGCAACACTCTCGGCTGGGACCGCAGGGACTGGAGAATTCCAAGTAAAATAGCTTTCCCATGTTTTATTTGTTTTTCATGGTTTGTTAGTCAGTGGATGGGCACCACAGGGGTCTTCAAAAATCAAAATATTTGAGTTGGGCTTCACATTGGAACTAGAGAAAGACCCCCTTTCAGCAAGTCTCTGGAGGGCTCGACTTCAATGTAGCACAGAGACGGTTGGCTTAACGATCTCTTAATGATTCCAGTCATGAAACGCAAATTACAGCCCGTGTGAATTTAAATGTGAAAGCAGGGAGTGATTTTTTTTTTGTTTTTCAAAATCAGGAGAAACTTCTTTACCCAGAGAGTGGTTAGAATGTGGAACTCGCTACCACAAAGAATCGTGGAGGCAAACAGCACAGATGCATTTAAGGGGAAGCTAGATAAACACACGAGGGAGAAAGGAATAGAAGGATAGGTTGGAGAAGGGGTGGGAGGAAGCAGAAGTGTGGAGCATAAACACAGTGATGGACCAGTTGGGCCGAATGGCCTGGTTTCTATGCTGTAAATTCGATGTACAGGAAACTCTTTGGTATCCAGCACCGACGGGACCGGGATGGTGCCGGTTGATTAAAAATTCCGGATGACGGAGAGGGTTATCTACCGAGGCTATTTTTAACTAACAAAAATTAAAAAATCAAGAAATGTGCAGTATACAGTAATTGGGTACTCACCTACAGAATGTTGTGTTAAATGGATGGTGGAAGATGCTTGATTAAGTACAGTACTGCCAGTTGAGGGTAATCCATAACTCTTTAATTACTTAACAGTAAAACAAAACTTACAGTAAACGACTGTATACAGTACTGTAGTTGACTGTACACTTATTCCAAGTCAGCTGGTTCATTAGGAATATCCATGCCAGCTGGGTCATCAGGATCATGCACTTCAACAAATGCACGGGGAGAGACTACCAGCAGCGCGGGAGACACAGAAAAATGGCGGATCGGAAGAGACTCCCGGCAGCGCGGGAGAGTCAGACTCCTGTTATTGAGGTGTTTGGACTTCTGACAGCGCCAAGAAGCCGAGTAGTGGCAGTTTGGAGAACTACCCCCACTGACTAACTCGGTCACCGCGGGAGACTCGGACTAGGACTCGGCAACATTGCTGGTTATTGGTGTTGTTTTCGGAGTATGAATTTTGCCGGTTAATAGAGAATTCCGGATATTTAGGTGCCGTTTAAATTAGAGTTTCCTGTAATACATTAAAATTTGTGGAGCGAACAGACAAATTAATGTTTTGGGTGCATGCCCTCCGTCAGAGCTGCAACACAAGAGGTTGAGTAGCATATTAATACTGTCAGAAAAAGGGAGGTGGACTACACATTAAAAAAAAATCAGGCACACTCAAAAAGGAGTCACGAGTGAAACGATACAGCTCATTCATCATCTGAGTCAAGCAATGGACACAAAGGTTAAGGCTTTAAAGCAACAAAGGGCGTGGCACATCATCTCATTATTGTCCTGTGTTTTGCTCCATTACTTGACTGAGGATGTCTCCCCCCCTCCTCCCCACTAAAGGCATGTACTTCTGCTGTATTTCAACCTCACAGGGATTTTCAATACTCCTCAGTTTAAACATATTGCTTTTGGTTAAAAAAAAGTTGTTTGCCTTCTGATATGTGCCTTTGAACAGCATTTTCTCTTTTTTGGAAGTGCTCACGATCCCTGGGGCCTCCGCTATCGTAGAAAAATAAGTAGCCGTGTCAATGGTGCACACTCCAACTCTGGTTCAAACATCTGTTACAATGTTCTTTGCCCCAAGCTCTGTAGAGCAGACTTTCATTTTTTTTTTGTCCCTGCATCGAAGTCCTCAGCTCAGAGGAGATTTGATAGAGGCTTTTAAAATCATGAAGGATTCAGATAAAGTAAACAGAGAAACTGTTTCCAATGGCTGAAGGGTCGATAACCAGAGGGCACAGATTTAAGGTGGTTGGCAACAGAACCAGGGGCGACATGAGGAAGAATGTTTTTACGCAGCGAGTGGTTAGGATTTGGAATGCGCTGCCTGATAGGGTGGTGGATACAGGCTCAATAGTAGCCTTCAAAAGGGAATTGGATTAAAAACTTGGAGAAAAAAATTAGAGATATGGGGAAAGAGCGGGGGAGTGGGACTAAATGGATTGCTCTTCGAAAGAGCCGATACAGACTCGATGGGCCGAACGGCCTCCTTGTGTGTTGTACTATTCTATCACTATGATTCTATGAGCCCTTGGGTCCCCGAGATGTTCAGAGGTGTCAGCTGTGGCTCAGCTGGTAGCACTCTCGCCTCAGAGTCAGAAAGCTGGGGGCTCAAGTTCCATTCTAGACACTCGAGCACAAAATCTAGGTTGACACTTTAGTGCTGCACTGTCAGAGGTGTCCTCTGTCCGTTGCGATGTCTGTCTGCCCTCTCAGCTGGATGTAAAAGATCTCACAGCAGTGTTTGGAGAGCAGCGGACTCCCTCAACCACCTTCACTAAAACAGATTACCTGGTCATTATCACAATGCGGTTTTGTGAGGCTTTGCTGTGTGTAAATTGGCTGTCGCTGTTCCCACATTACAACAAGTGACCATGTTTTAAAAGTACTTCATTGGTTGTGAAAGGCGCAAGTCTTTTTTTTAAAAAAGGGAATAAATAACTAACTCTCCTTTACAAACAGAAAATGCTGGAAGCACTCAGCAGGCCAGGCAGCATCCGTGGAGAGTGTTAACGTTTCAGGTCTGTGACCCTTCACATCAGAACCATGTCTTGGCCTCAAATTTACTTTATTGCCCTATGTACCTTTCTGGAAAGTTTGTTTAGCCCTGCTTGGATATCATGCTGCCACTTGCTTGGCGGTATCTTGAATTGAGAAATACGTGAATAATGGTATCCCAACTCATGGTTTCTCGATGTCTGCACAAAATAAAATGAAACTTACATTTTACCTCCTCCAAAGCAACCCATCGATTCGTTACTCACTGTTCCACCCCCAAACACCCGCAGCACAGACCCATTCTAGTTCTTCCTGCACAGGATCGGTCATCCTACAGCCAGCTCACACAGAAACATAGAAGATAGGAGCAGGAGTAGGCCATTCGGCCCCTCGAGTCTGCTCCGCCATTTAATGAGATCATGGCTGATCATCCGAATTCAGTACCCTGTCCCTGCTTTCTCCCCATATCCCTTGATCCCTTTAGCCGTAAGAAATATATCCAACTCCTTCTTGAATATATTTAATGAATTGGCCTCAACTGCCTTCTGTGGTAGAGAATTCCACAGGTTCACCACTCTCTGGGTGAAGAAATTCCTCCTCATCTCTGTCCTAAATGGCTTACCCCTTATCCTTAGACTGTGACCCCTGGTTCTGGACTCCCCGGCCATAGGGAACATCCTTCCAGCATCTAGTCTGCCCAGTCCTGTTAGAATTTTATAAGTTTCAATGAGATCCCCTCTCATCTCCATCCCGACGAGCGGAGACGGCCGCAGTTTTCCTCCCGGTGAAGTTCCTCACGCAGCCACGGTGGCCGGGAAGTTCCTTCCATCTGCTCCCACTTGGCCGGCGTTTACCTGGCACAACCTGGGGGCCTCCGCCGCACTTCCGGCAAAACCCCAGTGAAGCGGGAGCAGATTTCCCAGCCAGTGAGCTCTTACGATTTGATTTCAGTGGCCCGCAATTTGCGGTCAGCGGCAAAGCAAAGGCACCCGCCGCTGGCCCCGAAGAAAGCGGCCCAGCGAGAAGTTTGCCTTTTTCGACGTTCAATTGATTGCAGCACTGTGAACAGGGGATTCGGAGGACAATGCTGCAGTGACGTCAACAAGGCGTCGAAGCAGCCAATTGAAGAATTCTCACAGACAAGAAACCAGGAAATGAGAAGCTGCTTTTATTTGGACTTTTTAAAAACGTTAGAGAGTGAAATAAACTTTCCCACGGGGATATGGTCAAAGCTGAAATATCATGAATAAAGTTTTTTTTTAAATTGTAAATTTATCATAATGGAGAAATTTGACATGCCACAAATATAAAAATTAGTTTTTCAGGGCCAGAACTTTTGTTTACCTGTCAATACGCTGTTAAAACCCCAGCTACACCTGCCCCCGCCACACAGTACTGCCCTCCGATTATCAAAATCCAAGACAAGGCCTTGGACAACGTAGACCACTTTCCATACCTCGGGAGCCCACTGTCAACAAGGGCAGACGTCGACGATGAAGTCCAACACCGCCTTCAGTGTGCCAGTGCAGCCTTCGGTCGCCTGAGGAAGAGTGTTTGAAGACCAGGACCTCAAACCCGGCACTAAGCTCATGTTTAAACGCTCGTTTAAACGGCACCTAAATATCCGGAATTCTCTATTAACTGGCAAAATTCATACTCCGAAAACACCTCAATAACCGGAAATGTTGCCGAGTCCGAGTCTCCCGCGGTGGCCGAGTTAGTCAGTGGGGGTAGTTCTGCAAACTGCCACTACTCGGCTTCTTGGCGCTGTCGGAAGTCGGAACATCTCAATAACAGGAGTCTGACTCTGTTTGTTAAAAATAGCCTCGGTAGATAACCCTCTCCGTCATTCGGAATTTTTAATCAACCGGCAACACGCCGGTCCCATCGGTGCTGGATACCAGAGAGTTTCCTGTAGTAATTTGCGATTTCTTACCAAATCTCATGATTTTTTAAAAAGTTTGTCTCATAATTTATGAGACAGTGGGGTTGGCATTACTGAGTTTAACTATGCGGGTTCATTAGGTGGCCTCACACGGAGGTGCTCAGCAATTTTGTTGTACCCCTCTCCAGCCCCAGTACCTCATGTACTCACTACTTGAACAAATTTCTCTGAAAAGATTAGATAAAACAAAGCAAAATGGGCATTAGTCGTAATGATTTGATTTTTTAAAAGGAGTCTGGGTAGGAGCCGAGCTCTATAAATACCCACTGTTTAGAAGTTGCACTGAACAACTTTCAAAGCATCATGCCAGCGATAGTATCACTGGTCTTCAGACGTGACGTCCACACTTGCAGTATTCTGGGCAGTGTTTGTAAAGAAAGGCACAATTACTATTCCTATCTGTGAAGAAAGAAAGGCTTGCATTTATATAGCGCCTTTCATGACCACCGGACGTCCCAAAGCACTTTACAGCCAATGAAGAACTTTTTGAAGTGGAGTCACTGTTGTCATGTAGGAAACACAGCAGCCAACTTGTGCACAGCAAGCTCCCACAAACAACAACGTGATAATGACCAGATAATCTGTTTTAATGATGCTGATTGAGGGATAAATATTGGCCCGAACACCTGGGGGTGGGGAGGGAACTCCCCTGCTCTTCTTTGAAATAGTGCCATAGGATATTTTATGTCCACCTGAGCGCACAGATTGGGCTCGGTTTAATGTCTCATCTGAAAGACGGCACCTCCGACAGTGCAGCGCTCCCTCAGCACTGCACTGGAGTGGCAGCCTAGATTTATGTGCTCAAGTCTCTGGAGTGGGGACTTGAACCCACAAGTTTCTGACTCAGAGTTGAGAGTGCTACCCACTGAGCCACAGCTGGCACGTCTTAAGCAGACCAGTATCCTCTTTTTTTGTAACTGGTGTTGTGGAGTCACATCTAAACTGAAGTCTGACTTCCATCTGACAACTTAAGTGCCCCAAACTATCCAGGCCACTTTTAACTAGATACACCCAAGTGGTCGGGCATTGTGCCAGTACCAATTCAGATGCAAATTGGTCTGAACTACACAGACTTCTCGTCCATCTAACCCCCATTCCCACATCCTCCAACTGCGTGTCACTCTGTTCCATAAACCACTTCTCTCGGTCAAAAACAAGATTACATACAGGGGGGAAAAAAATCCGTTATGTTCCTTGGAGTCGGCCCACTCAATCAGCTCCATACCATCTGCCCATGTGCAGCTATGCACTAAACCCACATTACAGGAAACTTTTTTTTTTATCTGGCACCGATGGGACCGACGTGGTGCCGGTTCATCAAAAATTCCGGATAACCGAGCGCTATAGTAAAAGATACGGAGAGCTGAGAGCTCCGTATAAAGCAACAAACCCTGTTGCTTAGCGACAGGTTCAGAACAATGGCCACAAGTTCCAAGCGTCTCTGTAGCTTAGCAACAGCTGCAGCCACACCCTTGCACAGCAACAGGCCGAGGAAGGCAAGTAATATGAAGTATGAACCTACTCCTGAATTTTGCCGGTTAACCGAGATTGCCAGTTATTTAGGTGCCAGTAAATCGAAAATTTCCTGTACTAGCTGTGGGGAGTGGGAAGGGGCGACAACATGGCCGATACTCATTTCTTTAAAAAGAAAGAAACCTACAGGGCGAGTCAATTCAGGTGCTGTATCGATCCACAGATTAGTTTTTTTTTTAATTAAACTTTTGGCTGCTTATTAGGAGGGTGAATTGGCCGGTTCTCTGGGACTTACTCAGAATATTGAATCAATTTGAATTATTCAATTCATCCTTTTAACCCTCTTGCTTACATCATAAAGTAGGAAGGAAAAGATTATTCGAGGAAACCGTGCCAGTATAGTGCGGCTGTGGCTCACTTGCTAACTGCTGAGTGAAGGCATTCCAAAGGCCACATATTTTCCCATATACATTACCCATAATAGTGTTATATGTTTGTGTGATCTGTCAAGTAAGCTGGCTAAAACAATCCTGCTCATTTCCCTGAAGTGTTTTGACACAACACAGTGGAATTGCCCACAGTGGAATCTAGTATGGTAGCGCAAGCTGAAATGATTATTTAAGTCCTAATGAATTAAAGTAGAAAAGAAAACTGATTTTGATTAAAGCAAGAGAGATCTTCAGGTCACTGGAAAATATTTCCTGATGCTTCTAAACCACCTTCTTGCACACAATTCTAATGAGACTAACGTGGTGGACAAAAAAGATAAAGACTTTTGATAGAAAGGGATAATTGACGAAAAGGACTTGCATTTATATAGCACCTTTCACAACCTAGTGATGTCCCAAAGTATGTTGCAGCCAATTAAGTGCTTTTTTTTTGGTGTAGTCACTGTTGTAATATGGGAAACGTGGCAGCCAATTTGCACACAGCAAGCTCCCACTTTCCATACCTCGGGAGCCTACTGTCAACAAGGGCAGACGCCGATAACGAAGTCCAACACCACCTTCAGTGTGCCAGTGCAGCCTTCGGTCGCCTGAGGAAGAGAGTGTTTGAAGACCAGGACCTCAAACCCAGTATTGAGCTCATGGTCTACAGAGCAGCAGTGATACCCGCCCTGCTGTATGCCTCAGAGACGTGGACCATGTACAGCAGGCACCTCAAAGCACTGGAGAGGTACCACCAACGCTGCCTCCGCAATATCCTGCAAATCCATTGGCAGGATAGGCGCACCAATGTCAGTGTTCTTGTTCAGGCCAACATCCCCAGCATCGAAGCTTTGACCACGCTCAATCAGCTCCGATGGACGGGTCACATCATCCGCATGCCCGATACGAGACTCCCAAAACAAGCGCTCTACTCGGAGCTCCGACACGGCAAGAGAGCCCCAGGCGGGCAGAGGAAACGCTTCAAGGACACCCTCAAAGCCTCCTTGAAAAAGTGTAACATCCCTACCGACACCTGGGAATCCCTGGCCCAAGACCGCACAAAGTGGAGGAGAAGCATCTGGGAAGGCGGCGAGCACCTCGAGTCTCTTCGCCGGGAGCAAGCGGAAGCCAAGCGTAAGGAGCGCACGTCAACCCAAGCACCCCACCTGCCCCTTCAACCACCGTCTGCCCCACCTGTGACAGAGACAGTCGGTCTCGCATTGGACGCATCAGTCACCCGAGAACTCATTTTTAACGTGGAACCAAGTCATCCTCGGTTCCAAGGGACTGCCTAAGAGAGAGAATGTGTTAATGACCAGATACAGGAAACTTTGTGCTATCTGGCACCGACGGGACCGAGCTGTTGCCGTCCCATCAAAACTGCCGGACAAACCAGCGCTAATGTTGAAACATACGGAGATTTTGAGCTCCGTATCTGGCAACAAACCCTGTTGCTTAGCAATAGCTTCTAAACAGTCGGCCGTACTTTGCAAGCGTCTCTGTAGCTTAGCAACAGCTTCAGCGAGACCTTGCAGAGCCTGACTGGTGAAAAAAAACCTACAAAAAGAAAAAAACCTAACGAAACGGCTCCTGATTTTTGCCGGTGGCTCGAGCATTCCGGACAGTTAGCCTCCGGATAAACCAAAGTTTCCTGTCATCTGTTTTTGTGATGTTGACTGAGGGAGAATTGTTGTCCAGGACACCAGGGATAACTCTCCTGGTCTTCTTCGAAATTAGGCCATGGGATCTTTTACGTCCACTTGAGAGGGCAGATAGGGCCTCGGTTTAATACATCATCTGAAAGACGGCATCTCTGACAGTGCAGCACTCCCGCATCACCGCACTGGAAAGGCTCTGTATAAATGCAAGTCTTTCTATTGCTCGAAGTATTCTCTGCTACATTCTTAAGTAATAATTGCAAAGTTGAATGTTAGTTTGTCACCAGTTTGGCTGGCAGGCAACCGGAACATGCTTACTAATGAATGCCATCCTTCTTAATCAGGCTGTTCACACAAGATCACATGGGGAAAGGCCAAGAGGAGCTCAGTTTTTAGGCTACAGGACTACTGGATGAAAGTCACAAGTCTGCATAAAGTGCATGCACACGCATACACACACATCAATGTCTACTTCCCTCAACAACTTGACCTTTATAAAGAATTCGACAGCCCTCAAATGGATTGCAACACTGCAGTATAAAGCAGAGCGTCTGACTTACTTGCTTGAATGACAGGAACATTTTGCTTGCCACGAGGATGTTCCATCAAGAGGTTAACTATAATTCTCTTCTCCACGGGGACTCTATGTTTATGGAAAGTACTGAAGGGAGGAAGGGATGAGGAGAGGTTGACAGAAATACACCCAGCGAGGGGAAATAGTCAAAGCAATGAGACAAGCAGCAAAACAAACCATTACTTCCAGTGCACAATTCTAAACACTACCAAACAGCGCAGTGCAGATAATCTTTGGTTTTTGTCTCTTTGCTAAACCATTTGCTCCATAGGGACCTTACAACTTCTACAGCAAAACAGCAAACATCAGCACCCCAATTACTGAACATTTTTCCTCATTAGATGGCCTACGTACACAATTACAAGTACTTCAGTTTCCAAATCATGGGCTGCATTTGGTAAATTATATTCACTTCTCAACACCAAGAAGTAGGATAATGCCTCATCAATTGATTTCTGGGCCAATTATTATTATAGGCTATATCGTATTGGATTTTGCCCTGTCACCCGAGCTGGCTTTTAAAAAAATACTTCTGTAATGTTGGATTCAACATTTAAAAAAAATTCATCAACAGGATGTGGGCGTCGCTGGCCAGGCCAGCATTCATTACCAATCCCTAACTGCCCTCGAGAAGGTGGTGGTGAGCCGCCATTGCTGTGGGTCTGGAGTCTCGTATAGGCCAGACCAGGTAAGGACGGCAGATTTCCTTCCCTAAAGGACATTAGTGAACCAGATGCGTTTTTACGATAATCCGGTAGTTTCATGATCACCATTACTGATACTAGCATTTTCCTTTAAAACAGTAAATGAGCAACCTAGAAGGTTGTGGGTTCAAGTCCCACTCCAGGGACTTGTGCACAAAATCTAGGCTGATACTCCAGTGCAGTACTGAGGGAGTGCTGCACTGTCGGAGGTGCCGTCTTTCAGATGGGACGCAAAACCAAGGCCCTGTCTGCTCTCTCAGGTGGATGTAAAAGATCCCATGACACTATTTCGAAGAAGAGCAGGGGAGTTCTCCCCGGTGTCCCAGCCAATATTTATCCCTCAAACAACATCACTAAAAAAAACAGATTATCTGGTCATTATCACATTGCTGTTTGTGGGAGCTTGCTATGCACAAATTGGCTGCCGTGTTTCCATTACATCAGTGACTACACTTCAAAAGTACTGCATTGGTTGTAAAGCACCTTGGGACATCCTGAGGTCGTCAAAGTCTTTCTTTCAACAAAATCTTAAAGCATTTAGGCTAACATGAGGAGACCGCTCTTTGCAACATCGGAGGGTCCAGATGCCATTGTTTAACTGGATATTGGGCAAAAAAAAAGAGCACTCCGCATCATACGGGAGATAAGGACCACTTCTGGGAGTGGATGGTGACACTGAACTAGGGTTGCGAAGGGATGGAAAGTTTCTGGGAAATTCCCGACTGGAAGTTTAGCTTGGGAATTTTGCCCAAAAAAGCACATGCTAGCATAATAGTTTTTTTTTGTATTTCTTTCATTTTTTTCCCCACAGGTCCTCTCAAAATTAATAGAGAAGGAATCTTACTTATTAAGGAATTTCTTAATCAATATATGTTTATCTTCTTGGCTTGTTTTAATAATTACAAGTTTTGTGTGCGACTGCGAACAAATGTGTCCTGATTGGTTGGATGAGTGGATGAGCGATTAGCTCCCTCTATTGGTGATGTAGCGTCGTGCGTGCACAGGTCATGCTTCCATCACATGGAGCATCAGGAGGAATTTACTCACCCTGTTGCAATCGTGCTGATCGACCGCAGTTCAACACAGAGACGAATGCCCTTTATTTCTCTGCATAGAACAATGCCACGTTTACCGTCGGATATGTGGAAGCATTTTACCCCAGGCATTAAAGATGGAAAGACTGTGTACATGTGCAAACACTGTACAAAGCCATATGTAAAGAATGCCACAAAGATGCAGCAGCATTTATCCAAATGCAACAACTTCACTCAAAAGCTCACAGCAGTCAGCCCAGTTTCCTCTGCTTCCATTCAAGAAGATGATGGTTCACATTCAGCATCAGGCTCCTTATCAGCAGCAACTCCTGGCCCACTTGGAAGGTTCGCATACAAAGGTGCACAACAGGCTGACTAACAAGAGAGTGGAGAAACTGGTGGCTATCCAGGCGAACCTACAACTTATTGAGCCAGATACAGAAGTGTCCACCACACAGCTAGACAGTGACACAGAGGAGGAAATGGACATGTCAGAGCCAGAGTCAGAGAATCAAGAGGAGCAATGATGAGTAGAAGACTCAAAAGGGACAAAATAAGGATAAATTACAGGCTAAATAAGCTGACGCACTTTTTATTTTATTTATTTTAGATGGGTCTTTTTTGCGGGGGTTCAATAAAGTTCAAAATTATAACCTAAATAAAGCTTTGAAAGCCAGTTTTTATTTGTATGGAACAGTATGTCTATTTTGATGACAGGGTCAGAGACAAAAACTATCAGTGTGCAAAAAAACCTCAAAATTCCCATAAATTCTCAAATTCCCATGGAAAGTTTCCTCTTATAAATTCCTGGAATTTTGCAACCCTACACTGAACTCAAGCAAAATATAGGTTAAAAACCTAAAAATTGTAAAGGGACATTTTGAGGGGGCTAGGTTGCATTGCAAGTTAGTACTCCGTCCTTTTGTCTTGAATCCAGTCAAGACGGTCAGAATCATATCTGCTCTCTCTGCCAACGGTAATGGTCCCACATGTTTAAGTGAGTTTGGGAAAGACTCAGTTTCTAATTTGCACCGTCTTACAAATCTGATCACATATTGGTCATTTCACTCCGAGGCCAGAAGGCCAGCTGATGTGAGGAACAGTCATCCACCACCCACCTACATCACGGGTACTACACGTACAAATTCCATCCTGAAGGAGATAGGGGCAAAATTAGAAAGGAATTCAGCTTTAAGCCTGCGCGTGACCAAAACTGCGCACAAGCAAGTGCCACAATGGAATCGTCGACTAGTCAGTAACTACAGTCACTCAAAATAAGATAGAAAATAATTATTTTTCAAGTACACAGTCAGATAGATGCTTTTCTTCATTGAGGCCCTTTACTTGGTCATGTCTATTTGCAACACCAGATTTCTGATTGATCCCCTTGGGGGACACGCCCAGTTTGTCTGGAATGTGTAATTTGATCCTGCCTGCTGTAGACAACCCTGCAATGTGTAATTTGAGCCAGTCTTGGCAGACTACAGAATGTGGAAGTCTAGTTAGCTTTGTGAAGATCCTCTGTTAATAATATTCTGCAATTGTAATTATAGTTGTCCTTGGCTGGTAAAATAAAAGACTTTATACTCTAATTAGTGGGTTAGTTAAGTCTTGGGAGGTTTTTTTGCCTACTGGAAATGTTAAAAATCCACAGATGGCTAGCAATGGTCTGACGAGGGCCCTCTGATGCGCACATGCGCGGTTCTGGTGGGGGCAGGACAGTGTTTAGGCCCCGCCCCCCCCGTATGGACACATGCGCAGGACGCAGAAGACCATGCAAATAATCACAGTGCCTTTACTTAGGGATCCAACGAAGAATGCGTTATGAAACCCTGCAGACTTTCCACAAGAGCACTGTTCAGATAACCCAGGACAAACAAAAAAAAAAATTCAGAATTGACTGATCATCAGGACCAAAAATAAATAAGGCAGGAATATAAATTATATCCTGCAGGCCTTAGTGGATTTTGATACTACAGATGAGCCAGGTACAGAATTGGACAAAGGGATTAAATTAAAAGGTTTCTTCTCTTAGGCAGTCCCTCGGAACCAAGGATGACTTGCTTCCACATTAAAAATGAGTTCTCTGGTGACTGATGAGTCCAATGTGGGACCCAGGTGGGGCAGACGGTGGTTGAAGGGGCAGGTGAGTGGGGTGCTTGGGTTGACCTGCGCTCCTTGCGCTGCCTGCGCTTGGCTTCCGCTTGCTCCCAGCAAAGAGACTCGAGGTGTTCGGCGCCTTCCCGGATGCTTCTCCTCCACTTTGTGCGGTCTTGGGCCAGGGATTCCCAGGTGTCAGTGGGGATGTTACACTTTTTCTTTGAGGGTGTCCTTGAAGCGTTTCCTCTGCCCACCTGGGGCTCTCTTGCCGTGCCGGAGCTCTGCGTAGAGCGCTTGTTTTGGGAGTCTCGTATCGGGCATGTGGACAATGTGACCCGTCTTTCGGAGCTGATCGAGCGTGGTCAAAGCTTCGATGCTTGGACTGTAGATGGTCTTGACTGCCCCAAAGAATCCACGCACGTCGTGGTTGTCAGCTAGCTGCTGGATCTCCTGCGATTTCTCCACCCACCATCTGTTCTTTAAGTCACGAGTTTTTTGTTGGACCTCAGCCTTCAGGCATCTGTAGAGCTGTTTTTCTGCTCTGGAGTTCTGTTGCTGTTTCCAGATCAGAAATGCCTTGCGCTTGCGGCTTATTAGCTCCTGGATCTCCTGGTCATTCTCGTTGAACCAGTCTTGGTGTTTCCTGGTCGAGTGACCGAGCGTCTCTTCACAAGTGCTGATTATGGAGGCCTTGAGTGCAGACCAGGCGCTGTGGGCACTCTGTGTCTCTGCATCACTGGGAGTCGTCAGGTCGTTTGTGAGGCGCAGGCTGAATAGGGCTTTCTTAGCGGGGTCTTCGAGTGCTCCAGCGTTAATTTTCCTGCGGCATTGTTTCTGTTGCCGCCGCTGTTTTGGGGCTACATTGATGGAGATGACAGAGCGGATTAGGCGGTGGTCTGTCCAGCAGTCGTCAGCTCCTGTCATGGCGCGGGTGATGCGGACGTCCTTGCGGTCCCTCGCTCGGACGATGACGTAGTCCAGCAGATGCCAGTGCTTGGAGCGAGGGTGCTGCCATGAAGCCTTGTACTTGTCTCTCTTACGGAACAAGGTGTTGGTTATGACAAGGCCATGTTCCAAGCATTTCGACAGGAGGAGGGTACCGTTGGAGTTGGCTTTCCCTACCCACTCTCTGCCAATCACACCTCCCCAGAGGTCAGTGTCCTTTCCAACTCTGGCGTTAAAGTCACCAAGGAAGATCAGCTTGTTGCCTGTTGGGACTCGGGTCAGAGATTGTTCGAGGCTGGAGTAGAATTCCTCTTTGGTCTCGTCTGTGGCTTCCAGCGTTGGGGCATACGCACTGATGACCGTAGCGCACTGGTTCTGGGCTAGGGTGAGCCGAAGAGTCATGAGGCGCTCGTTTATACTGCTAGGGGAGTCTCCGAGACGCCCAACTAGTTCATTTTTTATGGCGAAGCCTATCTCATGGAGGCGACGTTCTTCTTCAGGCTTGCCTTTCCAGAAGAAGGTGTAGCCACGGCCTTGCTCCTTCAGCTGGTCCTCCCCTGCCCGCCGGGTCTCACTTCGGGTGGCGATGTCAATGTCGAAACGTCTGAGCTCCCGGGCAACGATAGCAGTACGGCGTTCCGGTATGGTACCCACTGAGCCAGTGCTGACACTCCAAGATACTCATGAGATACAATGTAAAATGCAGTAAGTCAACCAATGGCATTGAACAATGACAATGCATTGTCATGCCGACACAGCAGGCAGCATAGCCGCAAGGCATCCCAGCGAAGAGTGGAGTTACATAGATTCCCCCTTTCCCTTGACAGTCCATGTATGGGACCCTTGTTTTAAGGACTGCACTGTATTTTATGAAGTCTGTTTTTACTTTAATTTAAGTCCATTCCTATGCCAATAGTTAAGACATTTTTAATAATGAAATGCCAGTGCTAATACCAGATGCAACATGTACCCTGAAGGTAAATACAGATTTGATTAAAATTCCCACAGCATTCTTCTTCGCAATAGAGCTGTGTAATTGAGAGCATAGCACTTCCACATCTGTAGCCTTGCTTATCCTCTGTACTCGGGTCTTAAACTTAAGTGTTTCTCCTCACATCCCGACTTTAATGAGGAACCTACCATCAGAAATTAAACAATTTTGTCTTTTGTCATATGCTGCAGATTTTGAATTTAAAATCCTTTCCAAACACCTCTATGTAGCCATGCTCTGAACATGTACTCTTTCTTGCTCTCACTCCTAAAGTTGCATGTCCCCCTTTCCCCTCAATACCATCGGAGCCAAATCAGTTAATACGTCCTTGCCTTCTGAGGCTCTCTTCCAAAACTATTTCTAACCAGAAATGGGAGTTTACACCCATCAGGAAAGGATGAACAGGCTGGGTCTCTTTTCTCTTGAAAAAAGGAGGCTGAGGGGTGGCTTAATAGAGGTTTTTTAAAATCATGAAAGGTTTTGATAGAGTGGATAGAGAGAATGTTTCCACTTGTGGTGGAGAGCATAACTAGAGGCCATCAATATAAGATGGTCGCCAAGAAATCCAATAGGGAATTCAGAAGAAACTTCTTTACCCAAAGAGTGGTGAGAATGTGGAACTCGCTACCACAGGGAGTGGTTGAAGCGAATAGTATGGATGCATTTAAAGGGAGGCTAGACAAGCATATGAGGGAGAAGGGAATAGAGGGTTACGCTGATAGATTTAGATGAGGAAAGACGGGAGGCTCGAGTGGAGCATAAACACCGGCATGGACTGGTTGGGCCGAATGGCCTGTTTCTGTGCTGCATATCCAATGTAATCCTATGTAACACCATTGTGTAGGAGCACCATCATCACAAGGACTGCAGTGTTTCAAGAAAGCAGCCACCACCACCACCTTCTCGGGGCAACTAAACGCAGCCTTGCCAGTACAGCCCACAGCCCCAGAGCAAATCAAAAATAATAATAATTTGGCTTTGCTACCTCTCCCCCTGAAGGGGAACGAGGAAAAAACTGTCTGGAAAGTTTCTCATACACATCCTTAGTTTCTGAGAAACACTGATGGAGATCTCTGGGCAGCTTGCCCACTTACATGCTCAGCCAAGGTTGGCTCAGTAAGTGCAACATGTGGCATGGGACTGAACCATATGCTACAGGAAGGCCCATGCTCAGTGTCAAATCTGTGTTCAGCCAGCTCTCAGCTGGGACAGTAATGGACTATTGTATAGTTATGGACTTAACTAGGTTAAGAAAGAAAGACTTGCATTTATATAGCGCCATTCACGACCGCCGGACGTCCCAAAGCGCTTTACAGCCAATGAAGTACTTTTTGAAGTGTTGTCACTGTTGTAATGTAGGAAACACGGCAACCAATTTGCGCACAGCAAGCTTCCACAAACAGCAATGTAATAATGACCAGATAAGCTGTTTTAGTGATACTGAATGAGGGATAAATATTGTCCAGGACACCAGCTCTTCTTTGAAATAGTGCCATGGGATCTTTTATGTCCACCCGAGAGCAGAAGGGACCTCAGTTTAATGTCTCATCCAACAGTGCAGCACTCCCTCAGCACTGCACTGGAGTGTCGGCCTGGATTTTTGTGCTCAAGTCTCTGGGGTGGGACTCGAACACACAACCTTCTGACACGGAGGCGAGAGTGCTACCCACGGAGCCATGGCTGACACGGAGGACATAAAAATAAGTGATCCTGCTGGAAACTACAGATGTGGGCATTAGGCGAGGGCCCGTTCATTTGTGATGAGCCCCTCAAGTAGCCTGCCAACACTCATATATGAAGAAGCACCATGTTCAAACAGGAAGGACCCTACTTGGGCTTAGTATCAGAGTGGCTTGTGCTTGTGAAACCTTACCCTAATGTTAGTAACAAAAAGAGTACCCTCTGAACAAAAAGAGTACCCTAATGTTAGTAACTGCCTTCAGAAGAGGATAGAAGAAAAAGGGGGAAAATTAGCAGCTTTTTAAATGTTTAACCACCCAAATTTCAAGTACATACAACAGTAACAGTGCTGGGAGCAATAAAGGACCCAAAGCTAGGCAAGGATCCAGAATCAAACTGGCAACAAACGCAGAAAGCTATAATAATGACACTTGCATTTATATAGGACCTCATCAAGTCATCACATCTCAAAGTACTTAATATAATGTGTTGCTTTAGGAGCACAGTACCTGTTAACATGTATGTGGCAGTCACTCTGTGCCAGCAAAGGCCCATAAAAAAAACAGCAAGATGAATTATTTTGCTTTTTTCTACGGTGTTGGCTGAGTGAGGAATATTGCCCAGGACACCAGAACTCCTTGCTCTTCTTTGAATAAAGCATGAGGTCCCTTACGCCTATCCAAACAAGACAGATGGGGGGCCTTGGTTCACAATCTCATTCAGTGGACTACACCTAGGAAGTCCAGCACACTCAGTGCTCCAATGGTGCCAGTTCTTGGTGTAGGACTTGGACCCAGAGAAAACGGTGTGACCAATTGAGCTGGAAGCTCTTTTTGCATTTAAAAACTGCAGCCAGCAGATGACTCGCTCTCCATCAACTGCAGCTAGAAATATAAACCACCCGACTTCATAGAATAGTACAGCACAGGAGGCCCTTCGGCCCATCGAGTCTGCGCCGGCTCGTTCAAAGAGCAATCCAGTTAGTCCCACTCCCCCGCTCTCCCCATATCCCTGCAATTTTTTCTTCAAGCATTTATCCAATTCCCTTTTGAAGGCTACTATTGACTCTGTATCCACCGCCCTATCAGGCAGCGCATTCCAAATCCCAACCACTCGCTGCGTAAAAGTTTTTCCTCATGTCCCCTCTGATTCAGTTGCCGATCACCTTAAATCTGTGCCCTCTGGCTATCGACCCTTCAGCCATTGGAAACAGTTTCTCTATCTACATCCTTCATGATTTTAAACACCTCAATCAAATCTCCTCTTAGCCTTCGCTGCTCCAAGGAAAACAACCCCAGTTTCTCGCGCCTTCCAGCCACATCAGAGACCCATTTTTTTACGTGGACCTTACAAGCTGTCGCCAGATTGGCTGGCTATGTTTCTGCCGGGCAGCCGATGGTGAATTTAGTCAGACGGCAATGTGGGAGAATGACAGTGAGAAACTGATTGAAGAGTGTTCTTCTGAAACTGTTGCTGCAATGTGAAGTCACCTCATTTGCTCTGAAAGGACCAAGTTTTTTCTCTCCCCCAAGTTTTGAGCCTCCCTGAAGTGAGAGAGGAAGACATACCATGGATCACACAGAGGGCACAGAATACAACAACTTACATTTACGTAACGACTTTAACGTAGTAAAACGTCCCAATGCATTTCACAGGTGCGTTATCAAATGAAATTTGACACTATATATTCCAAAATACAACATATATTCCCTCAAAAATTCCCCAGCGGGCAGTTTCACAGCTTCAGAAAGGCTGTTGGGTAACAGCCAGGCTGAGCCTAAATGGCTTTGCACCAGAGAGGGTGAAGGTTTATTTCAAACAAAAACAGTGAACCTTCCAAATCCTTGCAAGGCACTCGTGTTATGAAACTCCAGCTAAGTTTGTTTTTCATATTTGTCCACAGGATGTTGGTGACGTTGGCAAGGCTACATTTCTTGCCCAACCCTCATTGCCCTCAGAAGGTGGGGGGGGGGGTGGCCCGCCTTCGCGAACCGCTGCAATCCTTGTTGCAATGGTGCTTGGTATGGAATTGCGGGAGCACCGTAACTGCAAATGTGTGGGTGTCTCGCCGCTGGCTGCGGTTTTGAAATATTAACTGCCCCACTTATCTTGTTATAGCAGCAGCAGCGATCCATGTTTTCACGGCTCTTGTGATCTGCCGCTGACTTTGTTAACTCCATGTGAGATGGAGAATGACAGAGTGGGACTGTAAAAGGGGGAGTCCAGCACCGAGAGGCCACGATCACGCTGCCCCCTGAAATAGGCCCTGCTTCAGAAAAGCGCCTTTTGGCACCTACCACAGGCTAGTTATAGCATTAGCAGAGACTCGCTAGTAGGGCACCGACCGGCCGGCTCTCTTGCATTGATCACTGATGTAGGGAAACCAGCAGGAGGATGCATTGTGCGTTTCTGTTTCACTGCTAACCTACACAAGGGGGGATATTCAAGCACTGGAGGAAGTGCAGGGAAGAACCTCAAGGCTGGCCCCTTGTGACAGGGGTCCGAGTTATGACGAAAGACTGAACATAGGCTTTTCAACATCTAGAGCCTTTAGCATGAAAAACGTCCCAAGGCGCCTCACAGAAGTATCTGCGGACAAAAACCGACAGCAAACCAAAGGAGGACATAGTAGGAGGGTAGGCCAAAAGCTTAGTCAAAGATGTTTTAAGGAGGGTCTTGGGGCGAGAGAGAGAAGTGGAGAGCCGGGGAGGTTCAGAGAGAATTCCGGAGCTTAGGGCCTAAACAGCTGAAGGCCTGGCCGCCAGTGGCAGAGTGAAGAACACGGAGGATGCACAAGAGGCCAGAGTTGAAGGAGTGCAGAGTTCTTGGACAGCTGGAGGGGGTTTCAGAAATAGGGACGGGCAAGGCCATGAAGGGATTTGAACATGGAGGAGGAGAATTTTAAATTGGGGAAAGGGAGCCAATGTAGGTCAGCGGGTGATGGGTCAGCGGGACGTGGTGCGAATTAGGATACGGGCAGCAGAGTATCCTAATTTGCACCAATTACGATCACATGTTTATGGAGTAAGGATAATGGGGGCATTGGAATAGTCGTGTCTGGAGATAACATAGGAATGGATGAGGAGTTTGGCAGTAGAGAAACAGGGGTGAAGACGGGTGATATTACAGAGGTGGAAGTAGACGGTCTTTGTGATGGAGATGATACGGGGTTGGAAGCTCAGCTGAGGAAGAAGCATCTGAGAGATGATCTTACAGAATTATGCAAGACAGTTCTTAGAATGGAAAGGTCAATACACAAAATATTACCTTAAATTAACTTGCAAGAATCAGACAAGGAGAGAAAGGTTCAATCTTGTGACTGAGGAGTTGTGCTAAGTAATAGAGGAACTCAGCACAGAATCAAACCTCATGACACAAGTGGCAACGTACTGGTTAGCAAAACAAGGGATTCCTTTGCCCAAGAGTAAAAGTCTGTATTTGTCACACTTCACCCTTCCCTCGGGCTGAAATAAAAAGCTGAGGAGGAGTTTTCCAGCAAAAAGGAACCCACTTCCAAAAATACTGGAAAAAGCGCACTTTGTACTCTTTCGCACCTCATCAGAAGTCAAGTCCAAAATCCCGACCTGTATTAAAGGGGGCTTTGTATAATGTGAAACGCTGCAGCCCTGGCACCGCCAGTCTATTTAGGCAAGTGACTTTGAATAGAGAACCTTCAGCCTTTCACGGCGCTTCAGAACATTACACTCTGCCACGCATTAAAAATTACCGCTGGTTACAAGGGCTCGTAAAGTGGCCACATGGAGCTATTTTATACTTTCAAAAGACTGGCTGCTGCAGTGGATTAGGAAAATGATCTTTTATTAATAGGACTTGGTGACAAAATGCAAGAGAGAGAAAGAAATGGTGTTCTTTTCATGCTGGTTATTATATAGTAAAGCAGAAAGGACAAACAGGAGGGATGAGGTGATCGAAGGCATGGTTGAAGAGGTCCTGAGGAGGCTTTTAGAAACATAGAAGATAGGAGCAGGAGTAGGCCATTCGGCCCTTCGAGCCTGCTCCGCCATTCAATGAGATCATGGCTGATCATCCAAATTCAGTACCCTGTCCCTGCCTTCTCCCCATATCCCTTGATCCCTTTAGCCTTAAGAAATATATCCAACTCTTTCTTGAATATATTTAATGAACTGGCCTCCACCGCCCTCTGTGGCAAAGAATTCCACAGGTTCACCACTCTCTGGGTGAAGAAATTCCTCATTTCAGTCCTAAAAGGCTTACCCCTTATCCTTAGACTGTGACCCCTGGTTCTGGACTCCCCGGCCATCAGAAACATCCTTTCTGCATCTAGTCTGCCCAGACCTGACAGAATTTTATAGGTTTCGATGAGATCCCCTCTCAATCTTCTAAACTCCAGTGAGTATAAGCCCAATTGACACAATCTCTCCTCGTACGTCATTCCTGCCATCCCAGGTATCAGCCTGGTGAATCTTCGCTGCACTCCCTCCATGGCAAGAACGTCCTTCCTCAGGTAAGGTGACCAAAACTGCACACAATACTCAAGGTGCGGTCTCACCAAGGCCCTGTACAACTGCAGCAAGACATCCTTGTTCTTGTACTCGAACCCTCTTGCTACGAAGGCCAACATACCATTTGCCTTCTTAACCGTCTGCTGCACCTGCGTGCTTACCTTCAGCGGCTGGTGCACAAGAACACCCAGGTCTCTTTGCACTTCCCCTTCTCCCAATCTATTGCCATTCAAATAATAATCTGCCTTCCTGTTTTTGCCACCAAAGTGGATAACCTCACATTTATCCACATTATAGTGCATTTGCCATGTTTCTGCCCAATCACCCAACCTGTCCAAATCGTACTGGAGTTTCATGACATCCTCCTCACAGCATACCCTCCCACCCAGCTTTGTGTCGTCTGCAAATTTGGAGATATTACATCCAATTCCCTCGTCCAGATCATTAATATATATTGTGAACAGCTGGGGTCCTAGGACCGATCCTTGCGGTACCCCACAAGTCACTACCTGCCACTTGGAAAACGACCAGTTTATTCCAACTCTTTGCTTTCTGTCCGCCAACCAGTTTTCTAAGTGCTCTGCTATTACATCCTTTATAATGGACTCTAGCGTTTTCCCCACTACCAATGTCAGGCTTACCGGTCTGTAATTCCCTGTTTTCTCTCTACCACCCTTTTTGAACAGTGGGGTAACATTAGCTACCCGCCAATCCATGGGTACTGTTCTAGAGTCTATCGAGTTCTGGAAGATGACCAGCAATGCATCTACTATTTCTCGGGCCACTTCCTTAAGTACCCTGGGATGTAGATTATCAGGCCCTGGGGATTTATCGGCCTTCAGTCCCATCAATTTTCCTAACACCATTTCCCTACAAATACTGATTTCTTTCAGTTCCACCCTTTCATCAGACCCTATGTTCCCCGGCATCTCTGGGAGGTTATTTGTGTCCTCCTTTGCGAAGACAGAACCAAAATATGTATTTAGTTGAAATGAGGAGCGAGGTAGGCGGGAATGTGGAGTAATCAGATCAGCCATGATCTTATTGAATGGTGGAGCAGGCTCGAGGGGCCTACTCCTGCTCCTAATTCGTATGCTCGTAGTAAGCCAGAGGGGACTGGGAGGGCGTCCCTAAATGCAGGTCCCACATAGATAGTGGAATGGAAGAGAGGGTTGCAAAGCAGGGCTGTTGGAAAAGCTGAGGGCTCGGGCTGGCTGAAGTTGCAGAGGTTAGGTGAGGCAAGGCCATGGGTGGATTTGTAACCAAGGAGAAGAATGTTGAATTCAGAAGGCAGCAGGCCCGAGGGGCGCAGAAACACCCGTATAGACCGGTTGGGCCGAATGGCCTGTTTCTGTGCTGTAAACTCTAACTCTATGAAAGCCTGTGAGCTAAAGCAGGATAAGAACAACAGGGGAGCATGGCTTACTGCTGGATAAGTGTGTCTTGCAAAGCTTGAGGTTGGTGTAGGATAGGACACAGGAGGCTGGCTAAGGCAGCATTGGTGAAGTCAATGTGGGAGATAACAATGGTGTGGCCAAAGGTTTGAGCAACGACACATTTTTGCACTTTGAATCAATATTACCTATAAAAATCTGCATTTATATAACACTATTCTTCTTCTTTACCATGCCTCGCAGCTGCAGAGGAAATCCATTTCTTCCAGTGATTTTATCCAGACCATGTAACATGGCCGAATGAGGCAGACTCGGATGGACCAGCAGGTCGTCTTCTGCCCATCGTTTGTGTCGGCCGAGGCTCAGTGGGCAGCACCCTTGCCTCTGAGTCAGCAGGTTGTGGGTTCAAGTCCCACTCCAGAGACTTGAGCACAAAAATCTAGGCCGACACTCCCAGTGCAGTATTGAGGGAGCACTGCACTGTCGGGAGGTGCCGTCTTTTGGATTGGGGGGTTAAACCGAGACCCTGTCTGCTCTCGGGTGTAAAACCCCTCTATTACCGCGTGATCCCTGATTGTAACACGCTACACTAGATTGGTAGCCTGGCCAATACATATCCCTCAACCAACAGCATGAAGACGGATTGAGCCGGAAACTGTGGTTGGAGGCTTCCCGCGAGTGAATGCCTCTAAACCGCAAGTAAATTCCGCACCTACCTGGTGCTTCCGGAGCTCCGAAGACTCGCGTTCCTCGGCCTGCCTAAAGGCCCACGTATCCCAGGAGCGCAGGCGGTTCGCAAGTGTCCCTGGGATCACGTGAGCCGGGCCAACCAATCATGTTTGATCAGGTATCGACCAAAACTCGAAAAATCTGTTCCATTTCCTGCTTGTTTCCAGTTCTGACGAAAGGTCATCGACCTGAACCGTTAACTCTGTTTCTCTCTTCACCGATGCTGCCTGGCCTGCTGAGTTTCGCCAGCATTTTCTGTTTTTATTTCAGATTTCCAGCATCTGCAGTATTTTCTGTTTGTAATCACAAATCATTATGCTTATAGGGATTTCATTTCGGTACAGAATCCCCATAAGCATAATAGGGATCACCCAAAAAACACACTTTCACAACACTGAAATAAATCATCACATGGTCAAAATTAATTCAAATACAATTAAAAAAAAATTAATTTCAAGGGGCCAAGAATAACCTAAAATTAATTTTAAAGGTTTTTGTACGGTTAAATCATTAAAAAAATATTTTTATTATTTAAGCCCTTACACTGGTAAAAGGCCGTACGCCTGTTTTTAACGGGCGTGAGGGTGTCGTGGGCATTCGCTGGGTAGTAGTTGGGCAAAAAGCCCCACTCTCCGCCAGCGAATGTCCATTTCCTGCGGATTCATACTATCCGTCAAGCTGAAACTTGACAGATCGCGAGTTCCAGGTTTTCGCGTATGCGGAAAACCGGAACTTGCGGAGGTTGTGTAGCTGAGCAACAAGTCGCAAAAGGGGCAAAAACACAGCATACGCGGTCATAGGCCCGGGAAAATCCAGGCCATTATCTGGTCATTATCTCATTGCTGTTTGTGGGAGCTTGCTGTGTGCAAACTGGCTGCCATGTTTCCTACATAACAACAGTGACCACACTTCAAAAAGTATTTCATTGGCTGTAAAGCACTTTGGGACGTCCTGAGGTCGTGAAAGGCGCTTAATATCTTTCTTATCTATTTGAAATTTGTCTACTACTGCGTACAGAGTTGGGTTGTTGCTTGTACATACCGATCGTTAACTGTGAGCACAGTGTCTTGCTTATTTTATGTTTTTGCCCCTTTTGCGACTTGTTGCTCAGCTACACAATTTCCGAGCGCTAAACAGCTGTCCAAGCTGGTGACCTGGCCAAAGGGACAATGCTCTCCATCTGGGGCTAAGTTACAGCGACGACTGTTTCAGCACTATCCCTCTAAATCAAGCGCAACATCCACCGCCGTGCCCTTTGAACCTAGCGACTGCTGGAGAATTCTGCTGGGGAATCTCGGCCTGCAAGCCCTCCCTGTCCAGGAAACAAGGATCCCATTATCTGGCTTTAGTTCAGTTGAAGGCTGGATTCCTGCCAGTGAAGGAAGGGAAACTGAAGGTCAAAAGGTCTCCGTGTTATATTACATTGCATGAGTTTTGAAACAGACGCCTCTCCTCGCTCTCTCACCCTCCACCCCATTCAACAAGTTGCTTTATCCTCACTCAAATCGCTGTTCCATTAGAGCACATTTCATCATTCTCTAAATACTGTAGGTAAAGGTCATCAGATCCATCAAGCCCCATTTCCTTTTTGACACAGAAAGCAAGCAACACCTCTTTCCAAGTTTATCCAAATTGCAGCAAGGAGGGTTCTCTGATTTTAAAGGACTGTTATTCCGTCACTGACATGCCATGCAAGACTATTTGTACATACTGTGTACACCATCAGTCTTGCATGTAAAATGTTTAAAAAATTCAGTTATACCCTTTTAATGGAGGCTGCTCTGGACTACAAAACGCTCCAGTACAATTATCAGGTAAAAAAAGGTATTAAAGGTGTATGTGCATGGTAATATGTTATAACAGATAACCAACTTTTCAATATTCTCTTTGCTCCTCCCTACTATCAGGGAGACTCGTAGTTTTAGGGCTTCCCCTCACATCAGTGACTTGCCCTGGTTATGATGATCACAGATGCATCTCCATAAGGAAGCCCCAGATATCAGGAGCTGGGACCAGCCTACATTCAAATTCAGAGGCATTTGAGCCTGGACAAATCGGCACCAGTTACTACTGTACACGAAAGTGGGTCCTTATTTTTCCCCAGGTGCTGTCCATGCTGCTCCCATATGCATATTTCCAAAATAACAATAGAAAATGCTGGAAAAACTCAGCAGGTCAGGCAACATCCATGGAGAGAAATTTGAGTTGACGTTTCGGGTCGAAACCCTTTGTCAAAATTTCCAAGTCTCTTTATCGAGCTACTCCACGACACATCAGAAACCATCAATGAACCAATTTCTTGGAGCAAAAAGGCATCCAAACAGCAGGTTATTCCAGGATGCAGGGGTGAGTGAATCATCAAATCAAGATAATGCTTATGACGAGATGCTCAGTTTTTGCTATAAGGTTGAGTAGTTTATACTGAAGTGATTTCACCCCATACTGGTATTGCTGTGACCCTCCTGGCATTTCAACCATTGTGTCATTTCAACTGTTAACCCCTACACTGCCCTCTGCCACAGTCAGTGCAATTCCTGAGAAGTCACACAACACCAGGTTATAGTCCAACAGCTTTATTTGAAATCACAAGCTTTCGTCAGCGCTGCTCCTTTGTCACTTCACCTGACGAAGGAGCAGCGCTCCGAAAGCTTGTGATTTCAAATAAAGCTGTTGGACTATAACCTGGTGTTGTGTGACTACTCACAATTGTCCACCCCAGTCCAACACCGGCATCTCCACATCAGTGCAATTCCTGGCGCTCTGAAGCTGCAAAACCACTCCATGTATGTCTGTCAGCCGTGGCTCAGTGGGCAGTACACTTGCCTCCGAGTCAGAAGGTTGTGGGTTCAAGTCCCACTCCAGAGACTTGAGCACAAAAATCTAGGCTGACGTTCCAGTGCAGTGCTGAGGGAGCGCTGCACTGTCGGAGGTGCCGTCTTTCAGATGAGACATTAAACCGAGGCCCCGTCTGCTCTCTCAAGTGGATGTAAAAAATCCCACGGCCACTATTTCAGCACTAAGAGCAGGGGAGTTGTCCTCAGTGTCCTGGCCAATATTTATCCCTCAATCAACATCACTAAAAACAGATCACCTGCACGTCGTGAAGTGCTGTGAAGCGATTTGGGACGTCCAGTGGTCATGAAAGGCACTGGATAAATGCAAGACTTTCTTTTTTTTTAAAACTCGGGCCCCTTACACTGAGCTCTGCAACTTCTCCCAGATGACGTTCCCAATGTCCTAGCATCCCCAAGTTGGAATATAAATAAAGACAAACAGACTGAATGAGGATACACTCGCTTGAAATAAAATCAGTCAGGAAAACTGCTACCTAGCACGCTACCTTCCCCAGACCAGGTCATGTTCAGAAGCAGACAGAACACCTGTGAGCCATTAACAGCACTCTGAAATTAGCTCTGGTCCACTGGACTGAGACCAGTGACAGTGGGAGTCCGAATGGCAGATCACACATTCCAATGTCGATACTCATTGCGCTGTGCTCTAATGGCCACAAGGTTCTTGCTTACAGAATGCCTCCATCTCACGGCATCTGTGTGTGTGGGTGCATGGACAAATTACAGCGAGTACAATTTGGTTTCTAATTAGGCTGGTGAGCCACTGGGCTTTGTCAAATATCAGCCCAACCTGTTCAGTGGCACATCTTGGATCTTTGTACTGCCGAAATGTTTTAAGTCTACAGCTTGTTATAGCTTGCCGTGAAATGGAGTGAGTACTTTGTTCCCCCTCCCCCCAAATAGTTCCTGGAATGTTGGCACATCCCCAGTCGCTCTGCGAAGACAGTGGTGGGCCTTTTTGTGCACTGATTGTTTTCACAACTGACTGGCTTGCAAGACTACTTCAGAACACATCAAGTCACGTGGGGCTGGACTGGCATGCAGGCCCCGGGCTGGGTAGGGCTCTGGGCTGGTTCATTGGGTTTTCACGGCAGCTTTCGTGGTCATTTTTTCTGGCGCTTGTCCACAAACTGAGCGGATTTAACTTTGAATTCCGTTTCACAGCTTGCCATGGTGGGGATCTGAAGTCATGACCTCTGGTTTGCTGGTCCAGCATCATAATCACTCCACCACCTCACCGTACACACATCATAGGTCTTGTGAGTATGGTGAACGGGCTTGACCCTGATTCAGGCAACTAATGCCTCATAAAAAAAGTCACATTTTAATTGTGAAACGATTAACAATGAGCAAATATTTACTAGTTCGTACCCCGCCCCCCCCAAACAACTTTTTCCAAGTGCAGGTTTAGTTGAAGTAGAGGTGGGAGGAAGCTCATGCGGCGCATAAACACTGGCATGGGCCTGTTGGGCCGAATGGCTCGTCCCTGTGCTGTAAATTCTATGCCATGCTCTTTCCATTCAGCCGAACAGGTGGAAGAGTCTGGGCCGCACAACCAACACATACTAACAGGAGTGGACGATTCGAACTACATCAAGGCTTCAATGTTTAGCTGTAGCTCACTGAAATGAAATCAACGCATTGCACAAGGGACTCGGGCGGGTGCATGAACACGTACCAAAGGCGATACATGGTCACTGCACGGCGTTCCTGTACAACATCTTGTACAGGAAACTCTTTTTTAACCGGCACCGACGGGACCGGCGTGGTGCCGGTTGGTCAAAAAGTCCGGATTACAGAGAGGTATACTTACCAAGGTACGAGTGCCCCGTACACGGCCACAGGTGCAGGAGCCCCGGTTACACGGCCACAGGTCCAGGAACCCCGGTTACACGGCCACAGGTGCAGGAACCCCGGTTACACGGCCACAGGTGCAGGAACCCCGGTTACACGGCCACAGGTGCAGGAACCCCGGTTACACGGCACTTGTGCAGGAGTCCCGGTTACACGGCCACAGATCCAGGAGTCCTGGTTACACGGCCACAGATCCAGGAGTCCTGGTTACACGGCCACAGGTGCAGGAACCCCAGTTACACGGCCACAGGTGCAGGAGTCCCGGTTACACGGCCACAGATCCAGGAACCCCGGTTACACGGCCACAGGTGCAGGAACCCCAGTTACACGGCCACAGGTGCAGGAGTCCCGGTTACACGGCCACAGATCCAGGAACCCCGGTTACACGGCCACAGGTGCAGGAGTCCCGGTTACACAGCCACAGATCCAGGAACCCCGGTTACACGGCCACAGGTGCAGGAATCCCGGTTACACGGCCACAGATCCAGGAACCCCGGTTACACGGCCACAGGTGCAGGAACCCCGGTTACACGGCCACTAATATACAGTAAAACTTATCTGAACCTACTCCTGAATTTTGCCGGTTAAGAGAGATTTCTGGATATTTAGGTGCCGGTTAAAAGAGTTTCCTGTATTTATATAGCACCTTCAATGGAGTAAAACGTCCCAAGGTGTTTCACAAGAGCGATTATCAAACAAAATTTGACCCGGAGCCACATAAGGAGAAATTAGGGCAGGTGAGCAAAAGCTTGGTCAAAGAGGGAGGTTTTAAGGAGGAGAGAGAGGTAGAGAGGCGGAGAGGTTTAGGGAGGGAATTCCAGAGCTTAGGGCCCAGCAGCTGAAGGCACGGCCACTGATGGTGGAGCGATTCAAATCGGGGATATGCATGAGGCCAGAATTGGAGGAGCACAGAGATCTCGGAGAGTTGTGGGGCTGGAGGAGGTTACAGAGAGAGGGAGGGGTGAGGTCACGCAGGGATTGAAAACAAGGCTGAGAATTTTAAAATCGGGTCGTTGCTTAACCAGGAGCCAATGTAGGTCAGCGAGCACAGGGGTGCTGGGTGAACGGGACTTGGTGCGAGTTAGGATACAGGCAGCAGAGTTTGGGGTGAGTTCAAGTTTCCGTAGGGCAGAACGGGGGAGGCTGGCAGGAGTGCGTTGGAAGAGTCAAGTCTAGAGGTAACAGCGGCATGGATGAGCGTTTCAGCAGCGGATGAGCTGAGGCAGGGGCAGAGACGGGCAATGTTGCGGAGGTGGAAATAGGTAGCCTAGTTATGGTGCGGATGTGTGGTCGGTAGCTCATTGCAGGGTTAAATATGACACCTAGGTTGTGAACAGTGTGGTTCAGCCTCAGACAGCTGCTAGGGAGAGAGATGGAGCCGGTGGCTAGGGCACGGACTGAAGACAATGGCTTCGGTCTTCCCAATATTTAATTAAGCCTGCTGCTAGCTCTTGGTCTGTCCAATGCATTTGGGGATCTGTTCCACGCTGCCACATAATAAATCTGCAGGTATTTCTCCACTGCAAAATATTCCAAATTACCACTGTGCATTAAGTTAGCTGCGTTTAAAAATGTGCAGCCGCCCTGTTTTGAAGACTGCAGAATGTCTATAGACAGCAATGCAGTAACACGGATGCTGATGTACTGGAGGAATATTTCTGACTCATCTGCAATCGAGACCTAAAATCTGCCTCAAAGTGAAAAGTGGCCAGGAATCAAGCCTGGGCCTGCTGAGTTTTTCCAGCATTTTCTGTTGTTATTTCTGGACCTTCCTAGCCCATGTGGCCCAACACCAGTGATTTTTTAGCCTTTAAGATTGGTGGTACCAGTTTTCAGCATGCGTCTCCAGATCAGTCGTACTGTACACAGTCCTGAGAAAAGTTAACAAATGTACCAGAGTGCGTTTCCCACAACTATCATTTAATTCTCCATGGCATGCAGCGCGCAGTAAGGCGAGGGGTTATTGCCTGCATAGTACAAACGTCATCGCAGAAAGCCATTCCCACATGGTTGCAATGAGTGCTCATTCCAGTCCACTGACGTACCTCTTGCACACATCCTAATTAAGAACATAAGAATTATTAGCAGGAGTAGGCTCAGGAGTGGGCCTGCTCCGCCATTCAATAAGATCATGGCTGAACGTCTACATCAACTCCACTTCCCCGCCCTAGCCCCACATCCCTAGATTTCCTTGGTGCCTAAAAATCTCTCGATCTCAGCCTTGAATATACTCAATGACTGAGCATCCACAGCCCTCTGGGGTAGAGAATTCCAAAGATTCACAACCCTCGAGTGAAGAAATTTCTCCTCATCTCAGTCCTAAATGGCCGACCCTTTGGCGTAAGAAAACTACTAAGCACTTGGTTTGAGTATAAAACAAGGCTTTAATCAACTGTTTCACAACCATGAGTTTCTAGTTACATCACTAGTTCCTGGTTACAAAAACGTCCTGAGCAAGCTGGGCCCACGCCCGAGTATTTATACTTTCCTTGGACGGCGCCACCAGCTGGCCGCCCAGTGTTATCTCAAGTCATTTCTACATGAATGGTAAGATTCATGACACCCTTTATCCTGAGACTATGACCTCTAGTTCTAAACTCTCCATCCATGGGCAGAGGTGTGGGAGCTGGAGATAAACCTGCTTAGCTCAGTCAGTTGCACTCTCGTCCAAGTCAGAAGCCTGTGGGTCCGAACTCCACTTCAGGGTTCGAGCACATACAGGAAACTTTCGATTTACCGGCACCTAAATAACCGGAAATCTCGGTTAACCGGCAAAATTCAGGAGTAGGTTCAGGTAAGTTTTATTACTTGCCTTCCTCCATCTGTTGTTGTGCAAGGGTGTGGCTGCAGCTGTTGCTAAGCTACAGAGACGCTTGGAACTTGTGGCCATTGTTCTGAACCGGTTGCTAAGCAACAGGGTTTGTTGCTTTCTTTTACTATAGCTTTCGGTTATCCGGAATTTTTGATGAACCGGCACCACGTCGGTCCCGGATAAAAAAAAGGTTCCTGCAACTTAAACTGAAGCTCTAGTACAGCACCGAGATACCATGAGGTTAAACTGAGACCCTGTCCACCTGTTCCAATGGACGCAAAAGATCCCGGTGCCATTAAGAGCAGGCAGTTCTGCACCACCCCACCATCATGGCCAACATTGCTCACTCAAACAGCACCAGGAAAACCAGATTAATCGGTCACTCGTCTCATATGCTGCTGATCCAGTGTTCTGGACAAATTCCCTCCTCAACCTACACCATTAAACCACGTCCGTCTTGTCGCTGCATGTCGCACCTTGCTTTGCACGAAATGACGTTCGCCGACAGCGACGCCTCAAAGTAACGCTGAGGATGTTACGGTTCTATCTAAAGACAAGTTCTTTCCTTGCATAACAATCACTTACATAGAAACATAGAAGATAGGAGCAGGAGTAGACCATTCGGCCCCTCGAGCCTGCTCCGCCATTCAATGCGATCATGGCTGATCATCCAAATTCAGTACCCTGTCCCTGCTTTCTCCCCATATCCCTTGATCCCTTTAGCCTTAAGAAATATATCCAACTCCTTCTTGAATATATTTAATGTATTGGCCTCTACTGCCTTCTGTGGTAGAGAATTCCACAGGTTCACCACTCTCTGGGTGAAGAAATTCCTCCTCATCTCTGTCCTAAATGGCTTACCCCTTATCCTTAGACTGTGACCCCTGGTTCTGGACTCCCCGACCATTGGGAACATCCTTCCTGCATCTAGTCTGTCCAGTCCTGTCAGAATTTTATAAGTTTCAATGAGATTCCCTCTCATTCTTCTAAACTCCAGCGAGTATAAGCCCAATCGACCCAATCTCTCCTCATACGTCATTCCTGCCATCCCAGGTATCAGCCTGGTGAATCTTCGCTGAACTCCTTCCATGGCAAGAACATCCTTCCTCAGATAAGGCGACCAAAACTGCACACAATACTCAAGGTGTGGTCTCACCAAGGCCCTGTACAACTGCAGCAAGACATTCTTGTTCCTGTACTCGAACCCGCTCGCTATGAAGGTCAACATACCATTTGCCTTCTTAACCACCTTACTTACATTGAAGTGCAGTATGCGAAGTGCTGGGAGATATTTGGCAGAGAAATGGTGAGGCGATCTACAAATATGCGTCTATCTTTCTGCTGTCTTAGGCACAATCACAATTTACTTGTGGCCTGGCAGCCACACATAGGAAGACGGTGCACATTTTCCCCATCCCGATCAAAAAAATCAGTTTCATTACAATTACACTGGATCCCTTTGCAGCAAGGATGCCCAAGCTCTCTGCCTTTGAGGGCCGCGCAGCTTCGTGTCACCGAGTCTCGGGAGCTGCACGCTCTCATTAACTTGCAGAAGTCTCCGACTCGGAGCTCGGCATTCTGATTTAGGATCTGTCCGCCAAGGAAGCTAGGAGCAAAACAGGAAATGCTGGAAACGCTCAGCAGCATTGTTCCCTCATTTTTTTGGGGGTGCCCGTCCCCTTTAAGGGGCTGCGCAGCCCATTCAAAGTTTCACGCACGCGCCAAACTTTACATTGAAAAAGCCGGTCCCAGGCTGCGTGGGGCCGACAGCTAGGTGAGCGGCCACGCACCTTACAGGGAACATTGCTCAGCAGGTCAGGCAGCATCTGTGGAGAGAGAAACAGAGTTAACGTTTCAGATCGATGACTCGGTTTCTCTGAGTATTTCCAGCATTTTCTGTTTTTATTTCCAATTTCCAGCATCCACAGCATGTTGCTTCTGCTTTAGTGTTAGGAGCAGGGCAATTAAGAAGTATAACGTGCAAATCAGAGCGAGTTGCCTGACTCCAGGAGCTGGGGAGAAGTGGGAGCGCGTAGGTTTACATAGCTGCTGGCCTTCACGAATCGGCTTCAAGCGCGCACTACTCTACCCTTCCGCGTTCCAAAAATTGCAGGTTGAGGAACCGAACAATTACAAGCTGGCAATCTAATCAAAGCATCTCTGATGGTTTACAGATCACAAGTCGGTAATGCAATCAAGAGGTGCAGATGGTTTATGCACGCACTGCAATGGACCCATAGAAGTGATCATGAGGCAGTAGCAATCTGATCAAGAGACGCTATCACTGCCGAGGGTCCATTTACACTACTATTTTAGTGTGGGAGTGAAGCGGGCTGAATTGGGTGCCAGCGCCCAATCTGAAACAAGAACAAAGCAGAGTGAGATACAGGAAACTTTTTTTTAATCCGGCACGGACGGGACTGACGTGGTGCCGGTTCATCAAAAATTCCGGATAACCGAACACTATAGTAAAAGATACGGAGCTGAGAGCTCCGTATAAAGTAACAAACCCTGTTGCTTAGCAACAGCTTCAGAACAATGGCCACAAGTTCCAAGCGTCTCTGTAGCTTAGCAACAGCTGCAGCCACACCCTTACACAGCAACAAATGGAGGAAGGCAAGTAATAAAACTTACCTGAACCTACTCCTGCATTTTGCCGGTTAACCGAGATTTCCGGTTATTTAGGTGCCGGTAAATCGAAAGTTTCCTGTACCCTGAAGGAGTCGCACTGCATTTGGGGTTTGGGCCGGCATACCTGATTTACACTCCAAGTTGGTGCGAATGCTCTATAAACAACATCTCGTATTTCAAATACCTGCAGTTTTTATTTATTTATTTTTAATTAGGAGGGGTGCATGCTATCCCTCTCACAACAACTCGGTTCTAATAAAGGATCCCATCTTATACATCATTGTTCTCTTTCAGAAGCTGAGCGATCTGTTGTACATTTTCAGCTCATCTGCTGCTGAAACCCTCAGCCACGCCTTCATCACCTCCAGACTCGACTATTCCAATGCTCTCCTGGCCGGCCGCCCACCATGCACCCCCCAGAAACTTGAGCTCATCCAAAACTCTGCTGCCTATGTCTTGACTCGCACCGAGTCCCGTTCCCCCATCACCCCTGTGCTCGCTGACCGACATTGGCTTCCAGCCTGGCAATGCCTCGATTTTAAAATTCTCATCCTTGTTTTCAAATTCCTCCATGGCCTCGCCCCCCCACCCCCCATCTCTGTAATCTCCTCCGAGATATCTGCGCTCCTCCAATTCTGACCTCTTGCACATCCCCGACTTTCATCGCTCCACCATTGGCGGCCGTGCCTTCTGCTGTCTAGGACCCAAGCTCTAGAATTCCCTCCCTAGATCGCTCCGCCTCTCTCTTCTCCTGCGAGACCTACCTCTTTGACCAAGCTTTTGGTCGCCTGTCCTTATATCTCACGTGGCTCGGTGTCAAATTTTGTTTGTTAACACTCCGGAGAAGCACCGTGGGAATGTTTTACTACGTTATATGAAAGTTGTTGTTGCCACAGTATTCTGACATTTTGAATGGCCAGAGGGTTTCAGGGATTATTTTAGCAATGTTATCCAAAGCTAGGTTCTATACTGCGTGTTTTATGAACACCAAACCTCTTTAAAAAGAGTCACCAGTGGCTGGAGCATGTCCCGCTGAGTGTAGTGAGCAGCAGGCATCTGGCTGGCTAAGGAGAAGTCACGCCTCAGCAATGCCAGCCTGTTCTCCTAAAGCAGGAACAGCAGCGCTGATCAAGAGGCCAGCGACAGGAAGATACTTTTTTTGTGCACACACTTCATGAGAAGCAACAATTTATAAACTATACATTGCAAGCAGTTGTTCAGAAGCAGCCTATGACAGTCCCTCATTAAGCAGCGCTCCGTGAAGGTAAACATTATTCCATTTAGACTGGGCAGCTGGATCTATTCACTTTAAAACTGCTGAGAGCTAGAGCTCGTTCAACAATAGCTTGCTTGCAAGAACCATGCATGTGCAGCAAGAGCGATTTAATTGGCTGCTCACCAGTACACCATTAGAAACAAAGTGAGTGTAGAACAACCGTGTCAGCCATGAGTTTGTGGCAGGACAGGATTTACAGCAAAGAGTCTATTTTATAGCAAACCAGATCTATTTTACAGCAAACAGAGTCTACTTATTCAGCAAATAGGGTCTATTTAAACAGTGCCTCTACCAACTGCAGCAAACATAACTCATAACCAAAATTACAACAGAGCCTTCTAATAGAAAAGCAGGATTATTTCTGCAGCAAAATTCAGTGAGCGGAGGACAGTTACATAATACAAATTGCCTGTGAGTCAGAAGGTTGTGGGTTCAAGTCCCACGCCAGAGACTCGAGCACATAATCTGGGCTGACATTACGGTGCCATACCCAGAGCGTTCTGCACTGTCGCGGGGTGCCGTCTTTCCGACGAGACATTAAACAGATGCCCCATCTACCTTCTCAAGTGGGTGTAAAAGATCCCGCAGCAATATTTCGAAGAGCGGGGGAGTTCTCCCCAGTGCCCTGGCCAATATTTGTCCCTCAACTCAACATCATTTAAAAAAAATTAGCTGAAAAAGCAAAGACTTGGATTTTTATAGCACCTTTCACGACCTCAGGATGTCCCAAAGCGCGTTATAGGCAATGAAGTACCTTTGAAGTGTAGTCACTTTGATCTTTTGCAGTTTGTGGGACCTTACTGGGCGCAAATTCACTGCCGCGTTTCCTACATTACAAGTGACTACACTTCAAAAAGTATTTCATTGGCTGTAAAGCGCTTTGGGACGTCCCGAGGTCGTGAGGGGTGCTGTATAATTGGAAGTCTCTCTTTCTTACAGGTCTAATTTATTTGTGCAGCCTGAGCATTTAAAAATGTCCCTTAACTAATATCTCTACTTAAAGGCAAAAAAAATGACAAACTCAGGAAATCAGGTCTCCCAGTTTCAAGCACAAGAGGTCCAGCAATGATTCCCTCTGTACAGGAGCAAGTCCATTGAGAACCATATACTTCGATTGCCATCTAGTGAGGAGTTGCTGTAATTACACACCGTTTCACTAATGCAGGGGCACACCATCATACCTGGTGAAGTGTGATGATGAAAAGGATGCTGGAGTTGAACTCTGTTTCAAACTACCTTCATTAGTTCTCCAACGCTTAACGGGCTGGGGTGAATTCTGACAGACAGTCATCGTGTCGCAAATGGAAACTCGGGCGGCAAGCCAGAACATTTACCAGCGAAATAACTTGCATTCAAAATAGCATCTTTAACATAGTAGAATGTTAACAGTTTTGCTCTCCTTATTTAAGGAAGGAAATACTTACATTGGAGGCAGTTCAGAGAAGGTTGATGGGGTTGATTCCGGAGATGAAGGGGTTGACTTATGAAGAAAGGTTGAGCAGGTTGGGCCTGGACTCATTGGAGTTTAGAAGAATGAGAGGGGATCTTATTGAAACATAAGATTCTGAGGGGGCTTGACAGGGTAGATGCAGAGAGGATGTTTCCCCTCGTGGGGGAATCTAGAACTAGGGGGCATAATTTCAGGATAAGGGGGCACCCATTTAAATTGGAAATGAGGAGGAATTTCTTCTCTCAGAGGGTCGTGAATCCTTGGAATTCTCTTCCCCAGAGAGCTGTGGAGACTGGGTCATTGAATATATTTAAGGTGGAGATCGACAGATTTTTGAAAGATAAGGGAGTCAAGGGTTATGGGGAGCGGGCAGGGAAGTAGAATTGAGGCCTAGATCAGATCAGTCATGATCTTATTGAATGGCGGAGCAGGCTCGAGGGGCCGAATGACCCACTCCTGCTCCTACGTCTTATATTTTTATGTTCTGAGGCACTAGATAGAAAAATCAATGGTGAGCGGTAGTAGAGGTATTAGGAGCGGTGGGTAAAAGCATGGCCGAGAAAGCTTTTAAAAAAGACAGAGAGAGGTGCAGCAAGGCGGAAAGATGCAGGGAGGGAATTGTAGAGAGTAAAGCAGCTGAAGGCTCTGGTGGAAGGACGGAGGGTAGGTCAAACAGGAGGCATGAATCAGAGGGGCAGTGGTAGAGGCAGGGTATAAAGCCCGAAGAGACTGCAGAGAAAGGGAGGGGTGAAGCCCTGGAATGCTTTGTGGAGCTTTGAATTGGGTGAATCAGGGAATAGGGAGTCGGCTGTGCAAGGAAGAAATGGAACTTCGACAACACCTTCAGTTACCTCTTGTAACTTTCTCCCACTCCCGGCTCAGTGTCCTCTGATCCTTTCGGAAAGTTCTGAGAACTGTGTTGTGTGAAAGGAGCTATACAAGTGTAAATTGTGATTTTTTTGCACTGTTAGCATCTCACTCATACACCAAATGTCATCTTCTTCTTAGGCAGTCCCTCGGAACCGAGGATGACTTGCTTCCACATTAAAAATGAGCTCGCAGGTGACTGATGAGTCCAATGCGGGACCTACAGTCTCTGTCACAGGTGGGGCAGACAGTGGTTGAAGGGGCGGGTGGGTGGGGTTCTTGGGTTGACGTGCGCTCCTTGCGCTGCCTGCGCTTGGCTTCCGCTTGCTCCCGGCGAAGAGACTCGAGGTGTTCGGCGCCTTCCCGGATGCTTCTCCTCCACTTTGTGCGGTCTTGGACCAGGGATTCCCAGGTGTCGATGGGGATGTTACACTTTTTCAAGGAGGCTTTGAGGGTGTCCTTGAAGCGTTTCCTCTGCCCACCTGGGGCTCTCTTGCCGTGCCGGAGCTCCGAGTAGAGCGCTTGTTTTGGGAGTCTCGTATCGGGCATGCGGACAATGTGACCCGTCCATCGGAGCTGATCGAGCGTGGTCAGAGCTTCGATGCTGGCCTGAGCAAGAACACTGACGTTGATGCGCCTATCCTGCCAATGGATTTGCAGGATCTTGTGGAGGCAGCGTTGGTGGTACCTCTCCAGTGCTTTGAGGTGCCTGCTGTACATGGTCCATGTCTCTGAGGCATACAGCAGAGCAGGTATTACTGCTGCCCTGTAGACCATGAGCTTAGTGCCGGGTTTGAGGTCCTGGTCTTCAAACACACTCTTCCTCAGGCGACCGAAGGCTGCACTGGCACACCAAATGACAGTGAACAAGATTACTGATACAAGAAATCAGCAGATGGGAATAACTAGCCAGTCTCGCTATGTTCTCAATGCAGCTCACGTTTCAGTTAGCGGGTGGTCTTGGAGATTACTGATGGGAAAGACTAACGAAGGAGGATTAAGATGCACACTACACCTTGAAGGCTTCCTGCAATTGAGAATCATTTATCGCTAAGTTGCCTAGACTTTTTTTTTATTCCTACATAGGATGTGGGTGTCGCTGGCAAGGCCAACGTTTATTGCCCATCCCTAATTGCCCTCGAGAAAGTGGTGGTGAGCCGCTTTCTTGAACCGCTGCAGTCCGCGTGGTGAAGGTACTCCCACAGTGCTGTTAGGGAGGGAGTTCCAGGATTTTGACCCAGCGATGATGAAGGATCGGTGATATACTTCCAAGTCAGAATGGTGAGAGACTTGGAAGAGAACTTGGAGGTGGTGGTGTTCCCATGCGCCTGCTGCCCTTGTCCTTCTAGGTCGTAGAAGTTGCGGGTTTGGGAGGTGATAAAATGGCACAGTAGAAATCATCGTACCACCTTTACAACTAAGAAGATTGTAAAAAAACTGCTAACCCAGTTCCAACAGTTACTCCATGATTAGTGTCAACCAGCTCATTCGAACATATTAATTTGTCATGTAAAGGGCTTGAATAGTATGTGATGTCACTCCAACCAGACTTGCTCCTCACTGTCTCCTGTCTACATGCTTGTATCGCTGTCTTTATACTGAACCAATAAAACCCTGTCGCTGCTCAGAAATCTGCAGTTACACTTTATTTTTTGCAAAATGCCGTTTTCTCCCAGTCTTATAAACCCCAGCTCCCGCTCCAACCTGATGGCACCACTCCTAAAACCTGCTGCTGGAATGTGGACAGGACTTTGGGTGATCCTTCTTCCCAAGGCAAGCTCTATGCTGCAATCCCAGAGAGTTTCCACAAGCCCTAACCGAGAAAACGTGTCTCCCCCCCACCCCCACTCTGTGTGTCAGCCGTGGCTCAGTTGGAAGCACCCTCCCCTCTGAGTCAGAAGGTTGTGGGTTCGAGTCCCACTCCGGAGACTTGGCCACAAAAAAATCTAGGCTGACACTCCAGTGCAGTGCAGAGGGAGCACCGCACTGTCAGAGGTGCCGTCTTTTGGATGAGACGTTAAACGGAGGCCCCGTCTGCTCTCTCAGGTGGATGTAAAAGATACCATGGGACTATTTTAAAGAGCAGGGGAGTTATCCCTGGTGTCCTGGCCAATGCTTATCCCTCAATCAACATCACAAAAAAACAGATTATCTGGGTCATTATCACATTGCTGTTTGTGGGAGCTTGCTCAGCGCAAATTGGCTGCCGTGTTTCCTACATTACAACAGTGACAACACTTCAAAATGTACTTCATTGGCTGTAAAGCGCTTTGGGACGGCCTGAGGTTGTGAAAGGCGCGATAGAAATGCAAGTGCTTTCTTTTTATTTTCCTGAAACATAGAAGATAGGAGCAGGAGTAGGCCATTCGGCCCCTCGAGCCTGCTCCGCCATTCAATGAGATCATGGCTGATCATCCAAACTCAGTACCCTGTCCCTGCTTTCTCCCCATATCCCTTGACCCCTTTAGCCTTAAGAAATATATCCAACTCCTTCTTGAATATATTTAATGAATTGGCCTCCACTGCCTTCTGTGGTAGAGAATTCCACAGGTTCACCACTCTCTGGGTGAAGAAATTCCTCCTCATTTCTGTCCTAAATGGCATATCCTTTAACCTTAGACTGTGACCCCTGGTTCTGGACTCCCCGACCATCAGGAACATCCTTCCTGCATCTAGTCTGTCCAGTCCTGTCAGAATTTTATAAGTTTCAATGAGATCCCCTCTCATTCTTCTAAACTCCAGCGAGTATAAGCCCAGTCGACCCAATCTCTCCTCATACGTCATTCCTGCCATCCCAGGTATCAGCCTGGTGAATCTTCGCTGAACTCCTTCCATGGCAAGAACATCCTTCCTCAGATAAGGCGACCAAAACTGCACACAATACTCAAGATGTGGTCTCACCAAGGCCCTGTACAACTGCAGCAAGACATCCTTGTTCCTGTACTCAAACCCTCTCGCTACGAAGGCCAACATACCATTTGCCTTCTTAACCGCCTGCTGCACCTGCATGCTTACCTTCAGCGACTGGTGCACAAGGACACCCAGGTCTCGTTGCACTTCCCCGTCTCCCAATCTATTGCCATTCAGATAATAATCTGCCTTCCTGTTTCTGCCACCAAAGTGGATAACTTCACATTTATCCACGTTATACTGCATCTGCCATGTTTCTGCCCAATCACCCAACCTGTCCAAATCATCCTGGAGTTTCTCGGCATCCTCCTCACAGCACACACGCCCACCCAGCTTTGTGTCGTCTGCAAACTTGGAGATACAGGAAACTTTCTGGTATCTGGCACGGATGTGACCGACGTGGTGCCGGTTCATCAACAATGCCGGACAACCGAACGCTATAGTAAGAGATACGGAGCTCAGAGCTCCGTATAAAGCAACAAACCCAGCTTCAAAACAATCGGCACAAGTTGCAAGCGTCTCTGTAGCTTAGCAACAGCTTCAGCTACACCCTTGCACAGCAACAAATGGAGTAAAAAAAAGTAATAAAAGTAATAAAAGTTCTCTGAACCGACTCCTGAATTTTGCCGGTGGATAGAGCGTTCTGGTTATTTAGGGGCCGGTTAATTGAAAGTTTCCTGTATTACATCTAGTTCCCTTGTCTAGATCATTAATATATAGTGAATAGCTGGGGTCCAAGGACCGATCCCTGCGGTACCCCACTAGTCACTGCCTACCACTCGGAAAAAGACCCGTTTATTCCAACTCTTTGCTTTCTGTCTGCCAACCAGTTCTCTATCCAAGTCAATACCTTGCCCCCAATCCCATGTGCCTTAACTTTACACGCTAATCTCTTATGCGGGACCTTATCGAAAGCCTTCTGAAAGTCCAAATATACCACATCCACTGGTTCTCCCTTATCTATTTTACCAGTTACATCCTCAAAAAATTCCAGTAGATTAGTCAAGCACGATTTACCTTTTGTAAATCCATGTTGACTTTGTCCGATCCTGTCACTGTTTTCCAAGTGCTCTGCTATTACATCTTTTATAATGGACTCTAGCATTTTCCCCACTACCGATGTCAGGCTTACCAGTCTGTAATTCCCCATTTTCTCCCTACCACCTTTTTTGAATAGTGGGGTAACATTAGCTACCCTCCAATCCATGGGTACTGTTCCAGATTCCATTGGATGTTGGAAGATGATCAGCAATGCATCTACTATTTCTAGGGCCACTTCCTTAAGTACCCTAGGATGTAGATCATCAGGCCCTGGGGATTTATCGGCCTTCAGTCCCATCAATTTCCTTAACACCATTTCCTTTTAAATACTGATTTCTTTCAGTTCCTCCCTTTCATCAGACCCTATGTTCCCCGACATCTCTGGGAGGTTATTTGTGTCCTCCTCTGTGAAGACAGAACCAAAATATGTATTTAATTGGTCTGCCATTTCTTTGTTCCCCATTATAAATTCCCCTGATTCTGACTGCAAGGGACCTACGCTTGACTTCACCAATCTTTTTCTCTTCACATATCTATAAAAGCTTTGAGTCAGTTTTTATGTTCCCTGCAAGCTTACTCTCATATTCTATTTTCCCCTTCTTAATTAATCCCTTTGTTGAATCCTAAAGTGCTCCCAATCCTCAGGTTTACTGCTTTTTCTGGCCAATTTATATGTCCTCTCCTTGGATCTTATGCTATCCCTGATTTCCCTTGTTAGCCACGGTTGAGTTACCTTTTTTGTTTATTTTTATGCCAAACTGAGATGAACAAATTCTGTAGTTCATCTATGCGATCTTTGAATGTTTGCCATTCCTATCCACCGTCAACCCTTCGAGTGACATTCCCCAATCAATCCTACCCAACTCGCGCCTCAGAAGCGGGCAGATATGAACTGTAAATGGTTAAATTAAACTACAAGATGCGGTCTTTCTCGAGGTGTGAAAAGAAATCAATGTGCCACTTTCTATTTTGAGTGGACCAGAAGTTCTAACAGATACTGTTTACATTACTGACCCATTTGTCACTCTACAGTACAGCATGTCGGTAAAACACAACACAGAGCTCGACACTGGTGACTCACAGCATGAGTCAATCTCTCCACCATTCATCGCAGCCTGCCTGTTACAGCACATTACATTGTGCTTACATTTTCACTCATTGACGCGGTCTGCAAATCCTCTGCATACCTGCAGTGGGGCTCTAATCTATGCGACTTGCCACTCCAATCCATCTGTGCCAATCACTGCAGTTATTAGTGTTCAAACTGAGGGCTGAAAGTACGACAGATAGCGCCTTAATGCAGTCTTGCTACTTGTTAAATGCTATTGTAGGAGCGAGCACGGATTAAATACTCTGGGAGGACCCCGTATGGAAGGAGAGAAACACGCGCCCTTAAAAAAGAACCGAGGAGGATCAGGAACCCAAAGACTGCTAATTGTAAAAATGTTAAATGTTCCATTACCTCCCCCACTCTCCGCCCATATAGTTAACTTATGCTGTGATAGAGTTCCTCTCCATCTCAAAACTAAATCAAGCAAATCTCCACCATCGTTCCGACGAGACGTCAAACCGTGGCCCTGTATGTTCTCTCAGGTGGATGTAAAAGATCCCAAGGCACTATTTCGAAGACGACCAGGGGAGTTCTCCCCAATATGTACTGGGCCCGCCCTAACAGCATTGTGGGAGCTCCTTCGCTACATGGAGTATAGGGGTTGAAGGCGGCAGCTCACCACCACCTTCTCAAGGGTAACTAGGGATGGGCAATAAATGCCGGTCTTGCCAGCAACGCCCAGATCCCAGAGAACCATATTGTCAGGTTTTGTTTCAGACTGTTTTCTTACTTAAACCTGACCTGCAACATTCCACAGGTGACATTTCAATGGACTTACAAGAGCTTGGGCAGTGTCAGTCTTACAATCCCCAAGTGCCCTGTGTCTCATGTCAGGTTTAAGGTGCTTTTTCAGTGCATAGTGCTGTTGACTTCCAACATACGGTTTAGAAGTCAAATGGTATGTTGGCTTTCGTAGCGAGAGGATTCAAGTACAGGAGCAAGGATGTCTTGCTGCAGTTGTACAGGGCCTTGGTGAGACCACACCTTGAGTATTGTGTGCAGTTTTGGTCGCCTTATCCGAGGAAGGATGTTCTTGCCATGGAGGGAGTGCAGCGAAGATTCACCAGGCTGATACCTGGGATGGCAGGAATGACGTATGAGGAGAGATTGGGTCGATTAGGCTTATACTCGCTGGAGTTTAGAAGAATGAGAGGGGATCTCATTGAAACTTATAAAATTCTAACAGGACTAGACAGACTTGATGCAGGAAGGATGTTCCCGATAGTCAGGGAGTCCAGAACCAGGGGTCACAGTCTAAGGATAAGGGGTAAGCCATTTAGGACAGAAATGTGGAGGAATTTCTTCACCCAGAGAGTGGTGAACCTGTGGAATTCTCTACCACACAAGGCAGTTGAGGCCAATTCATTAAATATATTCAAGGAGTTAGATATATTTCTTAAGGCTAAAGGGATCAAGGGATATGGGGAGAAGGCAGGGACAGGGTACTGAATTTGGATGATCAGCCATGATCTCATTGAATGGCGGAGCAGGCTCGAGGGGCCGAATGGCCTACTCCTGCTCCTATCTTTTATGTTTCTTTACCATGGACAGTAAGCCTACACTGTTGGCCAGGGTCTCCAGACCTCCTGCCAGCACTCGAAGCTCCCTTTGCTGCCTTGTAAAACGTCCTCAAATGCTGAAGGTATCTCAGCGTAAACAGTTGGTTTCCACTGGGAGGAACTGGCCGCTGCAGAGGCTGGCCCACTTTACTGCCACTCCGGTCTTGAGCACACAAACTAGGCCGACACTGTCAGATATACTGTCCTTCCGATGGGATGTTAAAGTCAGGCCCCAGCTGGCAGTGGGCATTCAAAATTCCAGGGCATTATTCAAGGAAGTGCAGCAAGTTCTGCCAGTGTCTATGAGGAGAGATTGAGTAAACTAGGCCTAGATTTAGAAGAATGAGAGGTGATCTCATTGAAACATATAAAATTTGTAAAGGTCTTGCCAGGGTAGATGCTGGGAGGATTTTCCCCTGGCTGGGGAATCTAGAACTAGGGGGTCACAGTCTCAGAATAAAGGGTCAACCATTTAGGACTGAGATGTGGAAAAATGTCTTCACTCAGAGGGTGGTGAATCTTTGGAATTCTCTAGCCCAGAGGGCTGTGGAGGCTCAGTCGTTGAGTATATTCAAGACAGAGGTTGATAGATTTTTGGATATTAAGGGAATCAAAGGATGTGGGGATAGTGCAGAAAGGTGGAGTTGAGGTAGAAGATCAGCCGTGATCTTATTGAATGGCGGCGCAGGCTCGAGGGGCCGAATGGCCGACTCCTGCTCCTATTATGTTATGTCCTGCCCAACATTCCTCCATCCAAACATACAGAAAGTCGGACAGAAAAAGACAGGACGGTCCACCGAGTCTGTCCCATTACACTACAATTCCCATAATCCCCGCCCACCAGCCGCCATGTAATCTCCAGATGGGAAAAAACACTAGGCTAATTCTGGGAAATCCAACATCCCACCTACCTTCTGTACGCTGTGATGACCGCCTCCTCCAGGAACTTGCCAGCCGTGGCTCAGTGGGTAGCACCCTTGCCTCTGAGTCCGAAGGTTGTGGGTTCAAGTCCCACTCCCGGGACTAGAGTACAAAAATCCAGGCTGACACTCCCAGTGCCGTATTGAGAGAGTGCTGCACTGTCGGAGGTGCCGCCTTTCAGATGAGGCATTAAACCGAGGCCCCGTCTGCTCTCTCAGGTGAACATAAAAGATCCCACGGCCACGATTTCAAAGAAGAACAGGGGAGATGTCCCTGGTGTCCTGGCCAATATTTATCCCTCAATCAATATCACTAAAACAGATTATCTGGTCATCACACATTGCTGTTTGTGGAGTTTGCTGTGCGCAAATTGGCTGCCATGTTTCCTACATTACAACAGCGCTTTGGGATGCCCTGAGGTCCTAAAAGGCACTATATAAATGCAAGCTCTTTCTTTCTTCTTGCCGAGCTCCCTTTTGAAATTTTGCAGCAAATCTGCATCCATTGCAGGAGCCGGCAACCTATTCCAAACGTCAAGTGATCTGCTGGGAATAGAAAATTTGTTTGTATGTCCACGCATTCACCCTAGCGGACAAGTAGCAGAATGGATTGATGGCTGGCTTCAGGACAGAAAGCAGAGAGTAGGAGTAAAGGGTAGCTATTCCCAGTGGCAGAAGGTGGGTAGTGGTGTTCCACAAGGATCAGTGCTGGGACCACTGCTGTTCACAATTTACATTAACAATTTAGACTTTGGAATCAAAAACACCATTTCTAAATTTGTGGATGACACCAAATTTGAGGGGGGGCGGATTGTCAATACTGAGGAGGACTGCAACACATTACAAAACGACATTAATAAACTTGCAGAATGGGCCTATAATTGGCAAATGAAGTTCAACACAGATAAATGCGAGGCATTACATTTTGTTAAGAAAAAGGCCACATGTTACTTGGAAAATAAGAATCTAAATGGGGTAGAGGAGCAAAGGGATCTTGGTGTACAAATACACAAATCACAAAGTATTGACACAGTTTAACTAGGCCATAAAAGCAAACCAAGCACTAGAGGGATAGAATTAAAAAGTGGTGAAGTTATGCTCAACTTGTACTGAACCGTGGTTAGACCACACTCGGAGTACTGCGGACAGTTCTGGTCGCCATATTATATAAAAAGGATATAGAGGCACTGGAGAGGGTGCAGAGAAGATTTACAAGGATGATACCAGAAATGCGAGGGTACACATATCAGGAAAGGATGAACAGGCAGGGTCTCTTTTCTCTTGATTTTGAAAACCTCTATCAGCCTCCTTTTTTCATGAAAGGTTTTGACAGAGTGGATACAGAGAGAATGCTTCCACTTGTGGGGAAGAGCATAACTAGAGGCCATCAATATAAGATAGTCACCAAGAAATCCAATAGGGAATTCAGAAGAAACTTCTTTACCCAGAGAGTGGTGAGAATGTGGAACTCGCTACCACGGGGAGTGGTTGAAGCGAATAGTATGGATGCATTTAAGGAGAGGCTAGACAAGCATCTGAGGGAGAAGCGAATAGAGGGTTACGCTGATAGATTTAGATGAGGAAAGACGGGAGGAGGCTCGAGTGGAGCATAAACACCGGCATGGACTGGTTGGGCTGAATGGCCTGTTTCTTGCTGTATATCCGATGTAATCCTATGTAACTTAACTAATTCAAATAATCTGTCCGATGTATACAGTCCAGTCCCTTCATCATTTTAAATACTTCAAACAAGTCTCCCCAAAGTCTATTCAGCTCCCTGAATCTATCGTGATTGCTGATGCGCTATCAATTACTCATAAAAGACGGAGAGTTAGGAGAGTAACTAAAGGCTTTTATTAGCAAAGAACAGAGCATGCCTCTCGTGGTTGACTGGGTTCCAAGAAGCCAGGGGGCTGCAGGGCAATCACCTTTGTACCTGGGCCTGTGGGTGGAGCCAGGGGCGGAGCCAGCAGAGATATGCTGAGGCATGCATAGGTACAACAGTGTGCAACAACAACAATGAACAACAATAACAGTGGTTTACCACATTCACCCCTTGTTTAAAATTGAGTCCGGCGGGGTGAAGTGTACTAAAGGTTCGTGTAAGTAAGTCTATCAGGTGGCCTTGTATGCCATCCTGGTGGCGGCAGTGATGGTGCAGCATCCAACGTTGAATCTGGCGTCTCATTGAGTGGTTGGGTGGTCAATGACGGGTCCTGGGGCTGCGGCATGCCGTCTAGCGGGGTTGGGTTGTGGGTAGTGGTGGATGGCAATGGTAGTGTTTCAGGGGCACCCAAAGGTGCGAGGTCTCGTATGGAGACTGTGTCCTCCCGCCCGTCCGGGTACACCACGTAAGCATACTGAGGGTTGGCATGGAGGAGGCTCACCCTCTCGACCAGGGGGTCCGTCTTATGGGACCTCACGTGCTTCCGCAGTAGGACGGGTCCTGGAGAAGTCAGCCATGTCGGTAACGAGATCCCCGATGTGGACTTCCTGGGGAAGGAGAACATTCTCTCGTGAGGGGTAGCATTGGTGGCTGTACAGAGCAGTGACCGGATGGAATGGAGCGCCGCAGGGAGGACTTCCTGCCAGCGAGAGGTCGGAAGGCCCTTAGATTTCAAGTTTAAAAGGACTGCCTTCCAGACCGTCGCATTCTCCCTTTCCACCTGGCCATTCCCCCGGGGGTTGTAGCTGGTGGTCCTGCTTGTAGCGATACCTCTCGAGAGCAGGTACTGCCGGAGTTCGTCGCTCATAAAGGATGAGCCCCTGTCGCTATGAATATAGCTAGGGAAACCGAACAAGGCGAAGAGGTCATTCAGACATTTAATAACCGTGGTACTGGTCATGTCTGAGCAAAGGATGGCAAACGGGAAGCGGGAGTACTCATCAATTATGTTGAGGAAGTACACATTGCGGTCGGAGGAGGGGAGGGGCCCTTTAAAATCGACGCTCAGCCGTTCAAAGGGGCGCGTGGCTTTGATCAGACTTGCTCTGTCTGGCCTATAAAAATGCGGTTTGCACTCGGCACAGATTTGGCAGTTCCTGGTCATGGTCCTGACCTCCTCGATGGAGTAGGGCAGGTTACGGGATTTGATGAAGTGAAAAAACCTGGTGACCCCCGGGTGGCAGAGGTCATTGTGGAGAGTCTTCAGTCTATCGACCTGCGCGTTGGCGCATGTACCACGTGATAGGGCATCTGGGGGCTCATTGAGTTTCCCGGGCCGGTACAAGATATCGTAATTGTAGGTGGAGAGTTCGATTCTCCACCTCAAGATCTTGTCGTTCTTGATTTTGCCCCTCTGCTTATTATTAAACATAAAAGCTACTGAACGCTGGTCAGTGAGCAGGGTAAATCGTTTTCCGGCCAGGTAATGCCTCCAATGTCGCACAGCTTCCACAATGGCCTGGGCCTCCTTTTCGACAGAGGAGTGTCGAATCTCGGGGCCCTGGAGGGTCCTTGAGAAAAAGGCCACGGGTCTCCCCGCCTGGTTAAGGGTTGCAGCTAGGGCAAAGTCGGATGCGTCGCTCTCCACTTGGAAAGGGATGGACTCATCCACTGCGTGCATTGTGGCCTTCGCAATATCTCCTTTTATGAGAGTGAAGGCTGCACAGGCCTCTGCTGTCAGGGGGAAGGAGGTGGACTTGATGAGGGGTCTGGCTTTGTCCGCATAGTTGGGCACCCACTGAGCATAGTACGAGAAAAACCCTAGGCATCTCTTCAGTGCTTTTTGGCAGTGGGGGACGGGGAGCTCCATAAGGGGGCGCATCCTGTCGGGGTCGGGGCCGATGACTCCGTTCTCCACTACACAGCCAAGAATGGCAAGGCGCTTGGTACGAAACATACATTTGTCCTTGTTGTATGTTAGGTTCAGCCGCTGGGCCGTACGGAGGAATTTCTCTAGATTAACATCATGGTCCTGCTGGTCGCGGCCGCAGATGGTGACGTTGTCTAGATAGGGGAAAGTGGCCTGGAGCGCGTTCTGGTCAACCATCCGGTCCATCTCCCGTTGGAAGACTGAAACCCCGTTGGTGACGCCGAAGGGAACTCTGAGGAAGTGGTAGAGACGACCGTCAGCTTCAAAAGCTGTGTACTGGCGGTCCTCAGCCCTGATGGGGAGCTGGTGGTACGCCGACTTCAGATCAATCGTCGAGAACACCCGGTATTGTGCTATCTGATTGACCATGTCAGATCTGCAGGGGAGTGGGTATGCATCTAGCTGGGTGTAGCGATTGATCGTCTGGCTGTAGTCAATAACTAGGTGCTGTTTTTCGCCAGTCTTCACTACCACCACTTGTGCTCGCCATGGGCTGGTGCTACTTTCAATAATCCCTTCCTTCAGAAGTCTTGCTACCTCGGATTTAATGAAGCTCCTATCCCCGGCACTGTAACGCCTGCTTTTGGTAGCGATGGGCTTACAGTCGCGGGTGAGGTTAGCGAACAAGGAGGGGGGGGGGGGGGGGGGGACTTTAAGGGTGGAGAGGCTGCAAATGGTGCGCGGCGGGCGATTTAAAAGCTGCTGGCTGCAGACTGTGAGTGGGGGGAGGGGTCCGTCGTACGCTAATGTGACAGTCTTAAGGTGGCACTGAAAATCCAACCCCAGTAGAACGGCAGCGCAAAGATGGGGCAGGACCAGGAGTTTAAAATTTTTGTATTCTGTGCCCCTTACTGAAAGGGTCACTACACAGTAGCCACCGACGTCCGCTGACTGGGCTTTGGAAGCCAAAGAGATCCGATGTCGCGTCGGCAGGACCGGGAGAGAGTAACTGCGCACCGTGTCGGGGTGGATAAAGCTCTCCGTGCTCCCGCTGTCAAAAAGGCAGGTAGTGGCGCGGCCGTTTACCGTAATGTCCATCATGGACCTGGACAGTTGATGAGGGAGAGATTGGTCCAGCGTCACGGAGGCCAGCGTATGGTCGAGCGAGTCGATGTGGTCGTCAGATGAGGCGGTGGTTGAGTCCGGGTCCCCCGTGGTTGAAGTTGGAGACGTCAGAGATGGCGGACAAAATGGCGGCGCCCATGGTCCCGATCCCCACGCGGCTGGGGGAGCCCAAGATGGCGGACAAGATGGCTGCCCCCACGGTTCGCACGCGGCGCTGCTGGGGTTAGCGGTTTTACCTTTGCAGGCGCTGACATAGTGTCCTTTCTTCCCGCAGCCGGAGCAGGTAGCGTTTCTCGCCGGGCAGCGTGCTCTGGGGTGTTTTGCCTGGCCACAAAAATAACATTTCTGTGCCTTGGGCATCGCAGCAGCAGTTGAAGGTGGCGGTCCCATGGCCCAAGGTTGTGGCGTCCACGTTGCGGAGCGGTTAGGGGAGAAGGCGAGAATATTCCTGTGGGCCGCGTCGAGCGAGAGCGCGAGGGACACTGCCTTTCTCAGGTCCATTTCTCCCTTTTCCAACAGTCTCTGCCGGGAGTAGTCAGAGTTTAGACCCGCAACGAAAGCATCTCGGATCAGTCCCTCCGTGTGTGCTGCGGCTGATACTTCTTTGCAATCGCAGTCTCGGCCGAGTATCCGTAGTGCCCGTAGGAAGGCCTCCACCGATTCCCCGGGCTGCTGTCGGCGGGATCTTAAGAGGTGCCTGGCATAGACCGTATTTACCGGGCGTGCGTATTGCCCTTTTAGCAGATCGATAGCCGCCGCGTAGGTCGTCGCGTCCTGGATTATTGTATAAACTTGGTGGCTCACCTTTGAGGCCAGGATTTCCAACTTGTTTTCGTCCAGGGTCACAGTTGAGGCTTGCAGGTAGGCCTCGAAGCAACGCAGCCAATGCGCGAATTTGGTAGCCGAACCCGCTTCTTGGGGGTCTAGGTCCAGGCATGTTGGTCTGAGGGCTCGCAGCAGCTCCTGCTGCTCAGCGTTTGTTGTCGACATTTTGTTTTTGCTAATAAAATTGATGCGCTATCAATTACTCATAAAAGACGGAGAGTTAGGAGAGTAACTCGAGTACTGTGTACAGTTTTGGTCGCCTCATCTGAGGAAGGATGTTCTTGCCATGGAGGGGGTGCAGCGGCGATTCACCAGGCTGATACCAGGAATGGCGGGAATGACCTATGAGGAGAGACTATGTAGTTTAGGGATGTACACACTGGAGTTTAGAAGATTGAGAGGGGACCTCATAGAAGTGTATAAAATTCTGACAGGTCTAGACAGACTGGATGCAGAAGGAATGTTTCCCTTGGCGGGTGAGAACAGAACTAGAGGACATAATTTGAGGATAAGGGCTAAACCATTTAGGACAGAGATGAGGGGGAATTTCTTCACTCAGAGAGTGGTGAACCTGTGGAACTCATTGCCACAGAGGGCAGTGTACGCCAGCTCATTAAATATATTTAAGAGGGAATTAGATATATTTCTACGGGCAAAAGGGGTTAAGGGTTACGGAGAGAAGGCGGGGACGGGATACTGAATTAAAAGATCAGCCATGATCTCATCGAATGGCGGAGCAGGCACGAAGGGCCGAATGGCCTACTCCTGCTCCTATCTTCTATGTATCTATCTTCTATGTAACTAAAGGCTTTTATTAGCAAAGAACAGAGCATGCCTCGCGTGGTTGACTGGGTTCCAAGAAGGCAGGGGGCTGCAGAGCAATCACCTTTATACCTGGGCCTGTGGGTGGAGCCAGGGGCGGAGCCAGCAGAGACATGCTGAGGCATGCATAGGTACAACAGTGTGCAACAAGTGAACAACAATAACAGTGGTTTACCACATTTGCTAAGGGTTTTTAGACTAAGTGTTGATCTAGAGGACCTCCTCGGAACCTTTGAGGGTCTTCATATCTCCTGCCATGTGAGGGGACCAGAACCTGACAGGATTCTAGGTGGAACCCAACCAAGATCTTGGAAAGGAACAGTGTGGTGCTCTTTGTTTTGTACCGTATTGTTCCAGTTATACATCCCAATGACATGTTTGCTTTCGCTATAGCCTCTCGGCACTGGCCGTGGACCTTTAGAGACTGGTACATTGGTGAGACCACATGATAAGGTTCCACATGGCAGACTGGTCACAAAGTTAAAAGCCCATGAGATCCAGGGCAAAGTGTCAAGTTGGATTCAAAACTGGCTCGGAGACAGGAAGCAGAGGGTAATGGTTGATGGGTGTTTTTGTGACTGGAAGGCTGTTTCCAGTGGGGTTCTGCAGGGCTCAGTACTAGGTCCCTTGCTTTTTGTGGTGTATATCAATGAACTAGACTTGTATATAGGGGGTATGATTAAGAAGTTTGCAGATGATACTAAAATCGGCTGTGTGGTTGATACTGAAGAAGGAAGCTGTAGACTGCAGGAAGATATCAATAAATTGGTCAGGTGGACAGATCAGTGGCAAATGGAATTCAATCCGGAGAAGTGTGAGGTAATGCATTTGAGGAGGGCTAACAAGGAAAGGGAATACACATTAAATGGTAGGACACGGAGTAGTGTAGAGGAACAAAGGGACCTTGGAGTGTATGTCCACAGATCCCTGAAGGTTGCAGGCCAGGTAGATAAGGTGGTTAAGAAGGCATACGGAATGCTTGCCTTTATTAGCCGTGGCATAGAATACAAGAGCGGGGGGGGGGTTATGCTTCAACTGTATAAAACACTAGTTAGGCCTCAGCTAGAGCACTGCGTGCAGCTCTGGTCACCACATTACAGGAAAGATGTGATTGCACTAGAGAGGGTACAGAGGAGATTTACAAGGATGTTGCTGGGAGTAGAGAATCTTAGCTATGAGGAAAGACTGGATAGGCTGGGTCTGTTTTCCTTGGAACAGAGGAGGCTGAGGGGAGACCTTATTGAGGTGTATAAAATTATGAGGGGCATAGATTAAGTGGATAGAAAGGACCTATTTCCCTTAGCAGAGGGGTCAAAAACCAGGGGGCACAGATTTAAAGTAATTGGTGGAAGGTTTAGAGGGGATTTGAGGGGAAATTTCTTCACCCAGAGGGTTGTGGGGGTCTGGAACTCACTGTCTGAAAGGGTGGTAGAGGCAGGAACCCTAACCACATTTAAAAAGTACTTGGACGTGCACTTGGTCTGTAGCCCTGCAGGTTACAGCATCCCAAGAGCTGGGAAGTGGGATTAGGCTGGATAGCTCTTTGTTGGCCGGCGCGGACACGATGGGCCGAAATGGCCTCCTTCCGTGCTGTAACTTTCTATGATTCTATGACATCTGGAGTACTGTGTACAGTATTGGTCTCCTTATTGAAGGATGGATATAAATGCGTTGGAAGCAGTTCAGAGAAGGTTTACTAGACTAATACCTGGAATGGGCGGGTTGTCTTATGAGGAAAGGTTGGACAGGCTAGGCTTGTATCCGCTGGAGTTTAGAAGAGTAAGAGGTGACCTGATTGAAACATATAAGACCCTGAGGGGTCTGGACAGGGTGGATGTGGAGAGGATGTTTCCTCTTGTGGGAGAATCTAGAACTAGGGGTCACTGTTTAAAAATAAGGGGTCGCCCATTTAAGACAGAGATGAGGAGAAATGTTTTCTCAGAGGGTCGTGAGTCTTTGGAACTCTCTTCCTCAGAGGGTGGTGGAAGCAGAATCTTTGAATATTTTTAAGGCAGAGCTAGATAGATTCTTGATAAGCAAGGGGGGGTGAAAGGTTATCAGGGTAGGTGGGAATGTGGGGTAATCAGATCAGCCATGATCTTATTGAATGGCGGAGTAGGCTCGAGTGACCTACACCTGCTCCTAATTCGTATGGTACACGATAACACCCAGGTCTCTTTCCCGTTCAACAGACTTTAATTCAGAGCTCAGCATGGTATACACATTAGCCCTGCGAACATGCATCACACAACATTTAATGTTAAATGTCATCTACTCGCTCATTGCATCTAGATCAGATTCCAACACCAGTACAGATCTTCAAGCATCTGTGAACATGGCAACCGAACCCCTAATACCGTAATCCAGATTATTGATGTAGATCATGAAGAGCAATGGTCCCAACGCTGATCTCTGTGGGCCTCCATTAACCAGTCTCAACATGGAGCCCTGACCATTAATGACTACCCTCTACGAGAATGCAATCCAATTGCCTCAACCATCAGCAAAACAGATTAACTGATTCATCACACTGCCCTTGTAAAGAGCTGTGCGCAAATTGGCTGCCTACATAACAACTGTGACTACACTTCAAAAGTAATTTGTTGGCGGTGAAACACTTTGGTATGTTCCGAGGACTGAAAGGTACAAGCTCTTTCTTTCCAAAGGCATTTTTATCATGTGCAGTCACTTACAGTACGTGAGGCTGCAAGGTGCTCTGGATGTGCCCATTTACACACTGGGGCACACTCAGACCACCAATACCGAAACAAATGACAAGTTGGTGCACGGTGCAACAGTTCACGCTTGACAACCGGAACCAAGTCTCTGCCCATGGGCCTTGCCTAATGGTTCGGGGGAAAGGTTTGCAAAGGCCAGCAACGTGAAATCACGGGACCAGCTAAACGGTCAGCTGGTGCTGACCCTTTGTGCTTGCCGTCACTGTCCTCTTGCAGCAGAAGACGAGACAGGGATAAATTACAGCCTTAAAAAGGGACTGCAGGTCACGTTAGCTTGTGGACGCGTTTCCGTTTTCAGCCAACACAGATTCATGACAGACAACTATAGATAGCATGCTCCAAAAACTGTCCGAGTTACAATCTGAACACAGTAATACTGGGTATATTTCACTTTGTGATACACAGTAATTGCACACCCGGAATATAGTACTGCTTTTTAACACACTTCCAAATATTTAGATCAGATTTTTTACATAATCCAGATACTTAATTCGCCTTTTAGCTATTCAGGGCTCGTCGTACCCATTCCACATCGCTACAATCACTATTATAATCACTAAATTACCCGTGTGGATCTATTTGATGTAAAGAGGAAACTTGCAACACAAGTGCTGAATGACAGATTGAATGGGATGAGTGGAGGCCAGGGGAGGGGCTTTCACTAATGAAAGCATTTTTACAGAAGAAAACACTTTTTGTATACAAACACAATGGGCCAACCCACAGCCACGACGACGAGTGCCCAATCTCAGCCATGGAAACATAGCAGATAGGAGCAGGAGTAGGCCATTCGGCCCCTCGAGCCTGCGCCGCCATTCTATGAGATCATGGCTGATCATCCAAATTCAGTACCCTGTCCCTGCTTTCTCCCAATATCCCTTGATCCCTTTAGCCTGAAGAAATATATCCAACTCCTTCTTGAATATATTTAATAAATTGGCCACAACTGCCTTGTGTGGTAGAGAATTCCACAGGTTCATCACTCTCTGGGTGAAGAAATTCCTCATCTCAGTCTAAGGATAAGGGGTAAGCCATTTGACTATGACCCCTGGATCTGGACTCCCCCGCCATCGGGAACATCCTTCCTGCATCTAGTCTGTCTAGTCCTGTTAGAATTTTATAAGTTTCAATGAGATCCCCTCTCATTCTTCTGAACTCTAGCGAATATAAGCCTAATCGACCCAATCTCTCCTCATACGTCATTCCTGCCATCCCAGGTATCAGTCTGGTGAATCTTCGCTGCACTCCCTCCATGGCAAGAACATCCTTCCTCAGATAAGGCGACCAAAACTGCACACAATACTCCAGATGTGGTCTCACCAAGGCCCTGTACAACTGCAGCAAGACATCCTTGCTCCTGTACTCAAACCCTCTCACTACGAAGGCCAACATACCATTTGCCTTCTTAACCGCCTGCTGCACCTGCATGCTTACCTTCAGCGACTGGTGCACAAGGACTCCCAGGTCTCATTGCACTTCCCCTTTTCCCAATCTATTGCCGTTCAGATAATAATATATTCCTGTTTTTGCCACCGAAGTAGATAACCTCGTATTTATCCACATTATACTGCATTTGCCATGAATCTGCCCAATCACCCAACCTGTCCAAATCATACTGGAGTTTCTCTGCATCCTCCTCACAGCACACACGCTTTGTGTCGTCTGCAAACTTGGGAGATATTACATCTAGTTCCCTCATCTAGATCATTTATATATATTGCGAATAGCTGGGGTCCTAGCACTGATCCCTACGGTACCCCACTAGTCACTGCCTGCCATTTGGAAAAAGACCCGTTTATTCCAACTCTTTGCTTCCTGTCTGCCGACCAGTTCTCTATCCAAGTCAGTACCTTACCCCAAATCCCATGTGCTTTAACTTTACACGCTAATCTCTTATGCGGGCTAGATGGCGGCCGTGACGGTCCGGTGCTGAGATCGCTCTCGCGTTTTCGGGCAGCCAGCTCTCGCCGCTCGCTCCCGCAACCGGAGCGAGGTGCTCGGCGAGTCGGGCAGAGGAGCGCAGCGCAACGAGCAGCAGCAGCCTCACGAAACGCTGCAGCACGTCGGCTGGCAGCTCCATTTCGGGTAACTCGCAGTCCGGATGGGAGGAGGGGAGCCGGGCATGGTGGCCAGAGCGGGAGAAGCAGGCCACCACACGTGGAGCCGGCAACAGTGAGGAGGAGGCCGCGGTGAAGAGGAGGACGGAGCAGCTGAGGGACATCATGCTCCCACTGTCACGGGAAGCCATTGTATTGACTCTGAACGCAGCGCTGTATGTATAGCTGACGCATCCCTATGTGAACAAGCATTCCATTGTACTTGTTACATATGGCAAATAAATCTAATCTGAATCTGAATCTTATCTGAAAGTCCAAATACACATCCACTGGTTCTCCCTTATCTATTCTACCAGTTATATCCTGAAAAAATTCCAGTAGATTAGTCAAGCATGATTTACCTTTTGTAAATCCATGTTGACTTTGTCCGATCCTGTCACTGTTTTCCAAGTGCTCTGCTATTACATCTTTTATAATGGACTCTAGCATTTTCCCCACTACCGATGTCAGGCTTACTGGTCTATAATTCCCGGTTTTCTCTCTACCACCTTTTTTAAATAGTGGGGTTACATTAGCTACCCTCCAATCCATGGGAACTGCTCCAGAGTCTATAGAATTTTGGAAGAAAAGCAGTAGATAGAAGTGACCCTTCTCCACAGCGAAGGAAGGAAATCGGAGGCAGATACCCAACAGGCAAGTACACAGCAGAAATAGTGTAGCCCAGGAGCTGGGCTGCAGCCAGTCTGAGCAACTGAGGAAGGTACGTTACGTGGCCAGATTGTAGAGGGGGAGGTTTAAGATGAAAGAAAAAACACGCACTTCTTTGACACTGGTATAAATGTACTCGACTAATTCGTTTTCTCGATATATTATACTGTTAGTCCCTGTCCATCGCCTATATTTCTCAATAATCACAAATTGACATGTTACAGGAAACTCTCAATTTACCGGCACCTAAATAACCGGAAATCTCTGTTAACCGGCAAAATTCAGGAGTAGGTTCAGGTAAGTTTTACTTCATATTAGTGGCAGTTCCTGGATCTGTGGCTGTGCAATCGGGGTTCCTGCACATGTTGCTAAGCAACAGGGACGCTTGGTCTGCGGCCAGGGTTCCTGCACATGTTGCTAAGCAACAGGGAAGCCTGGATTTGTTGCTGTGTACGGGGCTCTCGTACCTTTTAAACTATACCTCTCTGTAATCCGGACTTTTTGATAAACCGGCACCACGCCGGTGCCGGATAATAAAGAGTTTCCTGTACCTTGTTCTGTCAATCTTGGCCATGTTCCTCAATAACCTATCATTAGAACCAGCTTTCTACAACATCCTGCCACATTAGCAAAAGTGGGGATAAGACCGTATTGTAAAGCTGCAATATGACCAATTGAGTACTGAATAGAAAGTGGCTGCTCCTTGGAATCTAACACTTGCCCTAGTGCATCAGTCGGTCTGTAATTAGTAAGAATGGGCCCCATCATCTACAACCTGTAAGCTTCTCAGCTGGAGACTTTCAATGCATTTCTGGCATAGGCCTTTGAGGGTTTAAGAGACGCAGCAATCATCAGGGCACCTGATCCAATATAATCAACCATCTTTCGACAGCAAACACATTACAGAGCATCCTGTCCATTGCACACAAGACACACAAAGCTAGCAAGCATATACATTTCTCTGACGAAGACGGTCATACCTTGAAGTATCTTCTTTCGATGGCACTCTAACCTTCCTCACCAGCACGCATGCCAACCAGTCGGACTGCTTGTCCTTCAGGTTGGACGTTAATACCCAATGGGTTACCTCATGTTTGCCTTAATTCAATCGGAGTGTTTACTTCCAGTCTTCTGGCATCTGGAAATGCGACTGTCACAACAGAGGAGCAGGCGCCCCTTCCCGCACTCACCCCAGTTAGTTACAATACCCTCAGCAATTTACAGGAAACTTTTTTATCCGGCACCGATGGGACCGGCGTGGTGCTGGTTTATCAAAAAGTCCGGATTAGAGAGAGGTATAGTTAAAAGGTACGAGAGCTCCGTACACAGCAACAAATCCAGGATTCCCTGTTGCTTAGCAACAGCTGCAGGAATCCCGGCCACAGACCAAGCTTCCCTGTTGCTTAGCAACAGCTGCACGAACCCTGGCCACAGACCAAGCGTCCCTGTTGCTTAGCAGCAAGTGCAGGAACCCCGATTACACAGCCACAGATCCAGGAACGGCCACTAATATGAAGTAAAACTTACCTGAACCTACTCCTGAATTTTGCCGGTTAACAGAGATTTCTGGTTATTTAGGTGCTGGTAAATCGAGAGTTTCCTGCATAAAATGACACAAATATGGCCAAATGATCAACATTATTATTACAGAATAAAATGGCAAATTACAAGCAATGGCTCCATCATGTGCAGTTCCAAGGGATTGCCAATCTTATTTGGGTGTAACTGAAGAGATCATGTGCATCAGATTTCTGCTTTTTGAATCACAAAAATCTCTTAATAAAGAGGAAAGTCTTCAACAGCCTTTAGTTTTGTGGTAAATCTACACAGGATTCATTGTAAGACACGAGTGTCTCCTGAGGGCCGGTTTCCCAACCCATTCACTGCCTGGTTGTAAATCAAAGATCTTCCTTTACGACTCTGATGTCGATTTGACCATATGCCTCTATGCAACAGTCAGCAGTTTGCAGACTTCGTCTGTGTTTCCTGGTAACACCCAATGCTGACCTCTCCTTTGGTTCCACCCAGGTGGATGTGAAAGATCCCATGGCACTATTTCAAAGAAGAGCAGGGGAGTTCTCCCCGGTGTCCTGGCCAATATTTATCCCTCAATCAACATCACTAAAACAGATTATCTGGTCATTATCACGTTGCTGTTTGTGGGAGCTTGCTGTGCGCACATTGGCTGCTGCGTTTCCCACATTACAACAGTGACTACACTCCAAAAAGTACTTCATTGGCTGTAAAGCACTTTGGGACGTCCGGTGGTCCTGAAAGGCGCGATAGAAATACAGGTCTGTCTTTCTTCTCGTAATTTCTATGAGAATCCTGTTAATGGAAGTGAAATTCTCAGGAGAGCAGGAGCTCCCTTCCTACAGCATGCAAGGGGTGGAATCACTTCCATTACCAGCAGGACTTGGGCAGGAGAGGAGACGTGAAATAAATGGCAATGAAGGACAAAGTGATGGAGGGAATGATTGGCAATGAAGGGATGGAGGGAAGAGGCAAATGAGAGAAGGGAGGAAAGAGGGAAATGGATGGCCGGGGTGCAGAGGGATGAGGTGGGGAAAGAACGGGCCAGAAACTGGTGGGGAGGAAGGAGAACACCAGCTTTAATTGAGAGGGAGTGAGGTGGGAGAATGCTAGCATGAACTGGAAGAGGGGGAGAAGATTGTTAGTATGAACTGGATGATGTGGAGAAAGAGCCAAAATGAACTGAAGATTGGGAAAAGAGCGTCAGCGTGAGGAGGGAATGGAGAGTGTGAGTGTGATGAGGGAGAGAATGGAGAGTGTGAGCGTGATGAGGGAGAGAATGGAGAGTGTGAGCGTGATGAGGGAGAGAATGGAGAGTGTGAGCGTGATGAGGGAGAGAATGGAGAGTGTGAGCGTGATGAGGGAGAGAATGGAGAGTGTGAGTGTGAGGAGGGAGAGAATGGAGAGTGAGTGTGATGAGGGAGAGAATGGAGAGTGTGAGTGTGATGAGGGAGAGAATGGAGAGTGTGAGTGTGATGAGGGAGAGAATGGAGAGTGTGAGTGTGAGGAGGGAGAGAATGGAGAGTGAGTGTGATGAGGGAGAGAATGGAGAGTGTGAGTGTGATGAGGGAGAGAATGGAGAGTGTGAGTGTGATGAGGGAGAGAATGGAGAGTGTGAGTGTGATGAGGGAGAGAATGGAGAGTGTCGAGTGTGAGGAGGGGGAAAATGGAGAGTGTGAGTGTGATGAGGGGGAGAATGGAGAGTGTGAGCGTGATGAGGGGGAGAATGGAGAGTGTGAGCGTGATGAGGGGGAGAATGGAGAGTGTGAGTGTGATGAGGGAGAGAATGGAGAGTGTGAGTGTGATGAGGGAGAGAATGGAGAGTGTGAGTGTGAGGAGGGAGAGAATGGTGAGTGTGAGTGTGATGAGGGGGAGAATGGAGAGTGTGAGTGTGATGAGGGGGAGAATGGAGAGTGTGAGCGTGATGAGGGAGGGAATGGAGAGTGTGAGTGTTAGGAGGGAGAGAATGGAGAGTGTGAGTGTGAGGAGGGAGGGAATGGAGAGTGTGAGTGTGAGGAGGGAGGGAATGGAGAGTGTGAGCGTGATGAGGGAATGGAGAGTGTGTGTTAGGAGGGAGAGAATGGAGAGTGTGAGTGTGAGGAGGGAGGGAATGGAGAGTGTGAGGAGGGAGGGAATGGAGAGTGTGAGTGTGAGGAGGGGGAGAATGGAGAGTGAGTGTGAGGAGGGAGAGAATGGAGAGTGTGAGGAGGGGGAGAATGGAGAGTGTGAGGAGGGGGAGAATGGAGAGTGTGAGTGTGAGGAGGGGGAGAATGGAGAGTGTGAGTGTGATGAGGGAGAGAGTGTGAGTGTGATGAGGGAGAGAATGGAGAGTGTGAGTGTGAGGAGGGGGAGAATGGAGAGTGTGAGTGCGAGTGTGAGGAGGGGAGAATGGAGAGTGTGAGTGTGAGGAGGGGGAGAATGGAGAGTGTGAGTGTGAGGAGGGAGGGAATGGAGAGTGTGAGTGTGAGGAGGGGGAGAATGGAGAGTGTGAGTGTGAGGAGGGGGAGAATGGAGAGTGTGAGTGTGAGGAGGGGGAGAATGGAGAGTGTGAGTGTGAGGAGGGGGAGAATGGAGAGTGTGAGTGTGAGGAGGGGGAGAATGGAGAGTGTGAGTGTGAGGAGGGGGAGAATGGAGAGTGTGAGTGTGAGGAGGGGGAGAATGGAGAGTGTGAGTGTGAGGAGTGGGAGAATGGAGAGTGTGAGTGTGAGGAGGGGGAGAATGGAGAGTGTGAGTGTGAGGAGGGGGAGAATGGAGAGTGTGAGGAGGGGGAGAATGGAGAGTGTGAGGAGGGGGAGAATGGAGAGTGTGAGGAGGGGGAGAATGGAGAGTGTGAGTGTGAGGAGGGGGAGAATGGAGAGTGTGAGTGTGAGGAGGGGGAATTCTGCACCGCAGAATATTACATCTTCTGGCTTGTTGTGATTTTCCATTGTGGAAGCAGTTCCACGATGTAAATGTCAAGTAAGGAACACTGCATTTATCTGCATTATTATAGTAGGTGACTGAATCTGTTCAAATTCACAGACAGAAAAAGAACGAAAGAAAGATCATTTCTTTCTACGTTCTCAGGACACCCCAAAGCTTTTTACAGCCAGTTAAGTCATTGTTGAAGTGCACACATTGTTGTACTGTCGGAAACGCGGCAGTCAATATGCGCACAGCAAGATCCCATTAACAGCCGGGAGATAAATGAGCAGATAATCTGTTTTGAATTATGCCGGTTGTGGGATAGATAGTGGCCAGGAAAGCGGGAGAACCCCCCTGTTCATTTTCATATAGTGCCACAGGGCTCTTTTACATTCACCCAAGCGGGGAGACGGGGCCAGGGTTTAACATCTCCTCCGAAATACAGCACCGGCAACAGCGCAGCGCTCCCTCAACGCTGCACCAAAGATTATACGCTCACATCTTTGGAGGGGGCTTTGAACCCACGACCTTCTGACTCAGAGGCAAAAGTGCGACCCACTAAGCCATGGCTGCCAACTAAATGGGAGAATGAGGGATAAGCTGGCGAGCTAACGTGGCAATAATCTCATCCAGAGCTCCTGATAAACCACAGAACAGTCACACCCAATATCAGATTACTCCCTGAAAATCACTCCCATGTATCCACTACCTTATCAAATCAAATTCAAATACAGTGCAGTTAGTGGTTCCGTTCTCCGCTAATGCCAGATATCAGTCGGATACTCTGTGGAGTGGAGGCCGGGTGACATTTTCACTGAAGGAGGAACAACTCTGATGCAAGATTAAGTGACAATTAGACTAGGAATTAATGCAGTAAACGCTGTAGACAGAACAGCCAACATTTAAGAATGCACTGCAATAATACAGACGCAAACAATTAGTCTTCGCTTTGCAGTAGTACATGTAATTTAAAGAGACAGAAATGCTCTCATCATTATTTCTCAAGTAAAAATGATTTTCCTATCGGTTATAGCAACCTACAGTAATTGTAATCTTACAAAACTCGCTTCCTGTCACAAGGTGCTAATATAATAACGGTAGTCCCACAGAAGAAATATCCAGTCATACAAGGTCAGCGCAAGTGACCCTAACCATAAGTCTGTGATTTAAATAGCTGAATACGGAACTATTCTGTACATATTATAAACAGCGCGGTTGTGCGACGTTCCCTTGGGACACAGCTGGCTTTAGATAAAGCCATCAAGCTTTCCTTTTTGATTAATACATGCTTCAGGTCAACATTTTCAATGAATAACTCCACTGTTAAAAATACGTCTGCCATTCTAAGCATTGAAATATGCAACCATACAGCTTAATTACAGACTGCTGGGTAGGAAGTTCAATCCTTGCATCTTGCATAAATATAAAGACCGTACAGTAAAGTCAGGCAAAGTGAGACTCCATTTACATGGCAGAGATTTCAGGCACATTAATACTGCAAATGTTGTGAAGCGCTTTTCACTTCACATCAATACTAAAGTTGCCTGGAGTAAATCTGATGTTAGGCCTCAACCAGAGCCTGGATTTACCTTCAACACCAAGCTTGTGCAGTATTCCATCGAATTCTACAGCACAGAAACAGGCCATTCGGCCCAACTGGTCCATGCCGGTGTTAATGCTCCATAGAAACATAGAAGGTAGGAGCAGGAGTAGGCCATTCGGCCCCTCGAGCCTGCTCCGCCATTCAATGAGATCATGGCTGATCATCCAAATTCAGTACCCTGTCCCTGCCTTCTCCCCATATCCCTTGATCCCTTTAGCCGCAAGAAATATATCTAACTCCTTGAATATATTTAATGAACTGGCCTCCACCGCCCTCTGTGGTAGAGAATTCCACAGGTTTACCACTCTCTGGGTGAAGAAATTCCTCCTCATCTCAGTCCTAAGTGGCTTACCCCTTATCCTTAGAAATGATAGAGGGGGAGAGCGCAGCGCGGGGGGGGGGGGGGCAGCGGGTGAGAGCGCGGGGGGGAGAGCGCTGGGGGGGGGGGGGAGCGTGCGGGGGGGGGAGCGCGCGGGGGGGGGGGATGCGCGCGGGGGGGGGAGCGCGCGTGGGGGGGGGGAGCGCGCGGGGGGGGGGGGAGCGCGCGCGGGGGGAAGAGAGAGCGGGGGGAGAGAGAGCAGGGCATGGGGGATGCAGCCCAGAGTTTTCACTCACCCTCAATACACAGTCAATGCACCGAGCCCACGCTTCCCATTCCCCTCCTCACGCACGCGCCATCGCCCTCCCCCTCACACAGTGGCCCTCTGTTCGCCCTCACTCCTCCCCCTATCCTCCCTCCCCCCCCTCTCACCCCTCCCTCCCCTCCCCTACCCCTCCCCTCCCATCCCCTCCTCCCACTCCTCACTCACCCACCTCCTACCTCCCTACCTCACCACCACTCCCCTCTCTCTCCCTCTCCTCCTCTCCCACTCCTCACCCCACTCCTCCTCCCTCACCCTCCTCTCCACTCCTCCCCTCTCCCCTCCTCCTCCTCCCTCCCTCTCCTCTCCCCTCCCCTCTCTCCTCCTCCTCCCCTCCCCCTCTCCTCCTCCTCCTCCCCTCTCCTCCCCTCTCCCCTCCTCCTCACTCCCCTCCTCCTCTCCCCTCCTCCCCTCTCCCTCCTCCTCCCCTCCCCTCTCTCTCTCCTCCCTCCCCCTCTCTCTCTCCTCCTCCCCTCCCTCTCTCTCCTCCTCCCTCCCCCTCTCTCTCCTCCCTCCCCTCCCCCTCCTCTCCTCCTCCCCTCCCCTCCCTCCCCTCCCTCCCCCTCTCTCTCCTCCTCCCCTCCCTCTCTCTCCTCCCTCCCCTCCCTCTCTCTCCTCCTCCCCTCTCCCCTCCCCTCTCTCTCCTCCTCCCCTCCCCCCTCTCTCTCCTCCTCCCCTC